>NW_020838006.1:1082469-1501562 GCF_003676395.1 Aethalodelphis obliquidens
CTCCCTCCCTCTCTCCCTCCCTCCCTCCCTCCCTCTCTCCCTCCCTCCCTCTCTCCCTCTCTCCCTCTCTCCCTCCCTCCCTCTCTTCCTTCCTTCTGTCCTTCCTCTGTCATTCATGAGCACACTATTCCAGGCACTTCTAGGAACTGAGCATTCAGTGGTGAGCATGACTGACATGGCCATAGCCTTTGGGAAGCTTGCACCCAAGAGAATCACTAGCAAGTTGAAGCCCAGGAGTGCATTGTAGAGCAAGAAGCAGGAAGGTGGACCCATGTATGGGCCCAGATAAAACTGTGTCGCCGCAGCTGGGTGCTCTTTCTGCTGCTCTCTCCCCCGACAGGTGGACGTCTTGACTCTGGGCCTCAGTGGAGCCAGGAATGACTCCTGACATCAGGCAGTGTCAGTAACTAAACTAACCCCAAATAAAGAAAACTCTTCCGAAGACCTCACTGGAACCCTGTGAACTGGGCAATGTTTGGTAAAATGGCCGTCTAGAAGAGAAAAGTCACTTTTATTAAAAAATATATATATATGGCAATGAGATGGAGGCTGCTATTTGGCAAATGAGATTTTTTCTGAAGTAAGAAATGACCTAAGTTGAAGATGTCAGGTAAGCTCAGCCAAAGAGCTACCTGGAAATCTGTATTGATAAGTCCATGCTCAGTAGGGGAAAAAGTACTGTGATGTCTTCCAAGGCACAGAAAGGATGTTAGCCACTCAGATACCCATTTGCTATAGCCAGGAAAACTTGAAAGAAGGGAAGTCTTGATGTCTCGCTATCCCTTTGGAAGAAATTATTTTATAACTAAAAAAGAGAACAGAGACAAAATATAAAATTATACTTGTTTCTCTTGGAATTCATGCCATAAAAACTGAATCTTGAAGATGGCAGGTACCCATTTCTGAGTGCCAAGCTATAAATTGACCCAAACATCTCTTAAATATAACGTACAATATTACTTGTACAATTTAAATGTACATTATGCTTTATTATTAACATGTTTTACTGAAAATGTTTATCATTTGTACATTTCGTCTGGTAACACTTTTTTTTTGCACTGACCTGCAGATGTCTGTGTCACCTTCTATTCTGCTTTGTATATATTCTGCTTTGTATATATTCTGCTTTACATATTATTTTCAAACATATCAAAAATATCCACACATACATGTTTATGCTCTCTTTTCAAGCTAATATGGCTGATAATTATGTTATAAAAATGTATGAGTATTGCTAAAAATGTGTGGTTTTGTGCATGTTATGGAAGCTTAAAGGCTATTTTTGATTCATTTATTCATTCATTCAACAAATATTTGTGGAATGCCTGTGACAAGCTAGATGCTAGAATCTTGAGCTAGAAGCTAGATTTGTCGCTATAAGTCTCTGTAGAAACTACTTTTCTACTGTTGCCTTATAGTTAACCGTGAGTTATTAATACCAAGATCCAAATAATGAATCAATATGAGATGGCAAAAAAAAGTCAAAAAACAGAAGAACAGGAGCAAGGTCAGATTCAGATACAAAGATTCATAGAATGGAATATACAAGATAAAAATAATCAAGAGAGAGTGTGAAGACCATGAGAAAATCTGTGAGACTGATACCCACAGAAGTTTACAAATAACAAGGAAAGCACCATCTAGTCAGTGCTTGGTTGGTATCAGCAAGTTCTCATTGACAGAGAGCTGTGGTGAAAGGCTTGAGCCCCATTCTTTGGTCCTAGTTGATCCTCTAGGCCTACAAAGCACTATTTTCAACCATCTGAGTCTTCATCACTTCATCACAGAGAGCCAATCAGTCCCTCTACAATCTCTGCTTTATGTTTCTTTTCCACCAAGTTCCAGTTGCTCTCTAATTCTGAAAGCAGAAGTCCAACATTGTATCATAAGAGGCAAGATTTGGATTCATTCTGGCACATCACCTGTGGTGCACCATCTTTGGTTCATGACAGAGCAGTCACTTATGCCACCTGAATATCCTTCTCTTCTAAGATGCAGAGAACAGAACATCACGTCATCAAAGTCAACAAGTTAGAAAAAAGAGAGACTTAAGACAGCAAGGTACAAACTAAGATAAGCCACCATATGTGTGCAAACCTTCATGGGAGAGGGAGGAAGTTGGCAGGCCAATACTGAGAGCCCTGAGACCTAAAGGGAAAACTCTGATCAGTGGTGTAGATTCAGAAATTCTGCCTCATCATTTTTCTCAGAACAAATCAGGCCCTGTACACTGACTTAAATCAACTATCTATGAGGAGACAAATATATATCAGTAGGTCAATTATTTATGTGTGGTCAAAATCCCTCTAACCTTTCCCAATCTCAAGGGACTTATAAAAGCTATCAGGAATTTTCTTGAAGACCATGGACTAAAAATAACTGAGAACTATACTCAGTATCCTATGATAAACCATAATGGAAAAGAATATTTAAAATATATATATATATATACACACACACATATATAACTGAATCACTTTGCTGTACAGCAGAAATTAATACAACATTGTAAATCAACCATACTTCCATTCAAAAAATGAAAAACAATTAACCGAAGTGGAAGAGTCTTGAAAGGTTTTTAATACAGACAGGGGCAAAGCCTGGTCATCTGACTTTATCCCATGTCATCCAAGTGTTCATGCTGGGCAGATGGAGCAGTGGGGTCTGAATAAGATATTTTTTTCCAGGACCTGCAGTTCTGACTCAGAACAAGCACTAGAGTGGATCAGAGCTGGCCCAGAGCCAAGCTGTATGAAGTGAGGAGGGAGATAAGGATGGGAGTTACTCAAGACCCAAAGAGTCAAAAGGAAGTCTGACATTTGTGACTACATCCACCAAGCTGATGGCTTCTCTCCTGCCTTCCACTTTCATTCATCCAATGGGAACCACCCTCAGGACAGCAGAAAGTGGAGGAAGGATGGGATTTTGGCAACGGGCCTCAAACATTTTGGTCTTAGGACTCACTGAAACTCTTAAAAGATAAAAATTATATCTATTGATATTAGAAATTAACACAAAAATTGTATCTATTGATTTTACCATATTAGATATTAAAACTGAAAAACTTGTATCTGTTGACATAGGTATATGATAAAATAGATTGATATAGAAAATGATATAGAGAAAAATTACATCTGTTGGAAATTTTTACATTAACTTATTAATGTAGTTGAAAAATAACAATAATTCCATAGTACATTAAAGTAATTAAAATGTTCTATGAAAAATATATTTTTCCAAACAAACAATAATTAGTGATAAAACTGACAGGTTTACATTTTTGCAAATCTCCTTAATATCTGGCTTAATAGAGGGCAGCTGGATTCTCATATCTGCTTCTGCATTCAGTCTGTTGCCATATCACATCATGTAGTCCCTGAAAAATTCTACTGTATACTCAAGAGAAAATTAGAGAAAACAACACAAATATCTCAGTATTTTTATGAAAATACTTTTGAAAATAGCTATGAAAGGGCTTGGGGACACCAAGGAATTCCCCACACCACTCTTTGAAAATTGCTGGTTGGACTATATATGCCCCTGCCCTCTCCTTTCTAGGCTACAAGTTGGTAGTGGTTGTGCCCCCTGGTCAGAGCTGCACCCGCTGTTGGGCATCCAGCCCTCTCTGTCCATTGTTTTCCCAGCCCCTAGCCCTCCCCTGAGCCTGGGAGTAGTAAAGTCTACCTGGTATTGGTAGCCCTGGAGTGCTTCAGATCCCCTGTTGCCAACTCTTAATCTTGCCCATACCTTTCTTGGTAAATAGACCCTTCATTAAACTCTAATCAATCATCTTTTTTCATGTGTGCGTGCAGTGGGAAGACTCTAAGGTGGCCCCCCACGATCCCCCCTCCTGGTGTTCTTGCCTGTGTGCAATCTTCTCCTCTTGAGAATGTGGCAAAAGTGTTGGGATGTCACTCCTGTGGTTGCATTATGTTGTGTAAGACTCTTCTCGCTAAAACAGGTGCATTCTAGAGCCTCTCCTTGATGAAGGAAGTGGCCACGTAGGAGAAGTGACCATGTGACCAGAACTGCAAGCAGCCTCTAGGTGTGCACACAGCCTCCAGCTAACAACCAGCAAGAGCTAAACCCCAACCCCACAGCCATGGGGAAATGAACTCTGAGCTTCAAAGGGATTCTCACCAGTTGAGTCCCCAAATGAAAACACAGCCCAGTCCACACCTTGATTCCAGCCCTGTGAGACCCTAAGCAGAGGATCTAAGGTTTGGCAAAATTCCTGATCCATAGAAACTGAAATAATACAGGCATGTTATCTTAAGCTGCTAAGTGTTTGGTAACTTGTTACACAGTAATAGGTAACTAAAACAGTGCCATTTTCCTCCCCAAACCCTGACTTATAAACGATCTGCACACTAACTATAAAAAAAAATTTTTTTACCACTGCTGTCCCATTTTTAAATGCCTTCCCTGTATTCATTTCCAAGTCCCATGATAGCTACAAAGGAAGTAACAACTAATACGTGCAGAAGTGTGTCGTGATATTGGGTTTTTGTTGTTTAAAACTCACCAGTTGACTTTTCTCTGGGTTAGAAGGATGCAGTATTAACGTTACGGAAGATGTTACAGAAAAACCCGAACAAACGTTTTGGCTAACCCAATGTATAAGGGTTATACATGCAAGACTCTTTTGCTTTTAATTCCATAGAAGTTGATACTAGTACAATGTACAAAAAATATTTGCATGTGGCACACTATACAATATGTGTATAGTTTAAAAAATTATAATATCATGAGGATCTGCCACCCAGCTCAAAAAACTGAATATTACAAAAACCTTTGATGTTAACTCCCTGGGTGTTCATCTAAAAGCCTATTTTCTTGCCTCCCCAACCAGGTAACCAGTATCCAGTATTTTGTGTTGTTCACTCTCTTACCTTTTGTTATCAGTTATCAACTATATCTGTTGATATATATATATATCGTTTAGTTTTTAAGTGCCTTTGCACTTTACTCACATATACTTCATGTATATATGTATGTGTGTATATATATAAATTCATCTGCAACTTGCTTTTGTTTGTCAGTATTATTTTGAGATTCATCAATGTTGCAGATTTAGCTGGAATTCATTCATGTTCTATTGTACTTGAACTTGGTTATCCACTCTCCTATCTATGTATATTTAGCTTGTCTTCAGTTTTTGTTATGAGCAACTTGCTGTACACAAGAGCAGGAATTTCTCAACTCCAGGTGTATACCTAGGAGTGAAATTGCTGGACTGTAGGATGTGTTAATTTACACCTTCACCAGATAATGTCTAGTGACATTAGTGGCTCTGCCATTCGATGCTCTTAGAAACTGTGTGCAAGTCTTCTGCTCCATGTTTTGCCGATGAGCCTAATGTACCTTTAATTAATTTGAAAGGATGTTGACTTTTACTCTAAGTGATACCAGAGGTTATTGGAAGATGTTGAGCAGAAATGTGACCTGACTCCACATGCATTTTAAGTAGACCACTGTCTTTCAGGTTGCAGATAGACTACAGGAGACCTGAGAAGGGGGTGGAATATTTGGAAATGCAGGCAATAGTTCAGGTAGTAGATGGGTCTGAACTTGGGTAATAGCATAAAGGTAAGGAGATTTCAAGACTGAGCCATAGAGCTTGCTGATGGACTGGCTATGGGCTGGGAGAGTTGCCAAGGATGACTCCAACTTTTTCTGCTTGAGCAATTCTAAAGGTAGAGATGCCTTTAATTGAACTGGGGAAGGATGCATTGGTCAGAGCTGAGTCTTGGAGCTGTTAAGTTTGAGATGTTGGTTAGACATCCCATGGGCACCTTAAATGGCTGTTGTATGAATGAAAATGGAGCAGGTCCTCTCCATCAGCACTGTGGATCTCTGAGTCTGGATTACTCTTTGTTGTGGGGCGTCCTGTGCATTGTTAGATGTTTAGCAGCATCCCTGTCCTCTACCTACTGGGTGCAAGTAGCACCCATCCCCCCAGTGGTGACAACCAAAAACGTCTGCAGTCATTGCTAAATATCTTTCAAAGTGGGAGTGGGGGGCATAACCGTCCTGAGGTAAGAACTACTTGAACGGAAACGAGTTATGAAGGCAATCCTGAGCTGATAAATTTGGGAGTCATTAGCATAAAGATGGTATTTGAAGTCATTAAACCAATAAATATCACCAAAGAGTAGATGGAAAAGAGAAGATGTCAAAGGGCTGAGATTAAGGGTGGGGATGCACCAGTATTTTGAAGTCAGAGAGATAAGGAGGAACGAGCAAAGTTTCAGCAAAAGAAACAAGTCAGGTGGGAGGAACCAAGAGAATGTGATGTCCAAGTGGAAAAAAATTTTATCAAAAAAGAGAGAATATAAAACTGTGTCAAACAAGCCTAGTAAAATAGGATTGAGAATTGATCGTTTGGTTTGCTGTCATGAAAGGTACTGATGACCTTGACTTATCTATCTATAAGTTGCTAAATACAGTATAAACTTAACAGCAAGAGACTGATTTTATGTGTATTACCAGCACCATTACTTTCTCTGTTAAAACAACCAAAACTAAACAAACCAAATACAATGTTACTTATTTTTGTTGATTTTCACAGGTGATCTTTTGAAAATCTATTTTTGGGGCAAAAAAGTTTCTAATTGATTCCAGAAGTAAAGGAAAATAATTATAGACATAGAGTACAAAAATTTTTTTCAATGAGATTTCTGCAAATGGAAAGAGAGGAATCTGGCATCAACTAGAGGGAGAAGGGGATCATGATGGAAAAATGGCAGGGCATGTTTTTATAATTATGCAAAACCACATCCAGCTGAGAGGGAAATTTTGATGATGCAGAGGAGAGAGGAGAAAATTGTTAGAGTGATATCCATGGGTAGGCAAGAGAGGTCTGAGTCATGCTGGGTACATTTCAATATATTTCATAGATGCCAAGAATGTTAAGTTTGAGATCCACACAGCAGGGGCCGTATCCTCTTGGCACTTTCTGTCCGGTAGGTAGGTTCTTACAGCTTCTACCTCAAGCACAGCAGGAGGCCTTTCTCGGACTGGAAGAGAAGGTTTGGCCCCCAAATGTTGGCCTCCCCTCCCCCAAGCAGTCCTCAGCCAACGACAGATGGGAGTGTACGTACCCTGGGGAGAGAGCAGCCCTAAGGAGGTTTCTGTGCCATGCTGAGAGCTCCAGGGGGTGGGTCCCAGTGCCCACAGCAGAAATCTGCTCTTTAGCTCCCCCCCACCCCCCCCCATCCCCAACCCCATACTGGCTGGTTTCCCTTCCCTGCCTCACTTCAGTTCCTGGGATCTCCTCGCAAATAAGCTACTTACACTCAAATCCTTGTCCCAATGTCTGTTCTGGAGAAACCCAACCCAAGACAGTATAAAGTCAAACAACATTAAGCCCTACCTACTAGTCAGCAGTACAGTACTTCTTACAAGTTGTGTAGAAAATTTGTCATTCTGGACTAACTTAAAAACAATGTCTGTATGCCTTAGCAGATTTCAACCCAGAATATACTACAACACAGAGGAATATTTATCTTGACTAAAATGGCCCCGTGTCTGTGCTTGAGTGCCACTCTCTGTCACATCAGTGTGACAGCACTAAGTGTCTAGCTTGAATAAGTGGTCCCTGTCCTTTGATAATACACGGTGGGTCCAGCATTCTGCTCACTACAATTTTCAACTCCATCAGGGGAAGCCTAAGACGTCTCAGAATTCCCAGAGATTTTCAAACTGTGCTTCATTTGTTCTATTATGCACTCAGTCTGTCTTGTCCCTTTGAACTGGATTCACCAGGGACACAATTAGATAGCCACTTTATTTGGGTTTTTTGTTGTTGTTTCATACTCCCTAGCTTGCCATTTCTTTTTCAGTCTGAATTGTGTTGCTTCCTCATCCTCCACCCACCCCAACTCACTCATCTTTCATTTAAAAATCCCACAAAGACAGGTAACTATAATATAGATCCTTATAGATCCATAAGACTTCATTTTGCATAGTTAGGGAATAATTGCTAATATTAATATAGTGCTGCTTATGTGCCCGACACTGTTATAAATGCTTTACATGAGGTTCTTTTTCTGTCTTCACATCAACTCTGTGTTGCAGATACTAATATTATCTGCATTTTACAAGATTGAATTATTATGAATTTTAATTGGTACATTTTGGATTCCACAGCACTTCAGGGCTAGAAACAGTCTTGAAAGTGCATTTAGCTGATCTCTTCTTGGTAAACAGAGATTATTTCCAAGTGTTCTAGGATAATCATAGACCCAAGTAGTTTACAGATGCTATGAAGGGAATTGGGTCCCTCCCAGAATTCATATGTTGAAGTCCTAACCCCTGGTGTGATGGTATTTAGAGGTGATTAGGTTTAGGTGAGCTCGTGAGGGTGGGACCCTCATGGTGGGATTAGTGTCACTATAGGAAGAGACCAGAGAGCTTGCTCTTGTTCTCTCTACCACATGAGGACACAGAAAGAAGATAGTCATCTGGGAAAGCCAGGAAGAGGCCTCACCATGAACCAAATAGGGCAGCACCTTGATCTTGACTCCCCACCTCCAGGACTGTGAGAAATAACTGTCTGTGGTTTAAGCCACCTAGTCCATGGCATTTTGTTACAGCAGCCTGAGCTGGCTAAGGTGCCAAGTTTCTGCAGGACCCAGCCTGGCATCTCTTTCCAGGCCAATCTCAGATCAGTGTCCCCCCCTCACTGTGACACTCCGGTCACAGTACTTCATTCTGTTTCTGCAATGAGACAAGCTCCCTATACTTCTGGGTTTTCATAAATGCTGTTCCCTCTGTCTCACACACTCTGGTAGACAAAATAATGGCCCCCAACAATGTCCATGTCATAATCCCCTAAACCTATTGATATGTTACTTGATAGGACAAAGGGGACTTTATAAGTGTAACTAAGTTCAGGATCCTGAGATGGGAAGATTATCTGGATTATCCAGATGGCCCAATGTGATCACAGGGTCATTATAAGAGGAAGGCAGGAGGTTCTGAGTCAACACCACAAAAGCAGAGCGGTAGAGGGCCAGGAGCCAAGGCACATGGTGGGCACTAGAACCTGGAAAAGGCAATCCTTCCCTTAAACAGGTTCTGCCCTGAAGCCTCCAGAAGGAATGAAGCCTTGCTGACCCCATTTTAGAGTTCTGAACCCCAGAACTGTAAGATAATAAATTATGTTCGTGTATGTCACTGTTTGGGGTAATTTGTTACAGCAGCCATAAGAAACTAATACTCTCTTCCCACTTACTTCTCTCTTTATTTTCATTCTTATTGATCCTTCATACTTCCATTCAAATATCACTTCCTCAGGGAAAGGAATGTTATTTGTCTTACCACTTCAACCACTAACTCATCAAAGAAATGCCCCTGTTACATTTTCACAGCATCCCATGCTTTTCCTTCAAAGCTCTTAAAACTGTTAGATTAAAAAAAAAACAAAAAACAAAAAAACAACAAAAAAAACTGTTAGATTATTTGATTAACTTCTGAGTAACCCCCCAGATTCCAGCTTCTGTGAGAGCAGAGTCTATGCTGTTTTTTTCTCACCATTATATTCCCAACATCTCATACCAGAATATCATAAACATTCAATAAATAGTTGTTTAATGAATAAATAAATGAATGAAGTAACTAATTCATATAGGATATGAAAATGATTTGATAGCTCTAAAAGAGGCATATAAACATTATTGTTATAATTTAAATTGGTTAGGCCTCCAAATAAAAATTAATGCTATAGGGACTTCCCCGTTGGCGCAGTGGTTAAGAATCCGCCTGCCAATGCCTGGGACACGGGTTTGATCCCTGGTCCCGGAAGACCCCATGTGCCGTGGAGCAACTAAGCCTGTGTGCCACAACTGCTGAAACCTGCGTGCCTAGTGCCTGTGCTCTGCAACAAGAGAAACCACTGCAATGAGAAGCCCCTGCTCGCTGCAACTAGAGAAAGCCCGTGTGCAGCAACGAAGGCCCAACACAGCCAAATATAAATAAAATAATTTACTAAAAAATAAATAAAAATTCTATTAAAAAATTAATGTTATATATAAAAGGCTTCCTAATAGTCTGTGAGCCTTATTCCCATATTAAAAAGCATCAGAAACAGTTGCTGGTTAATAGGAAACTGGAGGCTCATTTTTATCTCATTTTCATTCTTCTGTTTCTAAGTCATGTCGTCGTCTTGTTTCCACCAGTTCAAATATATGAAAAGTACCTTGAAAAGGAAGTTAGCTTTCAAGTTGATTTTATAACTTTATTAGTCAAGATAATCCTTGCTGTGGTGTCGTAACAAACCCCCAAATCTCAATGGCTTTAGACACATAAAATTTTTTCTTGTTCTTGCAAAGTCTGAAGAGGGTCAGCAGTGTTGTCTTCCATTTATTGATTCAAGAATTCAGGCTCCCTTCATTCTGTGATGCCGCCACTTCAGCCTCTGGCCTCCAGGCTTTGTGCAGGACAGAGAAGTCACAGCCCTTGACTACCTTGGTCCAGAGGTTACACACATCAATTCATAAGCCATTGGTCTAAACTTGTCACATGGGTCTGACCCAATGGCAAGGGAGTCTGGGAAACGTGAGGAGCATGGGGAATATTTGGTGAGTATTGTCCACAAGGGCTATCAATGTTTTTGGCAGTGATTCATTACTTATATGCTATAAGTAAATTGAAATATTGTTCCCCCAATAATATTTAAATGTACTTAAAAGTTCCAGCTCTTCAAAGAAGCAATACAGTGACTCATTTTTTAAAGAGTCTTTTGTGAGTCATCACTTCAGATGTGTCTCTTTCAAATTAAGACAGGCGTGTTTATGTTGACTTTTCCTGAAGTGGTGTCCTCCTTGGCGTGCTGGGCCAGCTCGCCCCTGTACGTCTCTACCCAACTCCCAAGTTCATGTCAGGTAACCTTGCAATGGTAGCTTGAATTTGGCCACAGTGGGATCACCTACACCATAGCATTTAGCAAATCCTACAAATTAGGACTTGTTTTGTCTTCAGAGAAGCAGGTGTTAAACATTTGCTAGCATACTACTGTATACACTGGTGGTTAAAATGATTGTTTGGTCCTAGAAATCAGCTTGTAACATAGTTTTTAAATTAATGAGTTATACAATTTTAAGACCAAATAATCTTTTTGCGCCCAGTGGGTCTGTGCACACGTGACCACACACGTGCTTGGGGCTGGCAATGCAGTACAGCAAAAAGCTCCAGAAGGGTCAGGAATCCAAAGTCTGTTCTAGGTTCTGCCACTAATCCCTATGAGTCCTTAGCCAGGTCACTCAGTCTCTCTCAGGCACAGTTTGTCAAGTGTAAAATAAGAAAATGGTGCCTGCTGATCCCCCATCCTCTCCTGTCCTGATACTTACAATGCAGATCCCACACTGAATCAAGCCACAGTGCTCATACTTTGCACTAGACTGACAGTACCAAAAACACCTAATTGTTTCAAGGGCAGACATTGGAATTTATTTCTAGATGATTCCGTTAGGGTTTGTGTTTGCTCTGTGAGAAGTCTGTGGTTATACGGATCAGGAGTTCAGGCACATGGGATCAAAAGGGATGCTGGGTGATGTTCAAGGTTGCTAAACATATCTGGAAGCTCCATGATGGCTTTACTTATGTCCTAGTGCCTTGGCAAGAGCAGCGGGAGGGCTGGGCTCACCTTGGCTCCTCTCTTGCTAACCCAAGGTCGTCATGGCGACTGAGGGTGCCCAGAAACCAAAGCGGAAGCTGCCTGTAGTCCTCTGAAAAGGTTGGTCCAGACGTGGCCGGGTGTCACTAGTGGCAGTCTCTGCTTATGAAAGCAGTCACAGGCCAGTCCACATTCAATGGGAACAGTGTCAGATAATTTGTGGCCACTTGTAATCTTGCATAAAATCAAGAAATATCTTAAATACCACTAGACCCTCTGTAATCCTGCTCTTCCCCAAATACACCATTGCCACCACCAACAGCAGAGAGATCAAATCTCTCTCTTAAACCCCCATGACATTACACCTTGCCCCTGTATGTAAATCTTGCGACCTTTAGCACAGTCTTGGTATAGAATGGTTATACCGAAATATGTTAATTTTATCAGTATGTTAAAAAAGTCTGTCTACAAAATATATAATTTGTATATGTAAACCTCTTCATTTATTCTCCAAAGAATGAATCTCTTCCCTGATAAATCTTCCAATATTTATATATAAATTATATATATTATATATTATATTTATATATACTGTTGTTATACATATAACATATAAAATTATATATATTAAAATTTTGTTTTATATATTATAATTTTCTGTTTTTTGTGTGTGAGTGTGTGTATATATATATATATATATATATATATATAAAAAGAGAGAGAGAGAGAGAGGTTAATTACAATATATTGGCTCATGCAATTATGGATGCTGAGAAGCCCCACTATCTGCTGTCTGCAAGCTGGAGGCCCAGGAAAGCTGGTGATGTAGCTCAAAGACTTGAGAGTCAGAGAGCTAATGGTGTAGACTCCAGTCCGGGTCTGAAGACCTGGAAACAGGAGCACCAATGGCAAGAGAGATCGATGTTGCAGCCCAAGCAGTCAAGCCCAGTTAATTGAATCTTCTTCCACATTTTTGTGCTATTCAGGCTCATAGTGGATTGGATGATGCCCACCCATATTGGGAAGGGCTTTCTGCTTTACTCAGTTCACCAATTCAACTGCTAATCTCTTCCAAAAACACCCTCACAGACACACCCAGAGATAATGTTTAACCAGCTATCTGGGCATGTCATGGCACAGTCAAGTTCACAAATAAAATTACCCATCAAAGCTAGTAACCCTGATACTTTATTTAAGTGCTAGTAAAGAAAATTTAGAAGAATATGCCCACAACCTTGCCAATAAATTTGACAATATCAAAATTTAAATAAATCTCTTACAAAATACCATGAACAAAGTTCAAAGAGAAGTGACAAATTTGGAAAAAGATATTTGTATCATATGTAAATACAACATGGATCAATATCCAAATTATACAAAGTATTTCTACAAATCAATAAAGTTAAAACACATGAGAGCAAAATAGATAAGAGATATAAACAA
The DNA here is from genome assembly GCF_003676395.1 of Aethalodelphis obliquidens. NCBI lineage: Eukaryota > Metazoa > Chordata > Mammalia > Artiodactyla > Delphinidae > Aethalodelphis > Aethalodelphis obliquidens. Next base: position 1,095,530 of record NW_020838006.1, read on the forward strand.
GTCATTTACAGAAATAAAAACACAAATGACTAGGAAAAGATGCTAAACCTCACTAATAATCAGGGCATTGCAAATTACAGTCCATTCTTTACCTATCAGATTGATAAAAATTTTAAAACCTGACAATATCAAGTGTTAGTGATAGTGTGAAGGAAGGGGAACTGAAATTGGTACAGACAGTTCTGAGGCCAATTCAGTGGTATTTATTGAAACAAACAAAAATACATACCTCTGTGACCCAGTAATTCCACTTCACACTAACTTCCTTTGTTCCTGCGCAAAAGGAAGCATTTTGATATTGTCAAAATTATTGACAAAGTCACATATTTTACTGCATTTTTTATTATCAGTTAAATAAAATTTATTAGTTAAATAAAATTAAATATTATCAGTTAAATAAAATTATTATCAGTTAAATAAAATTTTACCAGTTAAATAAAATTCTAGTCATAAACTACAAATTTTGGTAGGTGGGTATTGCTTTTAATGCATTAATAAATGTATATGTTTTGTATAATTATGATATAAGGAACTACATTTAACTACATTTTACTCAATTGCTGAGTAAAAAAAAAAACAAGGTAGAACATTACATACAGTGGAAAACTATTTAAGTTAAACACATATACAAAACACTACTATAAATTGTTATGAATTTGTAAATAATGGTATGTAAATGCGAATAAGGTCTGGAAGGACATTTACAAAGCTGCTCACAGTGGTGACCCAGAGAGTGTTGAGGGTGGGACAGAAATCAAAGAAGGGATTCAAAGGAACTTCAGCCCCATCTGTAATATTTTAATTTCTATCAAGACAATATATTATTTGTAAAAAGTAAGAATAATTTTAAAAATTAACCACAAAATTTTTTATTTCAAAATGTTTGAAGAGATAAATTGCTCTTAGTAAGAAGATGAGATATCCACATTATATTTTTAAGTGAACAAACTAAATTTTGAGTCATTCTGTCTAGTACAACTTCACTTAGGTAAAGAGAGAGAAAAAAACAGTTACATAGATACATGAGGTATTTAAGTGGAAATGCATGGAAAGGGAAAGATCTCTGCAGACTGGTGATGACGGCTACTTTGTGGGGAAGGGAGTGAAGGTGGGAGGCAGAGGGCAGGGGAGACTTTTACTTTTTTAGAAAATATGCTTCTGCACAGTTTCAATGGTCATAATGAGCCTGTACTAACCTTATGATTGAAAGCCTAATTTAAAAAGTTAATCCAAGGTTGGCCTACATGGTTAGTTATGAAACATCCTGAATTTCACACCTAAACCATGGCCTATTTCCAGTATCACTTTTGTTTAGAAGATGGAAGCCTATTATCTAAGAGATTGGTTTGAAGTTCATGCACTGAGTCAGCACAGGACAGCCTCCATTCATGAGGAATGAAGGAAATAGGAACACACAATTACTCTTCTCTAAGGGTTAGGGAAAATGCCCCAAAAGGGACACATTACATTTTATTATCATTATTGGTTTGTAACTCTTCAGGCAAAGGGTGTTGAGCTAAATAATCTAGACCAAATCTTAGGCAAGAATTTGTTGATCCAGACCAAATTACATAGCGAGAACAGGAAGAGACTGTACTAATTGTACAATCACTTTTTTATTATTAACATAGGCACAAAGGGATAAGTGTATAAACTGATGCTATTACTGTCCCACTCCTTTGTGCCCAAACAAAAGAAAAAGATTTTACAAACAGTGTCTGTTTGATGGTATCAAACATGGTAGGAAGAGCCTCTTCTTTCAGTCATTTCCTGTTTGTCAGTTTTCTATCTAGGTGTCAGGTTTAAATTTGGAACATGCAAGAAGCAGTGAATTTATCTCAAGCAAAGGAATAAAAAAGGGAAGAACAAAACCAGATTACCCATCATAAAACAAAATATAAGTTCATATGCAAAGTAGTGTTCCTTCTCCTAGTTATAAAAACTATCGGGGAGGTGATTTGCACAATACCAATGAGAGTTATGAACAAATACTGCTCTAATGGCTTATGAATTGTTAGCCTGTGATTTGAAGACTGATTTAGGAACTACTGACATTGAAAGACATTAAATTAAAGTGATGATGAAAAGTAATGGATTCCAATATCGGTATAAGTCAAAAGTGAAATACCAAGGGCAAAATTAATGCAAGAACCTCCAAAGAGAATGATTCAAAATGAAAGAATATTCTAACAGAAAACAAGAAGTACAATAGCAGTGATTAAATCATAATTGGTATAAGGATTCACTGATACTAAAATTTAGTTCCTTGTCAGCTAATATTTGGAGAAAAGGAAGAAAGGGATGCCCTATTAAACCCTACTAATGACTGACCCAGAGAGCAGTGCAGTGCTAAGAAAATTCTCTCGGTGCATGTGTGTTTACTACATCTGGATCTCCCAGGACAATGCCAATTTACTTAGTTTTAATTGTGATATAATTGACACAGTAAAAATGCACAAACCTTAATTGTATAGCACAATTAATTTCACATATGTATCCAGCCATGTAGCCGTCACCCAGACCAAGCTTTGCAATACTCCATCACCTTAGAAGATTTCCTTATGACATTTTCCAGTCAGTTCCTCTTCCCCGAGAGGTAGCCAGCCTCTCCTGCAACTCTTATCATCATAGCTTAATTCATATGTTCTTGAGCTTAATATAAACAGGATCATACAATATGTAGTCTTCTGTGTCTGGCTTCTTTCATTGTTGAATGATATTTGCATTGTTTCAATTTTGAGATCATAATGATTGAAGCTACTGTGAGCATTCTTTAGAAGGGTCCATATATTTTCATCTGTTCATATGTTTTATATGTCATCAAGTTCCTGTTGATCATAAGACCTGTGAATTAAACAGAAATGTTTCTCAACCCGAAATGGTGAGAGATTGGATTACCATAACAGACGGTCTCCTCCAAAAAGAGAAGGAACAGAAGGTACAGAGCAGTCATAGGTCTGTAGCAAATCTGAAATCCACCAGGCTTATGCCACCTCCCCTTGATTGAAGCCCAATTCTCACCCTGCAAGTGCGTTATTCTTGGCTCTTGGCTTTGACCTGTGGGCTCTTGGCTCCTACTTCTGAATCATGATTTCTCTTCCATAAAAAAAGTCTGTGTTTGCAGCAAGGTAGCTTTCTTAGCCTGCTTCCTGCATATAGAAATTAATTTTTTATACTATCTCTGTCCCTTTCATTCCAAGCTGTTTTGATTCCCTTACCAATTTTGTGGTTTTCTTGTATCAATTTATAATATCCTCAATAAACAAAGCCACACCCACATTTCTTTCAGAGACAAGTCCTTCCATATCTGGGCCACATGTATGGATGCTATGGGACAAAACCCTTAAAATTCTTAAAAGCCTCATTGTTACTGAGAGAGTTTATAAAAGTCTGCCCGTAAATCTTTCTGAGATCCTAACAAAGTATCTTACAACTGCATACTTGAGATATTTACCTTAAAGTCATGTTCCAGTGATAGTTCTGGATTTGGTCTTGCCATTTATTATTTTGAAAATCTTTTACTGGGAGACACTGGGGATGGAAAACAGTTTTATTTTTAAGCCCAATGAATCCTGAATATATTGTGATTCCTCTAAATTTGACTGAAAAAGTTAACAGTTCCTTCCTTATTTCATCCCTCTTTCTTCTTGTAAGTTATTATAATCAGTAGAAGAAGCCAGTTGGCACTTTCTGCATTCTGCCTGGAAATCTCCACAGTCAAGCCCATAAGTATTTCAAGTACCCATTCTATTTTCCAAGTCTCCATAGGCAACAAAATTGCCAAACTGTGTGCGGGTTCATGACAAGGATTCCTGCTTCCCCATCTTCAAATAACACTTCCCTCACTGTCATATGAGTCCTCATCAATGGCCTCTTGAGGTGTTTGAATTTACACCCACCCACTGCCCATCCCAAAGCCACTGTCACATGTTTAAGATTTGGGTTATGGAGCACCCTCTTTCCAGGTACCATTTACACCAAAATGTAATGGCTTCAACAATAGCCATGTAATTATACTCATTATTTTGTGGGTTAGGCATCTGGCAGGGATCTCCAGAGTGATTCTTCTGCTCCCTGTGACACTGACTGAGGTCACTTAGTGGTATTCAGCTGTGGCATGTGGGTTGGTTTGGAGGGTCCAAGACAACCTCGCTGCATGTCTGAAGCACTCTGGTGGGATGGCTGGAAGTCTGGGCTTAACTGCAGTGCCCACACATTGCTTCTCTAGCATGATGGTCTCAGGATATCAAACTCTGAGAAAGCATATCAGCAGTCCCAGAGAGTGTGTTCCATGGGACCAAAGCAGAAGATACTAAGCTTCTTCTGACCTAATCTTGGAAGTCACACAATGTGCCACTTCTACCACATTCTAATAGCTCTGAGTAAGTCACAGGTAATGGGAGGGAGCCAAGAGGTGTGGTTCACTGCAGGATCATCTTTGGAGACTTGATAGCATATATGGAACAAAAGTAGGATGTCACTTGAAGACTAAGAAGAATCATTGTAATGTCACTGTTCCTTATCCAGCTAGCAAATAAGCATGCTCTACTTTTTAGCTATTATGAGTCTTCTCTGTGTTTGTAGTCTTAAGTACATTATTTAACATTTCTGTATTTTATTTGCCTTATTTGTTATACTTTGTAAATTTGTTGTGATGATTTAATTGAGATCATAAAGTGCTTAGCTGAGGGTCTAGCACATAGTAAATATTAGGCATAATAATATAAATATTTAATATTTTTAGTTCCTATAATAATCCTATTGCAAAGGAATTATTTGTAACAACTAATAAAGAAAAAAACAAACACACAGAAAGTACTATGACCTGTTAATTGAAATGATTTTATTTTATTGTTGAACCTTAGATATCTATAAAACTTATTTCTAAATGCCAAGCAGAAAACTGGAAGGGCATTGACACATGTCAATACTGACATACTCCTAAATCTCTTTGTGACTCTGGTATGTCTCAAGATGATTCTGGAGCATGTCCCCAAAGCCAGGAATGATGAGGAGTTTATTGTCATCCACAAGACCCTCTCTGGCTTAGACTACTCCAAAGAATGGGGGAGGTCACCTGCTTCACATCCCAGAGAATCATTCTGTTTCAGAACCAACTCTGAATTCAAGAGAAACTTCAGTTATTTTATTTTTTGCCCCAAATTAGAGGGCATATAGACAATAAGGCTGGCCAATGTATGGCTCTAATGAGCACATTTGGAGCTGGTCAAAACATTCAAAATCTTAAACCTTAAGATCTGAGGTTTCCCACATCCCAAACTCCCTTCTCTTTCAACCCACTGTGTTTTCTTTCTGTTAGGTCGGTCTGCAGATGGGCAAAAGCAGTAAGGTTGGAATACGCCCCTGAGGGCATAGCGCTCTCCTTCTTTGGAAGGCATGCCCAATGAAGATGAAGCTTACTATTCTGGAATCTCATTTACAAGAACAAGTCTCCGGCCTTGGTCACATGTCACTTTCTTCTTTTCTACCAATTTTCTCCCAAATGTTACTGTTGGAAGGTTGCCAAATTGTCAGTGATGCTGCCAGGGCTAAGCTTTCTCAGGTGTTGCCTGGTTAACTTAGGCCTTCCAGAAGGTCAAAATAAGTCTGAGAACAAAAGTGTTCTAAATCTAAGTGGGGCCATGGTGATAAATGATGGCCATTCTGATTCACTCAGTGGAAAGTACATTAGTGTAGAGCTGGGACTTTATTAAGGAAGAGGAACTAAATATGAATTGACCATCCCACTTGCAGTGATGCAACATGGTATGATGCTATTCGACTGGTTAGAAATATTGGAATATTATGCTACTTTGTCCAAAACAAACCAATGTTACTTGGTTTTTAACTCATTTTCCTGCTACCCAAAACCCTAATGGTTTGGCATTTCCTTGCTTGCTGTTATAAACAAACCAAGAAAGAAGAAGCAATTTGGAACTGTGTATTTAAGCTGGAGGCACTTAAAGAACAAAGTTGCTGCTCTGAGGTCTGCAGTTTTGTCTGAATGTCCACACAGAACAGGCCTGGGAGCTGGTTTCACCCACACTTTGGAAGAAAGAAGACAGCATATGAGATGGAAGAGACATCTTCTGAATGAGGAAAGTAAATTCGTGTTCATTTTCAGTACTTGGGTTCCAGCCTAAAGAAGGCTATTAGGATATTAATGATCAATTGTACCACTTTAGTGTAGGGCCAAAGCTAATATTGCTTTAGTACTGAGGGAGTATGATCTCTCATAATGGGTTAAAATTTGAACATATATTTACTTCCAAAAAGAAGGGGGCTACAGATAAACTTCTGTCCCTTAGTCCCTCTTCTCAGTCATGATATCTACACATCAAAACTAATGAGTCACAGAGATAGAAAAATCAAGACCCTAAAGAGATGGGGAACCAGACTCTAAATTAATAGATCTCATCATTAGGGTCAGAGAGCAGCGGCAAAATCGACTATTATAATTATAATCATAGTTATTGTTTTGAGTTACCAGAGGGCTCAGAAGGCTCAATTTCAGAGGACACGTTTAAACTTTCTAGTTTTGTCTTACTGAAGTTACAACCATTGTTAAATCTGATAAAGAGTTCTGTTCCCTTATCTAATTCCATGAAAGACTAATTCATGTATAAAAAGCCTCTACTTCATTCACTCCGTTGTAAAGGAAGAGATGCATCAATCCACTCAGGAAACAAATCTTGTTACACGTGGGAGATCAGTTGTTTTATGAAATAAAATTAAAAGTGTAAATGCGGTTAACATTTTAAAGATATGGCAATTGAAAGTACACCTTGAACTCATTTGAGTTCATATTTTTTTTCCATTTTTTGAAATCACACCTGTATTGACATGCACTCTCTTCCTCTATCTGGTAAGCACAAGGTGTGGGAACTTGTGCAATAGATAATTAATCTCTATTGCTATCTATAGTTTCATAGTTAACACTGTCTTAGCAGACGTGTGAAAACACATTCACACCTTTGAAAATGGATGATTAACTAATCAAATGACAATATGAATGTTAGACAGAATTACAGAAATGACTGCAAGGCAGAGCTATTTATGATTACAACATTCTATTTCATTTTAAAGGGTAGATTGTTCAGTATAATCTGTGCTCCTCAAACATCTAAGCAGATTCTCAACTTTTTAATTGCATGACACCTCAAAAAAGAAGGAAGAAAATTTCAGATCCTTCCCTAATTAAGCATTTTTCCAGTTTTATGAATAATTGACATACATCACTTTAGACATACAGCAGAATGGTTTGATTTACATATATTGTGATTACCACAATAGGCTCATTTAACATCCATCCATATAGATACAATAAAAGAAAAGAAAGGAAAAAAATTCTCCTTGTGATGTGAATTGTTAGGATTTACTCTCTAAACAGTTTTCCTATATGTCATACAGCAGTGTAGCTATAGTCATCATGTTATACATTACATCCCTAGTACTTATTCATCTTATAACTGGAGGTTTGCTCCTTTTGACTACCTTCCTCCAATTCTCTTTCCTCTCACCCTCCACCTATGATAACCACAAGTCTGATTCCTTTTTCTATAATTTTGTTTTCTTGTTTTTTTTTAGATTCCTCATATAAGTGAGATCATACAGTACTTGTCTTTCTCTGAGTTATTTCACTTAGCATGATGCCTTCAAGGTCCATCCATGTTGTTGTGAATGGTAAGATTTCTTCATTTTTTATGGCTGAATAATATTCCATTGCAAACATATGCCACAACTTCTTTTTTTTTGAAGAAAAAAATGTTTATTAAGACCAACGTGCAGCGTGTGGCAAACACAAAGTTGATCCCTATCTACTGTCATTTTACAGCCTAGAGGGGCGGATAAGATACAAAATATGTCTCAGAGATGTTTAAACTTAAGACATATCATTATATAGTTATCAGTGGAGTTTGTATCTTTTTTTTGACATCTTTATTGGAGTATAATTGCTTTACAATGGTGTGTTAGTTTCTGCTTTATAACAAAGTGAATCAGTTATACATATACATATGTTCCCATATCTCTTCCCTCTTGCATCTCCCTCCCTCCCACCCTCCCTATCCCACCCCTCTAGGTGGTCACAAAGCACCAAGCTGATCTCCCTGTGCTATGTGGCTGCTTCCCACTAGCTATCTATTTTACGTTTGGTAGTGTGTATATGTCCATGCCACTCTCTCACTTTGTCACAGCTTACCCTTCCCCCTCCCCATATCCTCAAGTCCATTCTCTAGTAGGTCTGTGTCTTTATTGCCATCTTACCCCTAGGTTCTTCATGACCTTTTATTTTTTTCTTTAGATTCCATATATATGTGTTAGGATATGGTATTTGTTTTTCTCTTTCTGACTTACTTCACTCTGTCTGACAGACTCTAGGTCCATCCACCTCACTACAAATATCTCAATTTCATTTCTTTTTATGGCTGAGTAATATTCCATTGTATGCCACAACTGCTTTATCTATTCATCCATCGATGAACACTTGGGTTGCTTCCATGTCTTGGCTATTGTAAATAATGCTGCTATGAACATGGGGATGCAGATATCTTTTTGAGTTAGTGCTTTCTTTTCTTTTGGTTATATTCCCAAAATGGAATTGCTGGATCATATGGTAGTTCTATTTTTAATTTTTAACAACTAATGGATCAAAGAAGAAATTAAAGGAGAAATTAAAAATTTCTGACATAAATGAAAATGGAAACACAACATACCAGAACTTGTAGGATGCAGCAAAAGCAGTTCTAAGAGGGAAGTTCACAGCAATAAACACTTACATTAAGAAGCAAGAAATATCCCTGACAAACAACCTAACACTATGCCTTAAGGAGCTAAAAAAAGAAGAGTCCAAAGTTACCAGAAGAAAGGAAATGATAAAGATTAGAGCAGAAATAAATGAAATAGAGAACAGAAAAACAATAGAAAAGGTTAACCAAACTAAGAGTTGGTTCTCTGAAAAGATGGACGAAATTGACAAATACTTAGCTAGACTAACCGAGGGAAAAAGAAAAAGAACCCAAATCAATCAAATTATAAAGGAAAAAGGAGACATTACAATGGATACCATAGAATTCAAAGGATCATAAGAGGCTATTATGATCAACTGTATGCTAACAAACAAGACAACCTAAAAGAAATGAAAAATTCTTAGAAACATACAACTTAACCAAGACTGAATCTGGAAGAAATAGAAAATCTGAATAGACTAATTACTAGGAGTTGAACTGGTAATCAAAAATCTCCCAACAAAGAAAAGCCCAGGACCAGATGGCTTCACTGGTGAATTTTACCAAACATTTAAAGAAGAATTAATACCAATCCTTCTCAAGGACTGAAAAAATGAAAGAGGAGGAACACTCCGAAACTCATTTTACAAGACTAGCATTATTCTGATACCAAAACTAGAAACAAATACTACTAGAAAAGAAAGCTACAGGACAATGTTCCTGATAAGCAAAGATACAAAAAACTCAGTAAAATGCTAGCAAACAAAATTCAGCAGCACATTAAAAAGGTCATTTACCATAATCAAGTGGGATTTATCCTTGCAATGCATGGATTATTCAACATATACAAATCAATCACTGGGATACATCACATTAACAGAATGAAAGAAAAGAATCCTATAATCATCTCAATAGATGCAGGAAAAGCATTTGACAAAATTCAACATCCATTCAAGATAAAAATGTGTTAAGAAATTAGACATAGAAGGAACATATCTCAACATCATAAAGGCCATATATGACAGGCCCACAGCTAATATCATACTCAATGGTGACACGTTGAAACCTCTTCCTTTAAAATCAGGAACAAGACAAGGATGCTCACTCTCACCACTCCTATTCAACATAGTAGTAGAAGTCCTAGCTAGAGCAGTCAGGCAAGAAAGAGAAATAAAAGGTATCAGAATTGGAAAGGAAAAAGTGAAGTTGTCTTTATTTGCAGATGACATGATTTTATATATAGAAATTCTAACAACTCAACCAAAAAACTGTTAGATCAATGAATTTAGTAAAGTTGCTGTAAAAAAAAAATTTAGTGAAGTTGCTGTATACAAAAAATGATTTTTAACATGCAAAAATCAGTAACATTTTTATACACTAACAACAAATTTTCTGAAAGCGAAATAATCAATCCCATTTACAACAGCATCAAAAACAATAAAAAACTTAGGAATAAACTCAACCAAGGAAGTGAAAGATCTCTACTCTGAAAACTACAAGACATTGATGAGAGAAATTGAAGACACAAATAAATGGAAAGGTATCCTGTGTTCATGGATTGGAAGAATTAATATTGTTAAAATGTCAACACTACCAAAAGCCATCTATAGATTCAGTCCAATCCCTATCAAGATTGCAAAGGCAATTTTTTAAAGAAGTAGAAAAAACACTCCTAAAATTTATATGGAACCACAAAAGACCCCAAATAGACAAATCCTGAGAAAGAAGAGCAGAGCAGGAGGCATCACACTTCCTGATTTCAAGCTATCCTATGAAGATAATAGTCTTTGAAACAGTATGGTACTGGCATAAAAACAGACAAATAGACCAATGGGACAGAATCGAGAGTTCAGAAATAAACCCAAGCATATACAGTCAACTAGTATTTGACAAGGGACCCAAGAATACTCAATGGAGAAAAGATAATCTTTTCAGTAAATGATACTGGGGATATTTGAAAAAGTCCATGTAAAAGAATAAAACTAGATCCATATCTTACACCACTCACAAAAATTAGCTTGAAATGGATTAAAGACTTGAATGTAAGACCTGAAACCATAAAATTCCTAGAAGAAAACATAAGAATAAAGCCCCTTGACTTAGGTCTTAGCTATGATTTTTGGATATGACACCTAAAGCACAATCAACAAAATCAAAAATAAAGAAGTGCGACTACATCAAAGTAAAAAGCTTCTGTACAGCAAAAGAAACTATCAACAAAGTGAAAAGACAACCTATGGAATGGGAAAAAATGTTTGCAAACCATATATCTGATAAAGGGTTAATATCTAAAATATTTAAAGATGCATACAACTCAATAGCAAAAAAACCAAATGACCCAGTTTAAAATATGGGCAAAGAACCTGAACAGCCATTTCTCCAAAGAAGATACACAGAAGGTCATCAGGTACATGAAAAGATGTTTAACATCACTAGTCATCAGAGAAAAGCAAATTAAAACCATAATGAGATATTACCTCATACCTATAAGAATGGCCATCATCAAAAAGAAAAGTGATAACAAATGCTGATGTGAATGTGGAGAAAACCTAGTGCACTGTTGGTGGGAATGTAAATTGGTACAGCCAATTTGGAAAACAGTATGGAGGAGCCTCAAAAAATTAAAAGTAGAGCTACCATAAGCATTTTTAAATACATGAGGTTAAAAAGGGAAAGAGAGGTATAGTTCAGGACCATAAACTGGGAAGAACCAAGAAAAGAGAATCATATTTGAGTGAATAGTCAGTTATTTTTTTCCTCTGGACTTTGTCATTTCCATTTAAAATGCAGACTAATCTGAATAGGCAATTAAACATCTATCACAGCAAGTTCTTTTTTGATAGATGCATAAAAACCAAATTGAGAGATAAGCTTCATCTTCATTGTTTTGTTAATTTTCTAAGTGTATCTGTGTGTTCTCTTTAAGAAATAATAATTGGGAAAAGGCAGTGATACTTTAGGAGGAATGTAGATCTAATAATTGGAGGTTTAAGACCAGTATTCCATGTTCATTGTAGTAAAGTCTTTAGATAAAAATATTTATCTATATTTATATTTTAAAGCCAAAGTGCATATTTGTGGCACTATCACTTGTTGCCTCATAGTGTGGCATTTGAAAGACGTATTAACCCTCCTGTTAATGCCTTGAAATCCAGCTACATAGCTGATTCATTACCCCATCCCAAATTAGCCCAGTGCTTTATACTAAGTATACATCCTTTTCTACAGAATCAGTGCTAAACAGTAAATGATGAGACAAGCAGGGCTGAATAAGGCAGCCCTCCTGTGCACATACAACCCAGTCCCCATAAGGCCTCACTACTTCTCGAGATCATTATGATCATTAAAAACTTACTTGTAGACATAAGCCTCTTGAGGGCCACAAGCACTGTTTTATTCACCACTGAATCAACACCTATGTCAATGCCCAGGATATTAATGAGAGATTCAACAGTGGACATAGCTATTCAACAGACCTGAGAGAATTTACACAGTCAAATAAATCCTGACCTTTAACAGTGGTTACTTTAGCGAACATAGGCTTATAATACTGTTGCTGAAAACAGGAATGCCTCAACATGAAACATTACACAAACCAGGTTTAATGATCCCAGGTATGCCTGTCAGGAAAGCTGGGTTCTAGACTGGACGTTTTTTCCATTGGGCAATCATTTAAGATCTACTGATCCCTCTCCTTGAAGTCCTGTAGCTTCTTCCCATTGCTTTGCTTCAATGAATACAGTGGCCAGACTGATCTGTGGACCATGAACAGAGACTGAGATGCCTCACTTTTACAATGAGGGGCTTTAGTGGGCAACATAGTTCTCCATTTGTAAATAATTCAGTGATCTTATTTCTCTTTCCATTTTTTAAAATTTCAATTTGAGTCCTTGACTATGTTATCAAAATGGCAAGAAAAGTTGATACATCTTCATCAATTCTTTTGCTACTAGCTTGGGTAAAAAGTTTGGTGTTTAAGAGAAAGTGGATGGTAAAATGAAATTAAAGCTTTTAGATTACTGTGGATTTCATGAAAATTAGGCTTTGTTATTATTCTCTTTTAAAACAAGTAACTATCAATGTCATCTCTATAAGAAACTTGATTAAATTTGAGGTGAAAAATTGTATCTTGGAATTCTCTGATTTTCATCAGTATGTCACATTAGTATGTTTCTGTGTTTTTTTAAAAATACCCACATGTTCAATAAATGATTAAATTCATTTTTTAAAGCATGTAAATAAGACAATTAAGAATTAAAAGTACAAAAACCTGTTAAAAAAGAGGAGAATAACAGATGTATCAGGGACCTGGGATGAGTTAATTTATGAAACTTAGCAATTAAAATACTGCAAGTTTCCTGGTAGCTAAGACATGATGGGAAACTCACTGGATAACTTAGTTCTGAGTCTAATAAAAGAATACCTACAGATTTGTTCTTTCCTAGACGGACTCTTTTTCCATTCCCATCAAGCCATAGACAACATTTAACACAAACATTACAGAAATTTCACTATATTTTGTGTCTTCTGGGTCATTGCCACAGTATTAATTTATAGAGCTTCAGGTAAACTAGAAGTTTGGGTCACAGGACTCATTCTTGTGATCCCTGAGACACTGCCAAAGAAATCAATGCAAGTTTATTTGCTTCTTAATCAACAGATTAAAATTATAATATCCAATCATTAATAGCTGTCAATGAGCAAACATTCACTAGTAGAATGTACCAAAGTGAAAAACATTTTCTAAAGTGACCTGCAGTAAATATGTCGTTTGACCTTTCCCATCTAATAAATCTGGTGATGGTACAGGACTACCTATTATACTTTTTACTTAAAATATTTTATAATAAAAATAAACCTAAAGTGATAAAAATACAAACATTGAAGCCTCTATTTCTTTTTATGATCTTTGTATGAATGAAGAAAAAACTTGGGAAAATTACATGTTCTCAATGTTCAGATTATAAGGGGAGTGTCAAAAGGTGCTTATTGGGGTGACTTCTAGAACACTAGTGCTACTTTGAATTTGTGGAATCAAAGTGGATCTCTAAAGAATGGGTTTGTATTCATAAGGAGGTGTCCTGGACAGAATACAAAGTATCTCAGAAAGGTTTTAGGGCTCTGTTTCACCCTTTCTTTAAAGAGTAACTGCGTTTCTGAAACTTACTGTAAATGGAATGAACTGGGGCTCCAGATTGATGGAGATAAGGGGGAAGGAGTGGGATTATAAACTCAAATCAGGCCAGAGGTAGGCCTGGTAATTTGGAAATTAGCCTGTGGAAAATCTGGGGTCATTAAAGGGCTTGCAGGAAACAATGACATGATGAGACAGAAAATGGTTTTACAAGGCATCATGTAGTTGTGCACAGAATGAATGGGAGAGAAGAAAACCTGCAGGTCTGAAGCAGTTGGGAGGCTACAGAAATAGTCTGGCTAGGAAAGGGGTATGGGTCTGCACAGATACACTGACTGTGAGGAAAGAAAGATGCATGGTTTTACAGGAAGTTACACAACATAGTTTGGATTTAGGGAGTGAAATACAGAACTTCCCATTCAAAGATGACTCAGATGTTAAGTACTAGCTGAGCTCTGACAATATTGATTGAAATAGGGATGACAGAAGGTAAGTCTTTCCTAATGTGCCGAGTTTGAGGTTATCAGTAAGACATCAGAACTATTCAGTGGAGAGCTGGGGATGCAAGCCTGTAACTTGAGAAATTAGAACTCAAGTAACATTTGGGAACCCTCCACATAGAATGCAACAGTTGCATCCCTGAGAATGGATCACTTTTCTAAGAGAAAGGCCACAGAGAAGGCCAGAGCTCTCAAAATTGAATGTAATGGGAAAGCCAAAAATTTTTAAATGAAAGAGGGTTAGTCAAAGAACAAAAAAAAGAGCAGAATTCGTGGGAGAAGTAGGTGAGTATAGTATCAATCTTATTGAGATAAAAGGTTTTCTAAAAGGACAGATGGGGGTAGGCAACAGTGTTGGATGTCTCAGAGGAGCTGAGAATGCTTCTGCACCCATTTATGGAAGCAGCACCTTTAATGATTTCCTACTTCTGTCATCCCTTGACAGTAAACGTCCTCTTAGGGAATGTGATTCTATTCTGCATAGTGGAAAATGTACCTCCCCCAAGGAGCAGAGCTACTCCTTCTCTCCTCCAATAGCCTTTCTAGAACACCAGGTGTCTAATTGGGTACTCATGTGTTTCAACAGTCTTCTCAGGACCACTACAAGAGCAACTCACTCTCTTGACCAGAAAATGTGATCGCTTATGGCCATTTCTATTTCCTAAGGGTAAGTTCATCGATATGCCTAAGGTATTTCTGGGATTCACAGATTGCATAAGTACTACTATAGGACATCTAACATTTATTGACTACCAATTGCATGTCATACATTGGCTAGCATTTCCAACATTGTTTCTTTATTTAATATTGACAGTACTGCACACTGGACATAATTGGGAATTATTGTTCCCCATTTTTTGGAGTGGCCTCTCAAGGTGGTTTTATTTGCCTTGTAGTGGAAGGGAATATCTCTATACTTTCGAAACTGAGAAAATGGGCCACTCTTGGACCAAGAGATCAAAGAATCAAAATCAGAAAAGCGTCAGCACTAGAGAATAATGCTTATCAGGCCATACATCGCCCATTGTTCTTGTTTGTTACCAATAATAATTTGAAATTACAAATTCTAGGGAATTTCATCTAGTTGTGATAAAATTGAGCTTTTTATATAATACCATAATTTCTGTAAGGATTTTTTGCTGTCAATTTCTTTGTCCCAGTTAAAACTTTTCATTTTAAATTTGACATAGTGGCTTAGCTGTTATCTCTTGTATCTGGTTTAGAGAAGTTGACAGTTTCTTCTTTGTTTTTAACCTATTTAGTTTATGGGAGAAATATACTATCATTTATACTTAAACCCAACCTACAAAGCAAAACCAATCTACAAATTCAGGAAGGTGTTTTTTACCCTGAAAGTAAACAGGGCATGCAATTTTTCATGGTTAATACTTTTTATAATTGGGATACTATATACTTCCAGTATAATTAACTAAGAGTTGGGTTATTCATACCTTCTGAAAATGCAGCTTATGTTGCCCTCTTAATGGTAAATTGAAGAGGCTGTCATTAGCAGCATTTCACAGGTGGCCCCTTTTGCGTTACCTATCCAGAGCTTGAGTCAGTTGAAAAATGAAAAGACTGTGACAGTAACAGCAGTCACAGAAATAGGCAGCGAAATGGACAGGATGAATAGCCTAGAAATAGATCCTAGATAAGATAGAGCTGAAAAGGAAAAGAGAGGTTATTCAGTAACTACTTCTGGGAAAATAGTGTTAGGAAAGTGGGTTTGTTATTTGGAAAAAGTGGTCAAGTTAGATATTCAATTCCTACTGTAATAAGAAGAAATAAAGAGGAAGAAAAGAAATAGATGTAAAATAGAAATCTATTATTTAACCAACAGAAAACAGAAGAAACATAGAGGAGAGAATGAGTTATCTCTCGCTAAGAATTAAATAATGGGATAAACAACACAGAAAAATACTCCATATGTAAGTCTGTCAAATTAAGTAAAAGGAAAACAACAATTACAATAAATAAATGCCACAAACAGGACAGAAAAAGGCTTTATATAGAAAGATAATGTATAAATCAGTAAGGAAAATAGTGACAGCCTAATTTTAAATGGGAAATAATATGCACAATTCATAGGAGGACAATAAAAGCATGCAAAATATTTACCACTGCTAATGAGACTCAATAAGCTTTAACAACATGCCTGTTTGTATCAATTTAGCCAATATATTTAAATGACTTTACCTATTGTTGACAATTTATCCACAGTAATTGGCACAGTAATTCTACTTCTAGGAATTATCCTTCAGAGATAAACAGAGCTAGAGATGAAAGCTTTATTTTTAGAATATTTATCTCAGTGTTAATTTTAAACGAAAAATGAGAAACAACCTAAAACTTCAACACTAAACAGTGAAATAAAGTGTGGAATGTAGACTCAGGTCACAATAGGAAAAGAGCAGGCAAATAGTGGGCTGGGGACAGTAGTCTGTTCTTTTGTGCCTGGATTTTTATGTATTTCCAATGGCATTTTGCATAGTTAGAATTTGATGGTTGCGGAAAGGGTGACAGACATTCACACGGCAGCAGAGAAGTCAAGAATGTAAACTCTGGGGCTTCCCTGGTGGCGCAGTGGTTGGGAGTCCGCCTGCCGATGCAGGGAACACGGGTTCGTGCCCTGGTCTGGGAGGATCCCGCGTGCCGCGGAGCAGCTGGGCCCCTGAGCCGTGGCCGCTGGGCCTGCGCGTCCGGAGCCTGTGCTCCGCAACGGGAGAGGCCACAGCAGTGAGAGGCCCGCGACGCAAAAAAAAAAAAGAATGTAAATTCTGGGTCGGATTTCCACGGGTTCCCATTCAGTTCTGCTGCTTTATGATCTTATTCTGTGGGCAGTGAGGGAACCATTGCAGGTGTTTGTATTTATTAGGACAACCAATTTGAATTAGCTTAAACGAAAAGTGGTAAGCAATCAGCAAGTGCTTTTGTAGCCTAGATCATGTACAAGTGGATTGTCTTGGAGTACAATCCCAGGAGCAGGAGTGAGAGGGAAGAATGAATCAGGGGAGGAGGGAAGGATAATAACGTGGACCCATGTTACAGGTCACTGGGGCTGGATACCACGGGGCCTTCGAGGTGTCGTATAAAGTGTGCTTCAGAACTGTCTGCCCAGGGAATAGAAAGCAGGACATATTTATCCACTGGATCCCACCCACCTTGATCAAGGTGGGCCCCTGGGCACTAACTCCCTCTGCAAGTCGTTGTGTGTATGACAGCTGAGAGAGCCCGTGGATGCTCCACTCCAAGGTGTCAGAGGAGCGAGTGAGACACACGAGGTGCCGCCAGGTTGCACCTGACGATGGTTGAAACCTACAAAGCGCTGGTGGCCACAGCAAGAGCTGGGGCTGAGAGGGTGTACCAGACATGTCTCATACACAAGTCTTTGTGGCTCAAAGAAGAGTGAAGACACAGAAAGGCAGGAATAGAGCTGAACCTCAGTGAAAATAACCAGAGGTTCCAGTTCATCTGGATTTTCTCAGTCTCAAATGTCTGTATCTCTTTGGCTGAAAAGAGGCATCACCTTTTCTTTACATGATAGAAAACTTGTCTCTTAATGGCTTCTACATTTTGCATCTTACAATTTCATCCTCAGGAAATAAACTGATGTAATTAGACCCGTATCTAATATGTCCTGAGGCAAAGCTTCATTGACTTATTTAAGGTCAGGCACCTTAAAGAGAGGTGTCATGTCAGGACATGAGGACACTGGTATTCAAGTATAAGCATTTATATAAAGTCCTTGGTATTCAAATTAATTTCTCCCTCCTCCAGGCTACCACATCACCTTCTCTCATGTTGGGCTGTAATTATTTGTTGATGTGTTTGTCTCTCTCCCTCTAGACTCTGAGTTCCTTGAGGGTAGGGACTTCATCTTACTTCTCTTTGTTTCCCCAGGACTAGCATGGTGCATGGTACATAGTAGGTTCTCCAGTTTGGAGGAGAAATAGATAATGAATTCAGCAAGTTTGTCCTTGTCAGGTTAACAATGCAGAGCTAGTTGGTGTATGTCACTAAAGTTCTCACTGCTTATTCCCTCTAAATAAGCAAAAGAACCTTGAGATGTTTTCAGTGCAGCTAACTAGGATGTCACTGATATTTCAGACTCAGTGTACAACAAAAAGCACTACAGTTGTTTGTCAAGTTTGTCAGCTCCTGTAAAAAAGTTTCCAAAGATCATAGCATCTGCAGGAGACCAACGTAAGAGATATCCAGTGTAAGTCATGTTGTATATTATCATGATCTTTATTATTATAAGAGTCTCTGACCCCAGAGAAAATTGTGGTCTCTCTCATAGGAGGCCACCCCAAAAACGATACACAGTAAAAATAAAACATAAAACACAGAAAGCCTTCTGCAGAGGTGAGAGGTGATTTTTTCACACTTTTCTTTTCTCACCTGATAAGTGATAGGGCACACTGTTAAATCTCCTTTGAAGGGTGCTTCACATAATCTTGATTTAAACATGTTGTTACCTAGATTTCAGTCCTGAAGGCAAAGTAGCTCTGAACTACTCTGTTAAAAAAACAAGAACAAAAACAAAAAAACTGAATATAGTGCAATAATAGTTCAAAAGATCCATTTTCTAAAAGTAAAAGATACTCATCACAGTAACAATAGCTAGAATTCAGGAACAGCCTGCTTTGTGGCAGAAAGCATCAGTAAGATTTGATATAGGTCATCTAACGCTCACATCAGTCATGCAGGGATAGTCTTATTGAGAAAACTGAGGCTCAGGTGGAGAATGACTTATCAAATGGAAATTAGACGTACGAGAGGAGATGGGTAGGTCCATTCAACATGTGAATGAGTCTCTTAGCTTTCAAGTTGAACAAGAGCCAGATATGAAAGACTGCACACTGTATTATTACATTTATTAAAGTTCAAAAGCAGGCAAAACTAATAAATCCTCATAGAAGTCAAGAGAGTAGTTACTTTTGTGGGGTGGGGTTTGGATATGATGGGGTATCAGGGAACCTTCTAGATGATGAGAAATGTTTTATATCTTGACATGGATGGTGGTTCAAAAGTATGGACATATGTTAAAAACTCAGCTGCACAAATATTTGTGCCCTTTTCTGTATATAAGTTATATCTCAATAAAAAAAGTTAAAAAGAAGGGGAAATGGAATTAGAATTCAGCTCTGTTTAGTTCTAAAGGCCCTCTCCTTCCACTACATACTCTTTCTGCAATGTTTCAAATGTTTATGTTCAACACAGAATCTGACCCATTTTCCTGGGATAGTTCACAGAATAGTCTCACAGATACTTTAATAAACAATTGCAAATAAGTTTATATAGCAGAAATTGCAGAGTACAGGAATGATTATGAAAGAATGATATAGTAGCTGGGACTAGTTTATAAAGAGTTTTGTGAGCTCGTTAAAGGAAATGGTTTTATTTGCACAGGGAACCACTGAAGGATTTGATATGACAAGTTTTATGATCATATTTGACTTTGAGGGTGAAATGGATTAGAGAGGATGGATGGGTGGGTGGAGGAAAGGCCTGAGGACAGAAAGCGAGGTAGAAAGCTGTTGTCATCATCTCTGCAAATGTGATCTTGGACTAAGAGTGATGACAGTGTGGTGGTAGAAGAAATAAAGGTTGAGTGGAAGTTGTGATCAGTTGGATATGGGCAATCAGGGGCGGACAGGAGCTCTGAAGTGGCTCAGAGGGCTGATCCTGAGTGAAAGGGGTCCTATTTAACCACCAGCGAAACAGGGACAAAGTATATTCCTCTGGGGAGAGGCTAACACTAGGCAGGTTGTCAGGGCTCCAGCCAAGTAATTTGGGATTCAGGGAAGAGCTGTTATGGGCTGAATTGTATCCCCACCAAATTAATATGTTGAATTCCTGAGTCCCAGTACCTCAGAATGTGACTTTATTTGGAGATATGGTCTTTCAAGAGGTAATTAAGTTAAAGGAAGTTCATTAGGGTGGGCCCTAATCCAATACGACTGGTCTCCTGATGAGAAAAGGAAATTTGGACACAGACATAGATTGAGGGAAGACCATGTGAAGACACAGGGAGAAGATAGCATCTACAGCCAGGAAGAGAGGCCTCAGCAGAAGCCAACCCTGCCAGCACCTTGATCTTGGGCTTCTAGCCTCCAACTGTAAGAATATAAATGTCTGTTGTTTAAGCCACCCAGCCTGTGGTACTTTGTAATGGCAGCCCTAGTGAATAGTACAAGTACCAACCTGGACTTCAGGCCATTCAAATCGGAGAGGGCACAGGCTGTGGTGTTCTGATTTAGCTCAGAAAGCAGACAGGGCCACCAGCGACCCTCAGATAGAGATCCTCTAACCAAGAACTAGTTCCAAAGTCTGTCTACTGGTAGGAACAGGGCTTCTAATATTCTTCCAAATTTAATTCTCAATGGCTCAAAGATCGGGCAGAGCAGAGCTATAGGTGGATTAAAAAGTATGGTCTTTCATGGAAACAACCTAAATGTCCATCAACAGATTAATGGATAAAGAAGATGTGGTACATATATACAATGGAATACCACTCAGCCATAAAAAAGGAAATAATGCCATTTGCAGCAACATAGATGAAACTAGAGATTGTCATACTAAGTGAAGTAAGTCAGAAAGAGAAAGACAAATACCGTATGATACCACTTATATGTAGGATCTAAAATATGACACAAATGAACCTACGTGCAAAACAGAAACAGAATCACAGACATAGAGAACAGACTGGTGGTTGCCAAGGGGGAGTGTGTTGGGGGAGGGATGGAGTAGGAGTTTGGGGTTAGCAGATGTATGCTACTATATATGGAATGGATAAACAACAAGGTCCTACTGATAGCACAGAGAACTGTATTCAGTATCCTGTGATAAACCATAATGGAGAAGAATATTAAAAGAGAATGTATAACTGAATCACTTTGCTGTATAGCAGAAATTAAAACAATGTTGTAAATCAACTGTACTTCAATTAAAAAAAATCACACACACAAAAAGGTATCGTCTTTGATTCAGAAGCTAGGCGGAGTTAGAAGCAAGCCAGGGCTGACTAACCATTTCAATTTCAAAACAATAACTGGATTTCAACTTAGAGCAAAAAGGAATGCTAGGGCTTCCCTGGTGGCGCAGTGGTTGAGAGTCCGCCTGCCGATGCAGGGGATGCGGGTTCGTGCCCAGGTCCGGGAAGACCCCCACATGCCACGGAGCGGCTGGGCCCGTGAGCCATGGCCGCTGAGCCTGCGCGTCTGGAGCCTGTGGTCCGCAACGGGAGAGGCCACAACAGTGAGAGGCCCGCGTACCGGGGGAAAAAAAAAAAAAAAAGGAATGCTAGATCCAGTCAGAATTGACTTGATAAACAAGATATTTGTTTGTACTTGCACATTCCTTGGCTATTAGACTAAAAAATAAATATATATGTATACATAAATATATGCACGTACACAGACGTTTAGTCTACACACCTCACATGCTCTGCCATGGTTCAGCTGCTGTCCTCGCTCCCTTGTGTCCTGCATCTTCTCCCTGACTTCCCCTTGGTCTCAGTATTGCTCCCCAGTAATGAGGGTCAAGGGCAGATTGACCCTCAGGAATAAATCACCATGACTTTCTCATTGGTCTGTACACATTTGTCAAGGAATGGAATCACCTGGAAATCCTTCTCGACTCCTTTTCTACTAAGTACAATTAGGAAGTATAGATTCTCCCTTTGCAATTACTCTCACACTCACCCTTTCTTTGTACATTTCACACACCTCAGTTCAGGTTATCATCTGATTCTGCCTCAACGACTGCAATAGGCTCCTTAACTGTTCTGCTCAACTCCTAGCTCTCTCCGCACCCCTGAAATCTGTCCTACAGAAAAATCTTTGAAAAACATCACTTTGACTACAATGCCATTTTTCTACTTGTTAGCGTTCAGCTGCTTATAACAACACATTCAAATCCTCTGCAACCTAATGTTTAAGGCTTTGGGAATCTGGGTTTTCTAATATTTTCAGTCTTATTTATAACCATCCTCGCTTCCCCATGTTCATCAATATGGTTTCGGGCATCGCCCACCCCTGAGCCGCAGCGCAGCCTTGAGCTCCCCCTGCGTTCCTGCTCCTGTGTCCTTCTCTCTCTTCCCTCCCTCCTTTTCCACGCCCCTTCAAGAACAGCTCGAACCCCAGACACTTCTGCTCATTCTTCTAGCATGGCAAGCCTTCTTCTCAGCCTACCCTTGCCACCCATCTTTCAAGGCCAACCTTAATTTCTCCTTATCTTTGACGTCTTTTCTAACCGTCCTGGCACTCAATCTTCTGTGACAGCAACTGTGGGGCCGTTAGGGTCTCAATGCCTGAATCCCAGGATTGTGGCTGGATAACAATTGCTGCTCATTCCCAGGACTACGGACCCTCCTCCCTCTTCTGCTCCTATGGCAGTAAGCACCCCCAAATTGTCTATTCATAGTGTGATCCCTTAGGAAATTTCTTCTGTTTTGAATTGCCAATTGCCTTTTTATGATTTAACTTAAAAGAAAATGACTTCTCTTTCCCATGCAGATTGTAAAGACTGCCCCCACACGACCTAGTTTCATATGAGGGAGGAGAGGAATGCGCTATTGTGTACCAGGCAGTGATGTGCTGTTTTTGCCAGTGCTCCTAGTGTGATGGTCTAGCAGTCTGTTGCAGGAAGAGCTTCAAGACCCAAGAAAGGAGTCTGCCTGGAGTCGGCAACAGAGACATCAATGGTTTAATGGATGAGAGAGCTTACGTGTCTGAAGCAAGGTACTGGACCAACATCCCACCGTGTATGGCAGACAGTGGGCAGGACCTGGGGCCTGGGGCAAGTACATAGGAAGGTCAGTCATGTGAGTAGGGTGTAGGTGAGGCAGGCACTGGCTGGGCAGGGGATGTACAGAGAGCAAGAGAACAGCCATTCTGAGTGGCCTGACCATACACTGATTTATGGGGCACACACCACCCATGATTTTACAGATATTCTTGCTTAGGATAAGGCTAAAGTAGAGAGTATTCATTTAGGTTTTTTCTTTTTTTAAGTGAGTTGATTTAAATAAAAAAACATTAAATAATAATGGTTCAAGTGATACTCAGTGATGGCAAAAACTGTGGAAGTGGTCCTTGAATGACTGAAAGAGTGTTAATGGTATTACATTTATTTCTCACAACAACCTTGCAAATTAGAAACTAAAGTCAAGAGAAGCGTTGGGACTTAGCCAACCTAGAAAGCTAACGGGTCATGAAGCAGGATTCAGGTGGAGGCATTTAGGTCTCTGATGCTTTCCAAGGATCCGCCTTTACCATGACACCCGTTTGTATAAGGAAGATTTTGTTTAACTACTTAAGTGTGTCTGACTTGTGTTTTTATACCTCACCTCATCTCCTCAAAAAGAGTTACTTTCTACATTAAATTCTTCACCTCCAGAATGAATTTGGTGTGCTTCTAAACACATTTATAAACATACCCAGTTTCCTGCCTGGCTGAGTGAAACATTAATTCTCCAGCTTGGCACCTCATTCTACAGCTGTAATAAGGGCCGTTATGCCCAAATAGGCCCTTAAACGGAAGACCTGCTGAGCAGAGACCCACTTTCCCAGCCCTGCTCCACCTCGTCAGCTTCTCTGCCAACTGACCAGGCGGAAGCAGCAGCAGGGGAGAAGGGCCTGCATGTAGGTGGGGAGGGGATCGTTTTGAAAGCTTTAAATCCCTCACAGGGAAGCAGCTGCTCCTTGTTTTTCTAACATCTGTCCCATCTGTCCCCATCCGCATCTGTCCCCATCCACACCTCACCCTTCACCTCACCCTTCGGGGGCTGGAGCTAGCTACACCTAGATACGACAAGGGAGCCTTTCTGAAGGCTGGTTGGTGAGTGGGTATGAGCATCATTGCTACTCAGAGTTTCTTCTACTGAGAAGGGGACAGTTGGGGTTCTTGAGGACGATGGCTATCACCTTCCTTCATTTTTTTCTCACAAACATGCAGCTTTAATTGCCAGAGTGGGGATTTGTAGCATCACCCAAGTCGGTCTGTGCGCCCTGAGGGTATCATTTCACGAGACAGAGGTACCCCTAACGCCCACTTCCTAATTGTAACCTCCAGGGGTGGCACAGGCTTCCGATCGGGGGGGGGGGGGCGCGGAATCAGGACGCTACACACAGTGCAAGGATGCTGCACCACCTTTAAGTGCCGCTCGCCGCATTTAGCAGCGTGCTGCCCATACCCAGGTTCCCCGCCAACACTGTGCGCCTCGGGACTTAAGGACCTTATTTTTATCCAGTTATTTCCCTCTAGTATTCAGAACCGTGGCTGGAACCTAGCAGGCATGAAATAGAC
Organism: Aethalodelphis obliquidens; assembly: GCF_003676395.1. Lineage (NCBI taxonomy): Eukaryota > Metazoa > Chordata > Mammalia > Artiodactyla > Delphinidae > Aethalodelphis > Aethalodelphis obliquidens. Next base: position 1,120,201 of record NW_020838006.1, read on the forward strand.
ACTTATGAATGAATGAACGTTAACGAAGAAAAAACAAAGGAGCAGTCTGTTTCCTTTGGTTCGAAGGCGGGAGTGCAGGGAGAGGCTTGGACTTGAACCGACTCGCCCCGGGACGCGCATCCCCCGGGCACGCTACTTACAGGATGGGCCAGCAGGCACTCCCTTTGGTCCCCAGCGCGCCTGCGCGGTCCAGGCGGCCCCCCGACCCCGGGCGCGCAGCGACGCGCCCTCCCCGGCCCTTCCCTCCAACAAGTCCTCTCTCACTCGGGTCACGGGGTTGAGCGCGGGGTTAGGAGTGCGCAGGCGCAGTGGGCGGCGGAAGTCGCGACCAGGAAATCAGAGGGGTAGGGGCCGCCCAGTTTTGCGTAGGGCCCCGCGCTCCTCCTCCTGATCCCGCGTGCCGCCCACCGCATCTCACGTGGGGCCCAGCCCCGCCCCACCTGTGCGGGCGGCCACGCGGCTGCCACCTCCCGCGCGCGGACATGGCCCTCGACCCCACAGGTACGGGGCGGGAGGCGGGGGTTACGGATCCTCGGGGGCGTGCGGCGGGCGTGGGGCAGGGGGCGGGCTGGAGGTGGCGCGGCGCAGAGGCCGCCCCGCCCTCCCGCGTCCCCGGCGCCCGGCCCGCCGGCCCTCGGCGGGAGGGTTCGGGGATGGTGGTCCGACTGTGGCTTGCAGACGTTTCCCCTCTAGCGCCTGCTTCCTTGTCATCATGCTCTTTGCACAGTTTGGGGCACAGGCTCCTTTAAATATCTGTGGTCCGACTTGAACACACCGGTCAGGACGAGGGCCCGTTTCTCTGGAAAGTGTCCCCGGACTCCCGGTCCCGTCCCCTTGACTTCGGCGCGCCCTCCTGGTGCTGCGCGGCGTCAGTGCCCGCCTCCGACGCCGTCCTCAGGGGTCCCCTGCGGTATCCGGCGCGAAGGATGCTCGCAGAGTTGCGGGTCTGGGGGGAGTGCTGATTGGCTTTAGGACATTCCCTTCGTTTTATGGATGTGAAAACTCAAGGCGGTGGGAGGAGGAATGGCTTCCGACCTTTGGAGAGCAAGAAGTGAAACAGCCCCTTTGGTGACTCAGGGACAAGGAAATAGACGTGTAGCTGACAAGTCTTGTGGCTGGGGGAGCCGAGTCCGGGTGGGACTCAGAATCCCACGTCCAGCCCGGGCTGCAGGCCGTGCTGCCGGCCGTGCCGCCGTTTGAGTCCTTATGGAGTAAACAGATACTTGTTGCCACCTCACTGTGTGTCGTGTCATGTTCTAGGCCCTAGGAAACTAGTGTATAGGACAGAAAGTCCCTGCTCTGTCTAGATCTTGTGTTCTAGTGGTGGAAGAAAGAAGGCAGCACCCCTCTCTCCCCGTTACACACTTTTACAGATTGTGGTAAACGTGAAGAAAATAAGCGGTGACAGAGGTAGATGGTAAAGCGAGGACCACTTTAGGTGGAAGGGTCAGTGAAGAGCACTAGGAGGAAGTGTCATGTGAATTGGCATCTGAAGGACCAGAGAAAGCAGTCCTGTAAAGAGGTAAGGAACCAGTATGCTAAGGCGCTCCAAGGTGCAAGTGCTTAAATGATTTGATTGCAGTGAGGGCCAGAGTGTGGAGGAGATCTGTCAGGAAAGATGCTGGGAAGGTAGGCAGAACCTGGATGCTGCAGGGCTTGAGCGGTGATAAGAAAGCATTTGGACTTTTCCTGATGTTATCAAAAACGTGTGGAAGGTTTTAAAGAGGGCAGTGACATAATATGATACTTTATGCCTTTACTACCCTGATAGCAGTGGTAGCATTGTAGAGGGGCCCTGAGAGGAAGGTTAAGATGTTAGCAGCAGTCCAGGCCAGATATGTTGGTATGTATTGGCCTGGGCTGGTATTAGGAAGACATGGAAAGAAAGACAAAGCTTCGGAAGATGTTTTGGAGGAGAAATTGACAGGACTTGCTGTTGAATAGAATAAGAGTGGTGAGCGAAAGGGAGGCATGAAGAGTAATTCCTAGGCTCTTGACTTCAGCTGGGTGGCTGGTGATGGTCCAGTCTAACAACATGATGCTCATTGGAAATTCAGATGAAAGCAGACATGGAAACAAAACTGGAATGGAAAGTAAGAAAGTGGACTCAGCAAGTAGGACGATTTTTTAAATATTTCTTTGTTTAAATATCAGGATACAAATGTATTGAAGTCAGCTTTTTTCTTTTTAAACTTAATTTTTGTTTAGTTCATAGGTTGAAACATAGGTTCATATTTTGATATTCCTCTTGCTTCTTACAGTACACAGTGGTATGTTTCTGAGATGAGTAGATATGCCAAATGAAGCTTATATAGCAAAATCTGTTTTCTCATTGGTTTATGTTAGGTTTTAAAAAATCTTCATACAAGTTTGATTTTCATTTGGCAGCGGCTTTTAACTAACTGCCATTTTAACAAACTGTCCATTTTTCTCAAGAAATTCTGAACCCAACAATGAAATGCAGGTTGCATACTTATATGTAGTTTTATTTAAGCAATTTTCCTTTCTGTAAATGTAGAGGCAATACCAGCACTCTTTGGAAGCTTATCAGCCATAATTACGTTCCCTATTTTCTCTTACTATTTGAGTGCAAAGAAGAAAAGCTGGAGGAGAGTCCAAAACACCCAGGGAAAGTGTGAGGGAGAGAGAAATTAAAAAAAAATACTAGTTGCTGTTTGCACTTGCAGATGTTCAGAATTACTTTGCCCAAGCCTCTGGCGGTTTAAAATAGTCCATGGGCAGTTCTAACATGCAGAGGAGAAACACAGCTCTGAAATCTCCCAGGTTTATTGACTTGATCTTCAGCTTTGTTTTCTTATCAGCCTAATCTCCCTGCTCCTAGGGAAGTTCTCCCTACATCTGTAGCTGTAAACAGGACCTTTGATCACATAGTAATGATTCAAGAAATATACAGTATAGTTCATTCTCCTATAAAAGGACTTAAGCAGTTAGTCTTATTCCAAGTTAAAACTTTACCAATTTATAACTCTTTCTGCAAGTATTGTATTTATTTTAAAACTCCAGTCAAGCTTAGGTGATTGAAATTTTAGAGGTTGTTTATTGATCACCTATAGAAAGGGTGTTACAAGTGGTGCTTGTTGAAGCAGAATTTCCAGAAAGGTAGAATGATTACTTATGCTAATACAAAGTGAATATGTGTTGAAGATTTTCTTCAACTCAGTAATTAGTAAGGGAACCAGTAAAATGTAAAAAACACTCCAGAAAGCATTGAGAAGGTAGATGCTAGAATATGTCATAGATTGTTGGCTTAGATAAAAGCTGGTTAATTTAAATAGGACCATAAACTGTCATTTTGGGCATTATCCTTCCCACTGGTCAGATATTATTTCTATCTCTGTTGGATAAAGTTCTAGAATTTAACCTCTGCCCCTAACGAGTTGTAAAATAGCCCAGTCATGGGAAGTCCAGCCCAGTGCTGTCCTGAAAGGACACCCAGTTAAGCCTTTGCTGCTTCCAGAGTCCAGAGAAATCATCTGACATGATTATATTCCCAGATGACAACTCACAGGAACCTGGGCCTGAGAAGTTTGATTTCTTACTTTTTCTAACAACTGGAAGAGATTCCCTTCTCCTCTGTTTTTCTTCTACCTTTTCCTCTTTGAGCAGGGTAGGAAGTTTCCCTGCCCCGTCTATTAGGGTGGATTCACAGTGGGGGCAGCAGGAGAGAATTTCCCTTAAGTGTGTGCGTGTGTCTCCCTTCATGGGTGTTTTCTTCCAGAAGTCTAATAAGGGGAAGAACGTGGGGAAGAATAAGGGGAATCCGTGAGTAAGATGTGTGTATCTTGGGAGGATGGCATTATGGCGGCTCTTGGAATACTTAGGTTGCATGGGTTCTTTTAGTGGTTCCCAAGGAGATGGAGGTAGATGAGCTTTAGGTATACCAGCACACTCAGTCACTGGAAGATTCTGCTTTTCAAGTTAGACATCTAAACGGTTGGGAGAATCTTTTTTTTTTTCTTTTTCTGAGCATTGTGTGATTAATATGGAAAAATACTATAATGTAGTTGATTAGAAAATTTTTTATTTTATTGCTTCTGTGTTTTCACAGTATCTGGTTACACACAAATTATATTCAAGTTGAGAGCTAAAAATCTGACTCCCACGTTTTATGTATTGCTAAGCTCAAATCATGTTTGCACTAGAAAATATATTGCTTTTGTCTCATTAGATTAACAACCTGAAACTGTTCTCTGAAATTTATTTATTTCGGCACGTGGGATCTTCGTTGCGGCATGCGGGATCTTTCATTGCGGCGAGCAGGCTCTAGAGCACATGGGCTCAGTAGTTGTGGCCCACGAGCTTAGTTGCCTGACCAGGGATCTAACCCAAGTCCCCTGCATTGGAAGGCGGATTCTTAACCACTGGACTGCCAGGGAAGTCCTCTGTTCTCCGAAATTTAAAAACGCTGGCATTAGCAGAGAGCACAGGAAAGAGAGAAGCATTGAAGTCAAAGAGGGATGTTTTTGGAGGCCCTGTGGGGTTTGGACTGTGATCATGCAATGTCTCCTAAACCCATTGGTGGAGTTTGAATTTTATCCAAGAATAACAGGAAGACACTGCAAGTGCAAGAGTGACAGGTAGAACTTTCCTTCATTGTGTGTTGATCTGACTTTTATTCAGAGCCCAAGCGAGATCTCAGCTGAACCATCTGCATTGGGGCATCACACCTGGAGGCATGGGAGGTCCGTCCCTTGTGGGTGGTTGTAATTTTGACCACCCGGCCAAGGTCTTGTCCCATTTCTTTGCTATGTTTTTTCCTCTCTTGTAATTAATAAGTAATTGAGCCTCCATTGATTTTTGCCTGATTCAGTCTTTCCTATGATGGTTACAGAATGATGGTTTTCTACCTCCAGTGCTCTCTCCACGTTTATTAGATGGTTGTTGACATTTTGCTGTAGACAAGAAACTTACAGATTTGTTACTGGTGTGGACTCATGAATTTCTATCTTCTCCGTGGTTCATCATTTGTTACCATGTGTAATTATTTTGGTACTCACGTTTTCTCAGATTTGGCCAGTGAGAGTTCGTTCAAACCAGCTTCTGGGTCCTTGGGATGTGCTCCCATCATTTTTTGAGCATTTCCTTTTTTTTTTCTCACACAAGATATCTCTGGCTTCTGTAGGGCCTCCCCTGGCCCAGCCATAGAATTACTCATTTCTCAGACAAGCTGTGGTTCCTTTACTTGGGCACGGTATTGAGGAACGAGATTCGGGCACTTGGGCACCACTTGGGTGTTTTATGTGCAGATCATTTATTCATGGAGTGTTCTTAGGAAAAACCTGCCAGGGAGGGAGGGGAACAGGAGCAGGAGGGGAGGAGGCTGAGTAAGGGTGTGCTGCAGGGCTTGTCCTGCTTTGGAGGCAAGGGAACTGGGCTTTGTGATGCCTGTCAGCCCAGGCCTGCTGCAGGGGTAGGGGGAGGGGACCCCCGAGAAGGAAAACCGCCAAGTGCTCCCATGCCCCAGGGCGGTGCTGGGAAGGTTGCAGGTGTGATGCTTCAGGTTCTCTCCTTCAGGAGGCACCTGTGTTCCCTGCCACGGGAGGGACACCAGCTCCATCCTAAAAATAACTTATGTGAGTGTTAGGAACCTTAGTTTGGGTAGTGAGAGCTTGGATCAGGTAGGCAGGTCCGGTAGGAAGGGATACCCTTGCACACATACATAAATACACATAGATGTGTGTACTGCGTCCAGGTGTAAAGTGTCTCGGGGTTGTGGTAAAAAAGTTTAAATATACCTAACATGCCAAATTGTTTTTGTTTTTCATCTAGGCCATTTGACATGCTGTTCCTTCTTTTTGGAATTTTTCCCTTTCTGCCCCACCCCCACACTTATCTAAGTCTTGTTCATTTTTTAAAAAAATTAATTTCAGAGGATGCTTTCCCTGATGGTCACCACCCTCCAGTGTTTTGCAAATTTTTTTTAATATTTGGAATTTTAAAAACCACCAAAATATCAAATAACCTGGGTATGGAGTTTCTTTCATTCTAATCTAGAGTTTTTTCCTTGAGAAATGGAATGAAACCTATAGACGGGGTATGTCTATATGTATCACATAACTTGAGAGATGAAGAAAAATCTGATGTGAAAATGGGAATATTTCCTTGCGTGGTGACCAGTAAATGTCTTTCATATGGTTCCATACCTTTATATTAGCGAAAGGATGATTAGAAAGGATAGGCTAGTTAATTACACCTAGAGTGCAAGACATTCTCCACCAGCCCCAGGAGGCACTGTACTGTTACGCATTTAGCACCGAATTGAATTTGGGAATGAGTAGGACTGACTTGTTTCAGACTTTGCCAGTAACCTCAGGTCCTTTAAGAATTCTGAATGGCATAATCTGAGATTTGAGGATGAGGGGCAGGGAGAGTAAGATGTATCAGAAGTTGAGGCTGCTTCAAGCCTTAAACTTGTATGTTTTTAAATACTTCCAGCTGGTCTCAAGGGGTTCTTGACTCAGCACGGAAAGTTCATGTTTCATTGACTTGATTAGTATGGTTATTTATCTCTAGGGTTGTTAATGCTATATTTTTAGGAAAGTCTAGGTGTATAGATGTCAAAAACGCAAGTACCTTAGACTTGATAGAAGTGGGCCACACAAAATGTGCCCAAATTTGATTCCCAAATTAACCTTCTCCCCCCACCAGCCCCCATTATACTTTTACATTCGTAAGTAAAGAGATTGAGGGAAAACATTTTTAAGAACGTGGTGTTTACTATCCTGCATTGTGATTTTGCTAAAGAACTGTTACTGGGAGGTTTTCCAGATTAAAGGATTTGTTAATTAACTAAATATGATTAATTGAAAGACAGAGTTTTAAATGTTTATGCTGCAGAATAAGGTACATCAGTGTATAAACAGTCCTTAGCATGTTGCTTGGTACATAGTAAGTGCCTGATAAGTGTTTAACAGAATGAATATCAAATGAATGAATATATTTTTTCAACTATTTGTTAGTATAATGATTATCAAATATAGAAAATTTAAATACATGTGTCATTTATTAAATAGTTTTATTGCATGTTTACTATATGCTAGGAGTTGGAGTTATGGAGGTTAATGAGACATGGTCTCTGACCTCATTGTACTTAAGTTTCGTGCAGTGTTTTTTTTTAATTTTTTTAATGTCTTCCAGTCACTTAGGCTGGACAGCCAGGTGAGGGAAGGGGTCTTGGGCTATGCCCCTTAACCCTTGGGTGTCTGGCATGATACGCCTGTTTTCTTTCTTTTTAAAAATGTATTTATTTTATTTATTTTTAAAATTTTTGGCTGCGTTGGGTCTTCATTGCTGCGCGCGGGCCTTTGCTAGTTGTGGTGAGTGGGGGCTACTCTTTGTTGCAGTGCGGTGGCTTCTAGAGCACGGGCTCTAGGCGCACGGGCTCAGTAGTGGTGGCTCGCAGGCTCTAGAGTGCAGCCTCAGTAGTTGTGGTGCATGGGCTTAGTTGCTCCGTGGCATGTGGGATCTTCCCAGACCAGGGCTCGAACCCACGTCCCCTGAATTGGCAGGTGGATTCCCAACCACTGTGCTACCAGGGAAGTCCCGTGCAGTGGTTCTTAATCTAGAATCTGATATTGGAATTATTTGGGGAGCTTTTAAAAATACCAATGCCTGGGTGTTACCCCAGCATCTCTGTTTTAACTGGTCTAGGGTGGGACCCAGACATCACAATTTTTAAAAGCCCTCTCAGGTGTGGTTGTTAGATGCAGCCAGAATCAAAAACTTCTGGTACCAAACCCTGTCTTAGTCTGCTTGAGCTGCCATAATAACATTCCATAGACTTGGTGGCTTAAACAGTGAACATTTATTTTCTCGCAGTTTGGGAGGCTGGGAGTTCGAAGTCAAGGTGCAGACCGATTTGGCTACTGGTTCTTCCCCTTCTTTACAAGGCCACCTATCAGATTAGGGCTATACCCATATGAGCTCATTTAACTTTAATCACCTCTCCAGCTACAGTCATTTTGGGTTTAGGGCTTCGACATGAAAATGGTGGTGGTGGGAACACAGTTCAGTCTGTAGCAACCATTGATCTAGCAGGAGAAGATTTCGTAGGTAGTGTGCTGTGCTGTGTTCTAAGTCCACGTGTGATTAGAGCCATAGCATTTGTGCATGAAACACCGTGGGGTTAGAGGGTGGAGAATTCGCTTTCAGGTGCTGGGGTCAGGGAGCACTTTGGGTAGAACAAGAGTTGAGTGTGATGTTAAATAAGTAAACTTTGATAAGGAAATAAGAGGTAGGAGATGGAAAATAAAGACAGAAGATTGAGCTTGAGTTTGACTTGACTAGTGATTTGCTGGGTGATGATGCAAGATTGCTTTGAGCTTTGTAAGCCTCAGGTTCATAATGCCTGCTCCTGCCTGTGATGGCGTTTGTAAAATGATCCCTTCTGCCACCACTTTTTCCTTTCTTCTGAAAATATTTATTGTGCTTTTTCTGTGTACTATATAAATCTAAGCTGGCTTTTTTTTTTAAGCTAAGAAGGAGAATATAACCACTGGGGTGGCAGAATAAAGATTTAAACTATACATTTTTTTTTTTTTTTTTTTTTGCCATATGCGGGCCTTTCACTGTTGTGGCCTCTCCCGTTGCTGAGCACAGGATCCGAACGCGCAGGCTCAGCGGCCATGGCTCACGGGCCCAGCCGCTCTGTGGCATGTGGAATCTTCCCGGACTGGGGCACCAACCCGTGTCCCCTGCATCGCAGTGGACTCTCAACCACTGCGCCACCAGGGAAGCCCTAAACTATAGAAATTTTAAGTTGAAATTCTGATGCTGGTGGGACTTGGGAATTACTAACAGGTACTTGAAAATGTGGGCCGAGTAGATTTGGAGATGTAGGCAAGCACTGAGAGCACAGCATAAAAAGTACCATTTTTAAGGTGGAGCCTTGTGGGATTGCCGCGGGAGGAGTAGGAGCAGAGCTTACCTAGGGAGTGTTTATACTTTTTTCAGTGTTACCATAGTTCAGAATATTTTTGAGACTCCTTTAGAGTTTGCTTTCAGCCTCTACAGTACACATATCTTAATTATTTATCTTAATATCCTCATTTTGATAAATTTTTGTTCTGAAGGTGAACTTGAATTTCAGCCAAGGTTAGCCAGAGGCAGTCTGGTGAAGGTGGTAGGAAGAAAGTTGTATTGTGGAACTGGTTTTAACTCAGAACTCAGACTGGCTCTGTAGGCTATCCTGAGAAAGATGTGAGTGATTTAAGCAAGGATTGAATCTTTGAAATAAGTAAATAAGGTCTCAATATAAAAATAATTCCCTTGCTGTGTTATCGAAGTGGTCCATGTGTTTTGTTAAATTTTATGAACTATTACAAGGTGGAGGGGAAGAACTGGTAGAGCTAGTGTGGCCAGAGGCATTGAGGAGCATTCGTAAGGATGCAAGTAGCCCACTGTGTTCCAGACGGACACCGGAGGGAAAATAAATCAGGGGTGTGTTGCTGGGAGGCCCAGGCATGCTGTCATTTATTCCTTCTGTTTCCTGTAATAACACGGCTGATTTTCTATTAGGTATCAATGGGAGATTGTGCTTGTAGCAAAAGACAGTCTTGAAGTTTTACCAAATAAAGTAAATGTGAAGCCTTTTCATTTAAGACGTTACAGCCACAATGGAGATTGCAGTGCTTTTCTAAAATTGGCATGTCTTCTTGCATAAGTCGATTTCCTGCTTTGGTATACTTTTAGTCTTGTCCCTTTCTGGCCTCATCTTGGTTAAAGTAATGTGGGTGGAAGAGGAAGTTTTCACACCTAGCAATCTGCAGAATCTGAGGTCCAAGAAATAGGTGCTTTGGGGAAATGGGCACATGTGGTGTGAACGAGGTGGTTACTACCAGTGGAAGCTGATAGGACAGAGGAGTACAAATGTAGCACAATGATTGTGGGAAGTCCGTGGTGTGTGACCCAGAAGCAGAGCAGAAATAGGCACATCTGCTTCATTGATGTGCTTTCTGGGTTTTGTAAGTTTGAGCTTATAAAAAGATTCTGTTGTTACTGACTGACCTGATATTTGATGTTTATTCTCTGTGAAGGTACTTTTCAGCCAACTGACAAATCAGTCCTTTTGCTTTTTTTTTTTTAAAAATAATTTTCTCCATGGTCAGAATCATTTAGCTTTACTTTCTGATCAAGAAATGTGAAGTTTTGAATTTTGCTTGTTCAAAACGATGCTTCTGAAACCAACAATCTTCTTGTCCAAGGGTTCTTTCAGGCTTCACCGTGACTTTGGAAGCTCACGGGACCTTGTTTGCTGAAGTCCTCTGAAATAGGCCACTGCCCCAGGTGAGGGGTCGGGTTGTGGAAGAAGATTTGGGGCCTGCCCTTTTATCAGAGGCCTGGGTTATATCCCCTCTGTGAGTCTCCATTTTATGTGCAAAACAGAATCCAGATACTTAACCTGAGGGGCCTTTAAGAAGACTAAAGGGTGTTCCTGGCCTTCATCTTGAGGTTTCATAGCCAGAGGCTGCTGGACTGTTAGGGGGAAAATCTTTCCTGCTATGGATTTTCTTTGTTTTGTCAATTCAAGTGTGGCTTGAAGGGAAGACGGTGGGAAAGGGACACTGATCTTCCCTGTTTTTGTTTTCCCAGTCTCCATACCCCTGCCCACCCACCCCTTTTTCATATTGCACTGTCGCTGTAGAAGTGGGTATGACCGAGCTGGCAGACACAGGGAAGTCTGGTTGGGGCATCAGTGTCTTTGAGCACTGAGACCGGAGTCCTCCCGGGCTCCTGGTGTGAAGCACGCAGTGCAAAGCTACCAGTGGAGAGCTCTGGTCCTGCTGTATTGTACACAATGCTATCTGCCTGGGCCCTTCATTTGGAGACTCTTGGTAGCTGGTATAGAAGAGGGACTTAAAGTAGAAACCATTGCTAATAAGAACAGTTTTGCACATTTACTACAAACATTTTTCTTATTTTTCCTCCAGTAAACAGTAGCATGGAAATGTCTGCGGGAACAAGTAAGTGCAGCTAGGAGGTTCCAAAAAAGACAAAAAAAGTGGCATTATCTAAATAACAATTAAATTAATTAAATTAGAACATTTTCAATGTTGAAAAGGCATTCCTTGCCCTTCCGGTGGTGTCACTTCTTTCCAGTGGAAGATTCTGTGATGCTCTGAGTTGCGTCACTGTTATTTTTGTGGATTCATGACAAGTGCTGCTGTCATTTGCCTTGTAATTGAGGATGGCATGTTGCAGGAACACGTGAGCCCCAGAGCAAAGTCTGAACTAACAATGTCAGCTAGTGAAAAAGGTGAAAATTGACTTTCAGATGATGGTAGAATGTTGAGAAGTTAGAGCTTTGGAAATTTTCCCTGGTGGTGTTATCCTGATTCTTCATCTCAGTATAAATTCATGTGACTATAGAGTAGCAAATTCTCAAAATTTGATTTTTTTGTAGGCTTTGGTGCAAATATATAACATATGCATCATATTGACATTGAGGGAATCACCCTGTAATTTTGTGAATAAAAAGTGCCATATCTATAATATTTGTAGTGTTGAGGGAAACTTTGAAATATGTATAAAATCATAATTAATTAAAAATTGACATTTAATGATAAGTGTGCTACCAAGTGGTATCAGAATTAATTATATATTTTTAAGTCTGTTTTTTTTTTGGGGGGGGGGCGCTGCATGGCATGCAGGATCTTAGTTCTTTGATCAGGGATAGAACCTGTGCCCCCTGCAGTGGAAGCGCAGAGTCCTAACCACTGGACCTCCAGGGAACTCTCAAGTCTGTTATTTCTGATTTAACACCAAGAGTATAGAAAATCTAAAGCAATATTTATATGATTCTAGAATTTTCTTTGCCATATGTTTTAGAAGAATGATCAGAAGGAGTTCTTGCAAGCCTTTTAAAAAATGTTTCTGGAGGAATATTATAACCTAGAATTTATAATATAGGTAAATTTAGGTAATCAGTATTATAATTTACTTATGGAAAAAATGGTTCAGTATCACAAAGCTATGTCTTTATTCAGGGAGCTAATTTAAAAAATTAGTGCTTTATCTAAGACCACTGCAAGATGTGTAGAGAAAGAGTGGGTTCATCAGGACACATTATAGGTGAGTTGTATAGATTAAAACTGTATGAGTGAAAGGAAGAGATCACATTCTGAAATTGATTATATACAGTAGATCAGCATATCACAGTATTTCTTCTAATCTGTTCAGTAATAATACTGTCAATTACTGATGCCTAAATATGGTTTTCACTGTAGACAAGGAGAAAAGAAGTGTGTGGAGACTGCCCCAGTTTTATTGTCTTCCCTCCAAATAGATACCAGCTTTCCACTCACAGGATGTGTCACAGGCTCTTCAAATTCAGCTTGTCTACCCTGAACCACCTGGGGTTTCTTTTGTCTCCCTGTCTCAGTGAGTGGTCACATCATTTCATTTGGAGCCAGAAAACTGGGAAGCTCGCCTTGACTCATCCTGGTTCCTTAGTCCCCTCAGGTCCCACCACTCCTCCAGAGCCTCCCTCTCAATCTGTCCTTTTCTCTCCACCCATACTTGCAGTTCCTTCTGTATGCTAGTGTTCTTTTTCTCATCTTATAGCAGCTCTGGCAAAGCTAAGGAAAAGGAGAAGGCATAAATCAATAATGTAGGCCAGAGTTCAGCAATCTGTACCCTGGGCAGAATCTGGTAAGGCCTGTAGGCTGTGAATGGTTAGTAACATTTTCAAAGGGTTGTTAAAAATAAATAAATAAATAAAAGGAGTATACATGACTGAGGTGGTTTGTAGCCTACAAAGCTTGAAGTATTTACACTCTGGTCCTTAACAGAAAAAGTTTGTTGACCCCCTGGCATAGGCAGTGAAAATTGGGATACAGTTATAGGTGTAGTAAAGAGCAAGAAGTCATGTGAACGTCTTCATATCATTATTTTGAAATTTTAGATGAAATGGATAGTTTCCTTGAGAAATACAAACTTACGAAAAACTGCAACTGACTCAAGAATAAATAGAAAGCCCTTAGAAAATTGTATCAGTAGTTAAAACTCTCTTTGCGTCTATCTCCCACACACATACATACTCCCAAACCCTGACTAAACCAGGTACACACACACATGTACACATATACGTGGCAGGATATTGGCTTATGTGATTGACTGTTGGGCAGGTCTGAAATGTGTAGGGCAGGGTGTCAGGAAGGGCAGCTCTGGAACTCTTGGTCATGAGCCAAAGCTATGGTCTGCAGGTGGAATTCTTTAGGAGAATCTCAAGTGCGCTCTGAAGGCTTTTCAACTGATTGAATCAGGCCTACTCAGATTTTCTAGGATGATCTTCCTAAAGTCAACTGATTAAAGATGTTGATCACATCTGCAAAATACCCTCCCAGCAACAGTTTGTGTGAATACCTGGGGACTAGCACCTCACCAAATTGACCCATAAAGCTGACCATCACAGGTGGTTTCTACCAAACTTTCAAAGGACTGGTAATAATCTTGATTTTTATACAAAGGGGTCCAGAGAATACAGAAAGAAGTCCCTAATGTATTGTTTAAATAATGTGACTTTGATACCAAAACAACACAAAGATAGGAGAGTAAAGTCACAGGCAGATCTCAACATGAGGATAACTTCAAAAATTCTAAGCAGAATTTGAGCACTCAAGACAGGTGCTGCTGGTTACTACTCACTGTTCTTCTAAAAGACATAGAATTGAAAAAGAAAGGTACAGAGCTTTCCTGATGATTGTCTATATAGAAATTGGAGGACTTCCCTGGTGGCGCAGTGGTTAAGAATCCGCCTGCCAATGCAGGGGAAACAGGTTTGAGCCCTGGTCCGGGAAGACCCCACATGCTGCAGAGCAACTAAGCCCGTGCACCACAGCTACTGAGCCTATGTGCCACAACTGCTGAAGCTTGTGTGCCTAGAAACCACGCACCACAACGAAGAGTAGCCCCTGCTTGCCGCAACTAGATAAAGCCCGTGTGCAGCAATGAAGACCCAACGCAGCCAAAAATAAATAAATACATTTATTTAAAAAAAAAGAAATTGGAAGAGAATCTATTGGCAGAGTATTACAATTAATGAGAATTAAGTAAGGTTGTATTGGTTACAAGGGCAATATAAAAAATTTTGTTGAACCTACCTACCAGCAATAAATAATTACATATTATTTATGAAAAGATACCTTTCCTGATAGAAATAAATCTAATAAAAGATGAATAGTCTCTCGAAGGAGAAAGTTATAAAACTTCTTGTCTACTTAATTATTTAATTTCTGATAGTTAACTTGTTAAAATCACCCACTGTGAGTATAGATTCATATCATGTTTTAATGTTAACATATTGTCAATTGAAGTAAAATATATATATATATATATATATATACAGTGAAATTTACAGATTGTGAGGTTTTTTTAAAAATTTATTTATGGCTGCTTTGGGTCTTCATTGCTGCATGAGGGCTTTCTCTAATTGCGGTGAGTGGGGCTACTCTTCATTGCGGTGCGCAGGCTTCTCGCTGTGGTGGAGCACGGGCTCTAGGCACGCGGGCTTCAGTAGTTGCGCACGTGGGCTTAGTTGCTGCGCGGCAGGTGGGATCTTCCCGGACCAGGGCTCGAACCCAAGTCCCCTGGGTTAGCAGGCAGATTCTTAACCACTGCGCCACCAGGGAAGCCCAGATTGTGAGTTTTGATAAATGCATATACCCCAAACAGGACATCCCTCAGAGAATATCCGTCTCAATGCCCATGGATAACTACTGTTCTGATTTTTATCATTGTAGATTAGTTTTGCATGTTCTTTTTTTTTTTTCCCAACTAACTTTTGGTGTGTTTTTTAAAATTTTTATTTATTTATTTATTTATTTATTTTGCGGTACATGGGCCTCTCACTGTTGTGCCTCTCCCGTTGCGGAGCACAGGCTCCAGACGTGCAGGCTCAGCGGCCATGGCTCACGGGCCCAGCCGCTCCACGGCATGTGGGATCCTCCCGGACCAGGGCACAAACCCGTGTCCCCTGCATCGGCAGGCGGACTCCCAACCACTACGCCACCAGGGAAGCCCAGTTTTGCATGTTCTTGAATCCTATGGTATGTACTCTTGTGCCTGGCTTCTTTTTCTCAACATAATTTTTGAGATTCACCCAAGTTGAGTAAACCAGTAGTTCATCCTTTTGTAGTGCTAAATAGTATTCAGTGGACATTTAGGTTGTTCCCAGTTTGGGGCTATCATGAATAATGCTTCTATAAACTGATTTGTACAGGTTGTTTTCTGGACATATATTTTAGTTTATCTTGGGTAAATGAACACCTAGGGAGTGGAAAATAGGCTGGGTGTATATTTAACTTTATAACTTAACAAGCAGGTTTCCAAAGAAGTTTATCATCTCACACTCCCGCCTGCATGTATGAAAGTTCCAGTTGCTCCATGTTTCTTCCTTACATTTGGTGTCATTACTGTTTTTCATTTTAGTCATTCTGGTGGGTGTGAAATGACATCATAGGTTTCATTTGCATTTTCTTAATGACTAATGATTTTGAGCACCTTTTCACGTATATATTTACAGTTTTGTGTATCTTCTTTTTGAAGTGTCCACTATAGCCTTTTGCCTCTTTTTTATTGGGTTGTTTCTATTTTTGTTATTGATAATTAGGAGTTTTTTAATATATTCTAGAGTCAAGTCCTTTGTTAGATACATATATTTTGCCCGTTTCTAATTGGATTGTTTTCTTATGGTCGAGGGTAAGCAAGTCTAAATATTCTGCAAGTACATAAAGATCTTCTCCTGTGATTTCTTCTAGCAGTTTTTTTCCCTTAACTTTTTATTTTGAAGTAATTACAGACTCACAGAAGTTATAAAAAATACTAATGTGTAGAGTCTCTTGTGCCCTTCACCTTGCTTCCTCCAACAGTGAAATCTTACATAACTGTAGTACAAATATCAAAAGCAGGAAACTTGACGTTGGTACAATACTGTTAACTAGACAGTAGACCTTTTCGGTTTTCACCAGTTTTTATATACATGCATATGTTTGTGTGTATGGTTCTATGCAGTTTTACTCCATGTTCCTGTTCTTAAAGGGAAAGCATTCAGTCTTTTACCATTAAGTATAATGTTAGCTATAGATTATTTGCAGATTCTTTGTTAGATTGAAGAAGTTCCTTTCTAGTCCTAGTTTACTGAGTTTTGTTTGTTCATTTTTAATGAATAGCGTTGAATTTTATGTTTTTTTCTGAGTCAATTGATGTGATCTTATGGCTTTCATTTTTTACACTGTTAATATGATAGATCACATTGGTTGTTTTTCAAATAGTGAACCAACCTTGCATCCTTGGAATAAAGCTCACTTGGTGTGGTGTATTTTTCTTTTTATACATTGCCAGATTTGATTTGCTAATATTTTGTTGAGGATTTTTGCATCTGTATTCATGAAGGATATTAGGGCTTTTTTTAAAAAAAATATTGATTTGCTTTTGGTATCTGAGTAATGCTGTCCTAATAAAATGTGGTGGATTCAACCAACTGCCATTGTGTAATATTGTAGTACCCATGTATTGGAAAAAGTCTGCGTATAAGTGGACCCTCACAGTTCAAACCCGTATTGTTCAAGGGTCAACTGTATTGGTTTGAGACTTTAAATATGAGCATTTATTGCTATAAATTTCCCTGTAAGCACTGCTTCAGCTTTGTCTTACAAATTTTGATATGTTATGCTTTCATTTTTATTCAGGTCAGTGTATTCTTTTACTTCCTCTTTCAACTTATGAATTATTTAGAAGTGTGTCATTTAATTTCCAGGTGTCAGGAGGTTTTCCTGCTATCTTTCTGTTACTACTGTCTGGTTAACTCCATTCCACTTGATTTATCTGTATGGTTTCTGAATTTATTTCTTAGTTTTTTTAAGTGGTTGTTCTAAAGATTACATTATGCATACATAGCTTATCACAGTCTACTAGCATCAACATTTTATCTTTCAAATAAAATGTAGATATCTTACTACCACCGAAGTTGCTTTATCCTCTTTCCTTTATCCGGAAGTCATCTTTAATATTATCTCTATATACATTGAGAATGCTATAATTTTTGCTTCTGTCAAAAATAATTTTTAAAATTCAAGAAAAGAATAGTTTATTACATTTATTCTTTGTGTTGTCCTTTCTTCATTCCTGTTGTTCTGAGTTTCCTTTTGTTAATATTTCCTTCCTGTCTGAATAACTTCCTCTAGCCATTCTTTTACAACAGGTCTGCTGGCAAGAAATTACCTTAGCTTCCTTTCCTCTGAGTTATCTTTATTCTGTCTTCAATCCTGAAAAACATTTTTTCTGGTTATAGAATTTTTGATTGACAGGTCTTTTCTTTTAGTACTCAAAAATACTGTGACACTTCCTTCTGGCCTCTGGTTTCTGAAGAGAAAGCCTTTGTCTTTTGAATTTTTGTTCTGCTATATTTCTCTCTGATGCCTTGAAGATTTTTTTTTTGAATTTTATTTTTTTATACAGCAGTTTCTTATTAGTCATCAATTTTATACACATCAGTGTATAAATGTCAGTCCCAATCGTCCAATTCAGCACACCACCATCCCCTCCCCACCGTGGCTTTCCTCCCTTGGTGTCCATACCTTTGTTCTCTACATCTGTGTCTCAACTTCTGCCCTGCACCTTGAAGATTTTTCTTTCTCATTTTCTGAAGTATGATTATGATTTGTCTGGGTGTGTATTTCTTTAGGTTTTTAACTGTTTTCTTGAATTAATAGGTTTTTGTCTTTTGACTAGTTCGTAAAAGTGTCAGTCATTTCTTCAAATATTTTTTCAGCCCTGCATTCTTTTTACCTCTTTTTCTGAGACTGTGGTAAAATCAATGTTAGATCTTTTCTTCTTGTCTTGCAGGTTCCTGAGCCCCAGTTCATTTTTTAAAAAGCCATTTTCTATTTTATAGATTGGAAGGTTATTATTGAATTATTTTCTAGTTCTCTGACTTTTTATTATGTCATTTCCATTTGATTTTTGTATATTAATCTTGTATCTGGAAGCCTTGCTGAACTCATATACTAGTTCTAGTAACTTTTTGTAGATTCTATTGGATTTTCTATATAGACAATTATATGATCTTTGAGTAACTATGGTTTTATTTTTTACTTTTCAATCTGGAAGCCTTTTATTTTTCTTGCCTTATTGCACTGGCTAGAACATCCAGTATAATGCTGAATAGAAATGGTAAGAGCAGACTTCTTTATCTTTTGTTCCCTGTTTTAGGAGGAAAACATTCAGTGTTTCACCATTAAATATGATATCAGCAGTGGGTTTTTTTTTTAGATGCCGTTTATCCTGTTGAGGAAGTTTCCTTCTGTTCCTACTTTACTGAGGGTTTTAATTAGGAATGGATATTAGGTTTTTGTCAAATGTATTTTCTGTGGCTTGTTGTCATAACCACGTGTCTTACCTTCTTTAGTTTTTTAATATGATGAATTACATTTCTTGACTTTTGAATATTAAGTGAAGCTTGCAATCCTGGGATAGACCCCACCTAGTCATGAGGTATTATCCTTTTTTGTATTGCTGGATTCAATTTGCTCATCTTTTGTAAAGAGTTTTACATCTGTATTCATGATGGGATATTGGACCGTAGTTTTCTTTTCTTGTAATGTCTTATCAGGTTTTGGTATCAGGGTAATGCTGGCTTCAGAGCAGTTTTCTGAAAGAGTTCGTATGGAATTGATATTATTTCTTTCTTAAATGTTTGGCCACATTCACCAGTGAGGCTCTCTGGGTCTGGAATTTTTTTGTGAGAAAGCTTTTAACTACAGATTCAATTTTCTTAATAGATACAGGGCTCTGCTGGTTATATGTCCTTTTGAGTTAGGTTTGGTTATTTGTGTTTTTCAAGGAATTTGTCCACTTCATCTTCGTTGTCAAATTTATTGACCTACATTTAAAGATCACTTAAATACATTATTATTATATAAAAATGTGTATCATTTCTGATCTTTGTGACCTCCCTTTTTTACTGGCAAGGTGGTTTATCAGTTTTAATAATGTTTTCAAAGAACCAGTTTTGGTTTCATTGCTTTTCTTTATCATTTTGCTTGTTTATTTTGGTTTCTATTTCATTGATTTATGCTTAGGTTTTATTATTTCTTTCCTTTGCTTTGTGTTTCTTTATTCTTTTTCTAATTTCTCAAGGTGGAAGATTAAGTCATTGATTTAAGACTATCCGTTTTTTCCAATGTAAACTTTTAGTGCTATAAATTTTTCTATCAGTACTGTTTTAGCTGCCTCACACAAATTTTGATATATTTTCTTTCATTTCAAAATACTTTCTAATTTCCCTTTTCATTTCTTCCTAGACCCATGGGTTATTTTAAAGTGTGTTATTTAGTGTCCAAATGTTTGAAGATTATCAAGAGATCCTTTTGTTACTGATTTCTACTTTAAATACACCGGTGTCAGGGAACATACTTTGTATGATTTGAATTCTTTTACACTTATTAAGATTTGTTTCCTAGCCCAGACTATAGTTTATCTTGGTAAATATTCAGCTGCTATTGAGTGGAGTATTCTATAAATGTTAGGTCAAGTTAGTTGATGATGTTGTTCAAGTACTCTACAGTTTTAACATGTAAATTTAAATGTATGTTTTCTAATATGCCTTATATATTTATACTTGTACATCATGGATTCATTTTATTTGATCAGAATACATTCTCTATTACTTCTTGTGGCAGATTTTATTTTACAAAGAAGGTTACAACAGTATCTTCCCTCTCTCAGGCTCTGTGTGATGTGGCCCTCCCTCCACTGGAGTGTAGGCTGAGCCCAGTGACTTGAAATCAACATATAAGGTAGCAGGAACAAGGCTGCATGGCTTCCACAACAGGCTCAGAAAAGGCCACCTACCCACTGTACCCTGTGTAGGTGATTTGGCCTTTCCAGTCCACACATCAGATAAATATGTGAAGAAAGAAGTCTTCTTGGCAGTAAATCCTCCAGCCCCAGCTTTTGTGGCTATTGAAGTCAGGGCCTGTGGCTGGAGTCTTCCCAGATGAGCCCCAGACACAGAAGCAGAGAAGAGTCACTTCTGCTCTACCTGCCTGAACTCCTGCCCATGGGCTCCCTGTGCATACAGAAGGATTCTTGTTTTCCATCACCACATTGGATTAGTGGCTTGGTTTGTCACACTATGATAAAGATCATTTCTTTTTTGGTGGGGTTGAAAGAGAGAAACTTTTCAGTTCTTACATATCTGAAAATATCTTTAATTTCACTCTTAATTGGCTCTGGAATTCTTGGATATAAAGTAATTCTTTCTGAGAACTTTGATGTTATTTCATCATTATCTTCTTGCATCCACATCTTGCCTGTGAAACACGATGTAAATCTGGTCCTGTTCCTCTGTGTGGTGATTTTTTTTTTCCCTTTAGAAGCTTTTAGGATTTTTGAGCTTCAGATATTTCATCAAAGTGCATTTAGGTGACCTATGATTTGTTTCTTTCTGAGAACTCATGTCTTTTTATTTGCTTCAGTATATTATATTTATTTGAAAATCTTATTTTCTTTACTCTTTTCACCCTCTTAGGAGTTGTTTACTTCTTGATTAATTACAGTTGGGTTCTCCTTTTCACTGTGTTGTCCTTCAACAAATTTAGGTGATTCTTGGCTGTTTGGTTGTTGCTGATTTTGTTTGCTTTTTGAGATGCCCTCTTACCCTCTCTACAAATACTGTATCACTTCATAGCTGCATCCAGAGGATGTTGGGAACCAGGAAAAGTTTAGGGGTTCCTGGTCTTAAGTGTCACTAGATAGATACTGAGAGACTTTCTGATCTTATGGAGATAAGTGCCTGTATTTACTTATTTTACCTGTGGTCTGAAGGCAGCAGAAGAGTGACCTCCTTTGGCTCCTGCTGTGGTATTTTGACCACTAATGCTTTGGTTTCCTCTAGGGATGTTTCCTTCTCCCCGTTTCTGCTGCTTCAGAGCGTGGAGCATGCTTCCTACCTTTTTTTTTTTTTTTCTTTTATGCGTTACGCGGGCCTCTCACTGCTGTGGCCTCTCCTGTTGCGGAGCACAGGCTCCGGACGCGCAGGCTTAGCGGCCATGGCTCACGGGCCCAGCCACTCCGTGGCATGTGGGATCTTCCCGGACCGGGGCACGAACCCGTGTCCCCTGCATCGGCAGGCGGACTCTCAAGCATTGCGCCGTCAGGGAAGCCCGCTTCCTACTTTTGGTATCAGTTTTTTCCTGGGAAAAAACTCTGGGGATAAGATTGCCTCCTTTAATCTGATCTCATCTGCCTTTTGCCTTTCAGAATTCCTGATCATTTGGAGGATACTTACCCCTTTGGATTTCAGGGTTCTCTAGGAATTTGAGGAGCAGGTGGGAGTTTGGAGCAGGTGCTTCGGCTGCTGTGTTAGTCTAACTGAGGTAGTTCTATTTAAAGTGCACAGAAACCTCCTGTAGTTTGTTTTTCTATGCACACGAGTTCCACTTTTTCTTCTTCTGCCAGCTCTTTCTTAAGCTACCCTTGTTACTGGGTGGAGAAACTACTCACATGTCTCTTAATCTTGGATCTCTTCATCTATCCTTGGATCTCAGTACTGTATTGCTAAAAATCCTCTTTTTGTGGATTATATGAATTAAAAAATTATAACACTTTATGACTTTAATTTTGCCAAGACTACATGGAATGTGTTATCAAATAAAAGTGTTGCAACATAGTTTGCAGAATGTTTTAGAAAGATGTTGCCTACACCCTCACATTTTTTCTTTCATATATAAAACAATATTTAGAATGATTTTCAGCGACTAAAGAGTCACAATTTCATGAGGTCATAGAAGAGTCACTTTTTAATATGTTTGCCTAGGCTTTTATTTTAAGTAGACCAGAGTGCTTATTTTTCCCCTAAACTGGTGATTTACCTGAGACTTTACTATATTAAAGGAAGATCTTTTTTTTTTTTTTCAGAGCAGCATCTCAGACATGTCGAAAAAGATGTTTTGATCTCCAAAATAATGAGAGAAAAGGCCCGAGAGAGATGTTCTGAACAAGTTCAAGGTAAGATTCAAATATTCATATGAAGATCAAATACGTTTTTTATAACATGATCTGAATTTAATCCTTAGCCTTGGAATCAAGTAGTCAATGAATTAATATGTATGAATTGCTTCTTACCCTTTCACTCAGATACCAGTATTTCAGCTTTCAGAACTTCCAGGCAGTGTTCAATTCATTTGCAATTTAAAAATATTCTCCCAGATTCCTAGTAAAAAGCATTTTTTCCTAGATGTACAGTTATATAGAGAGAAAAACTTGTATTCATATTTTGGAGAAACAAGTTATTCTGGTGATTCTGATAGGGAAAGAAGAAACATCAAATGTAATGTGTGCCTGTTTTTCCTCTATCAACATATTCATATAGGAATATAGTCTAAGATGATTTTCTTTGGCGTTGTTGTCTATTATTGAATTGTTAATGGAATTTCAGTAGTACTTACAAGTCTTTTAAAAAACTTTTCTATATTCTACATTTCTGAGCAGAAGATATTTCTGTAAATGCATGCACTAGACACCCACATATGCATGTATTCTGTGAAAAATGTTTTAATATAAAATATGCCTGTATTCTATAAATCTAGAGATATGTTGATTAATATGTAATATTATAGTGAAAAATACAAAGGCGTAGAAGATGAAAAATGAGGCCATAAATGGTGGGTAATTAGAAAAGCAGATAGCAGTATTATTGTAGAAATGTTTTTTTAATAAAAATCTTCCTCTTGGGGGCTTCCCTGGTGGCACAGTGGTTGAGAATCTGCCTGCTAATGCAGGGGACACGGGTTCGAGCCCTGGTCTGGGAAGATCCCACATGCCGCGGAGCAACTAGGCCCGTGAGCCACAACTACTGAGCCTGCGCATCTGGAGCCTGTGCTCCGCAACAAGAGAGGCCGCGATAGTGAGAGGCCCGCGCATCGCGATGAAGAGTGGCCCCCGCTTGCCACAACTAGAGAAAGCCCTCGCACAGAAATGAAGACTCAACACAGCCAAAAATAAATAAGTAAATAAATAAATTAAAAAAAAAATCTTCCTCTTGGAATGTCCATGGCAAAGAAACAGTGGTAAAATTGTACTGACGTGGACTGTTTTCCCAGCATCCCTTGTAGCCTTCGTTGAGGGACCACAGTAATGCTTAGTGGGGCTGATGGGCTGCAGTGCCCGGCAAGTTTCTCTGCGGGAAGCCAGGCTGTGTCAGCTGTAGTTTGGGGACTGTGTCAATAACATTTGGGTGCTAGGCACATTTCTGTCCCTTAGATGCTATCTCCTTAGAGAATGACCTCTGGGACTGATGGACAAAGGCAATAAAAGAATAGTTCCTCAGAATTGACATTGTGTGATGGTCATTTCTTTTTCTTAAATGATTTATCATGAGCTATTCCCATTTTAAATCCACCTATAAATCAGGTTTGAATTAAATCCATCTGTAAATAAATTTATTAACAAGTTATCAGTAATTTATTAGTATCATTTGATGGTCTTGGTTTCATTATGAATTAGTTGTATAATCAGAGCACCTTCCTTTCCCCCACCCCCAGATGGCAGGAGAAGTTACTCCGTTGGCACCTGCGGGTAGGGTTCAGTGCACACCTGGCGTCAGCGGGTGTCATGCTGATGGTCTCAAGAGGTAACCCTCCACCTGCCTCATAGGACTTTAAAAAAATATCCTGATTCAGGTGAGGGAGGATAAAACTTAAAAATGGATAATAAAATTATAGGGTTTTGTAACATGTTATTCTGATATCTAGAATGAAAGAAAGCTAGATAACTCAATTACAGATTTCTTACATGATTCAGATGAAAATGTGAAATGGTCGAGTTTGGGTTTCAGAACTACCTTTGCTTTGCTCTTAGGCAATGAAACTTTGGTCTTTGAAATGAAAGAAATAGAGTATAACTTTAAAATATTTGTGTTACACACCTATTACTTTGTAATGGTACAGAAAAGAAAATGTTTAGTTTTTGCTTCTTTATCAAAACTTAAGTTGCTGAGGATGTTGATCTTTTTTTTTTTTAACCATATTTAAAATCTTCTGAAGACTGAAAGCATCTTAAAATTTGAGATCCATTTGAGTTATTTCAATGCATTTGTCCCTACTAGAACACGTTATAACAAATGATCTTTGAGTATTTGAATTTTTATAGATATCATATATCGATTTTTTGTCAGGCCATATGGTCCAAAACAGTGTTTTAGAATCTAAAATTGATTATTTTATAAAAGAATGATCTTCCTGTTTAACCATGTGAACTAGGAGAGAACATAAACTGGCATTGCTCAAGTGGGAGCAGAACAGCTACGTTTAAACTGAACAATAAGACGGAATTTAGAATCAGAACACTTCCATTGTGGTTTATTTACTGTTTATAGCCTTTGTTTTATTAAATAATTACAGGATTTTACATAAAAGCATTATGCATCCTAATTGTACAGTTCTTGAGTAAAGATATAGGAATTCTAATAAGTGATCTGATTTTCTGTTAAATTCCTGAAACATGATTATGTAGGAAAGCTTTTCTGTTTGATTTTATTTTATTTTTTCATGTCATTTCAACCTGGCTGATCATAAGAATTGGGTCAGGCTGCCAGCAACTTAGGTTTGTGAAGGGAATGGAACAGCTTTTCCAGTGACAAAGAGAAATGAAATCACTTTCAATGAAAAAAAGGATGCCTCATTATAGTCACCAACAGCAGTTATTGACAGCTACACTTCCTATTAACAAGGAGCATTTAACTAAGAGTTTGGCTGTTGGATCTTTGGACTTGATCTAATTTGCTAGCATTAATTAGTTTCTTTTGAGCACAGACACTTGGTGCTCACAGCTATAGATTTGGAGGGCTAATTAGGATAGAAAATTGAACAGAATGGGGTAAGGCATTAACCTTCAGCCATTACCAGCTGGGACACTGATAAAGACCACAGCATCCAAATGCTCCCTATTGATGTGAGAGTACCCTAATGAATATCAATTTCAGCCAGGTTGCTATATTCTTACTAGTTCTCTCTTCATTATAAGTTTTAACCAGCTTCCCTGATCCCTTCATTATCTATATGTACACTATTGGGTTTTTACTCTACACTGATTTAGTCTGCATTGCACATTTCACCTTATGTTTAAACACACTTAAAATTTGTCTTAAGTAGTGGATAATGTTTAGAATGTTTCATTGTTATAGCCCCTGATACTTCTAAAATTTAACTTTTATCTATAATTACAAGATTCTAATTCTACAGTTAATTTTTATGAAGTCATGGTAACCTTGCCATTTCCATATAATGAAAATTATAACCTGAAACAAGAAAGTCTCAGCTTTTGGGTGACAGTTAAGCAGTGTTTGTAGTAAACTGGTGTCAACTTGAGAATCTTTGTCTTTATAAAATAGATTTTTTTTGTTTCCTTTTGAAGAGAAAAAGAATGCTCATCACTTTTTCCTTTATAACTTAGTTTTGATTTGATGAATAAAGATGGCTTGACTTGGGGATTAGATACAGAATTGAGAATCTGGATCTCACTACTACATAAACTTTCACAAGATTGTAAACTCTGTTGGTAAAGCATACATCAAAAGAAAGGCAGTTGAACAATGGATTTAAATAGAAAACTTCATAATGTTCTTCTTTTGCCAGTGGTATTAGTGGCAGTGAGTAGAGCCACTAAAATAAACGACCAAAGTAACACAATGAATGCTGAATACACTGGGAATGGTACAGAAGAAAAATTCTAGAATGGCCACCACCTCCCAAAAGCCAAAACAGAAGTCCCCTTCCATCAAGTGTGATGGTGGAATCATTGCTTTTTCTTGAATCGGGGACTTACCAATGTGTAGTGTTTTAGGAGGATGGTTTGATGACCTCTGGAGGCTACTTCCCGCTCTGTGACTTTTCCCATGTGTTTGACTCTTCACTAATTTCATGATTTATATTTTCTATGTTAGTAATATTTTTAAAAATATTGTTTGTTCATACATAATGGTAAAGTATGCATTCTAGTGCTATAAATTTTTTTTTCTGGAAATAGAGACTTCATAAGAAAAAGAGTCACCGAATTGCTGTGTTTTGTAAAAATTCATTGTATTTCTTTGCTTTTTTGAAATGCATAATTGGCATTTGATATAACATCTCTATGCTGAGGAAAGAAGTTTGCCTTAAAAATAGTAAGAACCTTTTTTTCTTTTTGTTATGACAGATCAAGACCAGAAAAGTACTTTGACATCAGGGGTGGCCTGGAACTTTCTTTAACCTGGATATATTCTCCAACTCATTCCTTTCATCCCTTGGGCCTTCTTTTATCATATTTCAATGTTTCTTTTGTATCATTGTTTTCTGTGGCAGTCTTTTTGATCTACTGGCCAATAGGTAGGATTGGTTCTAAAGGAATTGTATAAAGTATAAGGAAGCATGGATTGTTTATTTGACACATCACAGAACTGTCGTTAAATAACACAGAAGCTTGATAAAATGCCTGCCGTCTTTATCAGTCACACACAACTGAAATATGTTATATTTTGCTAAATTCCAAAGATGGATGAATTAACACAAAAAGAAATTCAAATTAAGAATGCTTAGGATATTCTTTTTTTTTTTTTTTGCGGTTCGCAGGCCTCTCACTGTTGTGGCCTCTCCCGTTGCGGAGCACAGGCTCTGGATGCGCAGGCTCAGCGGCCATGGCTCACGGGCCCAGCCACTCCGCAGCATGTGGAATCTTCCTGGACCAGGGCACGAACCCGTGTCCCCTGCATCGGCAGGCGGACTCTCAACCACTGCGCCACCGGGGAAGCCCCAGGATCTTCTTTAGGATATTTGCAGGCAGAGAACTATCAAGACATCATTAAAACAAATTGGAGGGCTGCAGACTGTAAATGGTCAAAGTAATCAATCTTCTATCCAACTCTGTTACTTGAACCTGCCCAGAGCTTTTCATTTGTTGTTTGAATTGTACGTGTATTATCACATGTATTTTTGCCATTTAACCGGTTCACCAATGTTAAGTTACACTGATGTAGAGATTCAACACATCTTTAGACTGGTTTGGATATGTTAGGAGGATAATATATAAAATCACAAAATATGAGTATCTTTTATGTATAAGAGTATGTTATATATTCTAAGAAATATAAAGAGATTTAAGGCACAAGTCCTCTTCTTTGGACCTACACTGGTCTGTGTCAGGGTCCACAAGACCACCCCTGAGTTCGGTGATTTCCTACAAAGACTCATAGTACTAAGCATATAGTCATACTGATGGCTAAGATTTATTAGAGCAAAACCAGCAAAGGGAAGAGGCACATGGGACGAAGTCCAGAGGAAACCAGGTGCGAGCTTCCTAGAGTTCTCTCCTGGTAGAGCCACTCAGCGTGAGTTTAATTCCACCATGGTTGAATTGTGACAACGTGTGAAATGTCTCCGGGGGAACTTGTTAGAGACTCGGTCCTCAGACTTTTAACTGGGAGTCAGTCAATGTGGCAGCCTCTGCATAATATGTACCAAAATTCCAGACTCCCAGAAGGAAAGCATGTGTTGAACTCAAACCACGTGGTTTACCCAGACAGTTTAGGCGCAGTGAGCAGCTCTCATCAATTAGGGAATGGTGGGAATGCTTCCCAAATCCAGGTTCTGACACCAGCTAAGGGCCAGCCTTGTAAGCAGGCCTGTCTAAGGAGAGCGGTGTCAGGCCTGCCATGGTAACTCTTTTCTGCACATGGACACAGTAAAAGTTATTATGTATTTAATAACTTTATAATACTTAATTAAATAATTGTGTTCAGTCAAAGTTGTTATGTATGTCTGTTGGGCTGATGTCATGCCAGTGGCATCACGAATAATAGACCTCTGTCAGTCACAAGTACAGCTGAATGATTTTTAAAACTGAACAAAGTATATGATATGGTCATTGCTCATTGACTTAGTAGTTCTCAGTTACATTTATTAATTCACACTTCTGTTGTAGGACTTAATGATTGTCTTGACTTATTGGTATTGTTTCTGAATAATGGCAATTTTGTAATAAAATTATCTGTAATTGGACATTAGTACTCCTCTTGAATAAAATGGCTAGTTCTTCTTTCACAAAGAAAGGTGCAGTATGTTTTAGTTTTAGAAGTTAAGTTAAATTTTTTTTTGAATTTTATTTATTTTTTTTATACAGCAGGTTCTTATTTGTTATCCATTTTATACATATTAGTGTATATATGTCAATCCCAATTTCCCAGTTCATCACCCACCCACCCCACTTTCAGCTAAATCTTTAATTGACTAAATTAGCAGGGAATATTGTCAGAGCAGATGAATCTAGTGTTTTTAACAACTGATTTATGCAACTCATCTCTGAAGGTACAAGAGTGAAAAGTCTACATTTGAACACAAAACCAAAAAATTACATGGCTTGAAACTTAGAAGTATTTGTTAAAATGAGTAAATATTATTAATAAAAATGTGAGTTATAACTTCTATCAGTATTAACAAGTTTGTATTATTTTCCTAGTTTCCTAGCTATTCGACTTTCAATTATTTTGCTACTGTAATAGACTTAAATCCTTTCATCTTATGAGCAATTAATCCAAAACTAAGTGTCATCTTTAAACAGTACCATGCCCTTGTATGTAAAATCTGAGTACGAGATCACACTTCATTTAAGCTATCTGATGATCCTTGAGTTGTGATTGGGATTCTAATCAGAGTCTGTAACTGGTAAACTTCTTGCAAATACACACAAATAGTTATATTTTTACTAAATACATTCTTAGAGAAATCTTGTATGTCTGCGGAAAATAAAGGGGAAGTTTGGTTTGTACAGAACCCTGGAATGCACTAGATTGGTAGGTTTAGAACTATTTAAAAAATAATCAGTTCTTTTTGGGATGGGGCTAGAATTTGTTTCAAACTGTAATGTCTAAAACAGATAAAAGCAGTATTTTTGTGTGTATTATTACAAGTTACTGATTTTGTTACATTTACAGAGTCAGTACATGAAAACAATTATTTTCAGGAAGCAAATTTGAAATCAGATGTTATAACAGTTGTTGCCTAGTATGTATCTCCCAGTTAATTTTTGTGGTTCAGTTTTTTGAGGGATGCAAAATATAGAGTAAATCCTAAATCACATAAGGAAGTAGTTCTAAATAGTAATGATTTCTTATGATTTACTCAGATTTTCAGAGTATTGTTCAATTAAATAGATATAATAGAAAAATTTTGTTCTGAGGCCCATAAGTTTTTCTGGCATCATATTTTACTATATTGGCTGTCTCCAAAGTGTTAGCATTTGATAATACTATTTGCATATGTTTTAGTGTTGGTCAATTATTACATGACTAAAAATATATTTTTATAAAGCCAAAACGGAATTTTCAGATTCTCTTAGGCACTTGAATGGACCCTTAGGGTTATATGGAATGTGGTCATTCAAAAACATTTACTGAGTATTTCCCACTTAGTAGTCACCATTATATGAACAGTAAATAAAACAGACAAAGACATTTGCCATGATAGCCCTTAGGTTTCAGGGAAGGAGGGAGATAAATATTGTAAGTAAATATAAGTGACCTGGAGAATAATAAAGTTGGGTAAGGCAGTGGGGAGGGTGCTGGTGTTAGAAGGGGCTGCAGTTTTTTGTTTGTTGTTTTTTGTGGTACGCGAGCCTCTCACTGTTGTGGCCTCTCCCGCTGCGGAGCACAGGCTCCGGACGCGTAGGCTCAGCGGCCGTGGCTCACGGGCCCAGCCTCTCCGCGGCATGTGGGATCTTCCCGGACCGGGGCACGAACCTGCGTCCCCTGCATCGGCAGGCGGACTCTCAACCACTGCGCCACCAGGGAATCCCCGGGGCTGCGGTTTTTAGTAGGTGGTCAGCATGGGTCTCACTAAGATGGTGACATTTGAACAGAATTCTTGTAGGAGGTGAAGGAGTGAGATGTGCAGTATCTCTGGGAGGAATGATGTGAACAGGAGTAGCACGTGAAAAGATGCTGAGGCACTGGATGCGGCTGGCATGTTTGAGGAGCACCAGAAAGGTCCCTGTGGTTAGGGTGGGATGAGTGAGGAGGAGAGCGGGAAGTGAGTGTTCAGGAGGGTGACAGTGGATAGAATCAGGGTCTTGTGGGCACTGAGGAGCCAACTGAAAGGTAGTAATGGCTTAGAGCAGTGGAAGGAGACGGGGTCTGATCTGCAATGTGCTAGCATCACTCGCCACTGCGTTAAGAGTAGATGGGATGGGGCAAGGGCAGACCAGGGACGCCAGTTTAGGGATGTTACTGTGATGGTCCACCTGATAGAGGGTGGTGAAGTGGAGGGGTGGTAATGGTGGAGATGGTGAGACTGAGCACACCCAGGGTGTATTTTGAAGACAGAGTTAAGAGAGAAAAAGACGACTCCCTGTTTCTTGTCCTGAGCAAGTAATGGATGGAGTTGTGGTTAACAGAGACGGAGAAGGCTGTGTGTGGAGAAATTTTATTATTTTATTTTAGTTTTTGGCGATCGATAGATCAGGAGTCTAGTTCTGGACGTGAACTTTGAGGTGTCTGGTAGACGTCTAAGTTTGAAGCCACTGTATTGGACGGTAATAAAAATTTGTCATTGTTTTCAAGGGAAACAAAGGAAGCGAATGTTTATCCAATTGTGGTGGTTCTGGTATTTTTCTAATATTTTTGTGTAAGTGTCAATTCTCTTGGTGTGTGTTTGATGCACGTCAATTTGGACAGTGATAAAGACTGACATTTTTGTTCCTTGGTTTTAAGGTTCTACCTGGACCACTTTCATTCCAGAATTAATTCATGATTACATTGATTTGTTAATGCATCAAACTGTCCTTCAGTACTGCTGGCTGCAGTATCTGGTGCTGGGTACCTGGTCTCACACCACAGTGAAGAGGCTAAATTAGCCATTTGTGTCAAAATGATGCGTGGTCAAAGGCAGCAAATACCATTTCTCTGTGCCGACTCTGATGAGTTGGAAGTGGCTGCCCAGCACACCGGTGCTGTGTCAGACATGAGTGGTGGATTTGGTAGGTGATGATATGCTTTGTCTAGTACTTGTCCTTTTGGCCTACGTGCTAGTTTATTTGTAGTTAACTGCTTTTTAGTTACGGATCTTGTTTGCTGTGTATTATTTATCCCTGCCTTCACCTAGATTAAAAAGTTACTTTCTTCCAATAACTTAAGCAGTTTTTATTATTCACTTCGTTTTCTGGGAACACCTCTAATGCTGTTTTCTGTAACACTCTTTTTGGGGGCTGTAGCCCTAACATATATACACTGTAGACCATTCACTCATTAAAAATGTGGTCATACTCACATAGCATAATAATTTGAGGTACATGTTGAACTTAAATGTTTATTTTTATAATTTATAAAACGACAATGAGGTATCACCTCACACCGGTCGGAATGGCCATTATCAAAAAATCTACAAACAATAAATGCTGGAGAGGGTGTGGAGAGAAGGGAACCCTCTTGCACTGTTGGTGGGAATGTAAATTGATACAGCCACTATGGAGAACAGTATGGAGGTTCCTAGAAAAACTAAAACTAGAATTACCATATAACCCAGCAGTCCCACTACTGGTTACATACCCAGAGAAAACCATAATTCAAAAAGACACATGCACCCCAATGTTCATTGCAGCATTATTTATGATAGCCAGGTCATGGAAGCAACCTAAATGCCCATCGACAGATGAATGGATAAAGATGTGGTACATATATACAATGGAATATTACTCAGCTGTAAAAAGGAATGAAATTGGGTCATGTGTAGAGATGTGGATGGACGTAGAGACTGTCATACAGAGTGAAGTAAGTCAGAGAGAGAAAAACAAATATCGTATATTAACACGTACATGTGGAATCTAGAAAAATGGTACAGATGAACCTGTTTGTGAGGCAGAAGTAGAGAACAAACATATGGACACCAAGTGGGTAAGGGGGGGCAGGATGAATTGGGAGATTGGGATTGACATATATACACTAATATGTATAAAATAGATAACTAATAAGAACCTGCTGTATAACACAGGGAGCTCTACTCAGTGCTCTGTGGTAACCTAAATGGGAAGGAAATCTGAAAAAGAGGGGATATATGTATACATACAGCTGATTCACTTCGCTGTACAGTAGAAACTAACACAACATTGTGAAACAACTATACCCCAATTAAAAAAAAAACAGTACTTTTTGATGTTTAGTTTTTAGTGAAATTGAAAGTCTTCTTGATTTTTATTAACCTTGTTAATCATATGAAAAATACACTCAAAATATTATGTGGTAATTACTAGTTGATTTTATGAAGGATCATTAACAAATCTGAACACGTTCATAATGCTGAGTTTAAAAAAGCATGATATAAAATTGTATACCTAGTATTATACTGATTATAACAAAATGATAGATTCATATAGAAAAAAAATACATTCAAAATTTAATAATAAGGGGCTTCCCTGGTGGCGCAGTGGTTGAGAGTCCTCCTGCCGATGCAGAGGACACGGGATCGTGCCCTGATCCAGGAAGATCCCACATGCTGTGGAGCGGCTGGGCCCGTGAGCCATGGCCGCTGAGCCTGCGCGTCTGGAGCCTGTGCTCTGTGATGGGAGAAACCACAACAGTGAGAGGCCCGCGTACCGCAAAAAAAAAAAAAAAAAAAAATTAATACTTGGAAATGTGGGAAGGAAAAAGGTGGATCATAGGTTATTTGTTTTCCTATGTGTAGTTTTTTTTCATATTCTCCAAAATGAAAACATTATTATTTTTTTTTTAAAGGGATATGGGAGGAAGAGTGTGGATTATGGGTGATTTTTTTTATTTTTATAGATTGTTCTTCATAATGAACATATAAGAATCATGTTATATTTTATACAACAAAACTATAAATATAGAAAAAGTAAATTTTTCTGTATGTTATATTCTATAAACATAATAGAAAGATCACAAACTAGGAAAATATTTCTAACATATGTGACAAAGATTTGATATCCTTAGTATATAAATATTTACTATCTGTAAGGAATCAGTGAATATCCAGTTTAAAAAATGAGCAAAGGACACAAAGTTTCTTCCTGATAAATTACGTATTATTAAGTATATTATTAAACATGCTCTCACTTTCAGTGGGTTAATTGCAAACCACACCCAGTATTACTATATGTAACCTGTAAACTTGATATGATTTAAAAATTCATAATGGAGACTTTCTGCTTCTGACCTGGCCTACTAGCTCTTATCACACACATCCTTCTGTAGAAAAAAATATATTAAAGACAACTACCTGAAGGCATTGGAGGGTAAGCAAAAGCAGATGGAAATCAGAGGAGAGTCAAACATTGAAGGAAGGGAGTAGGACTGGGTGACTCTCTGCCCTGTAGGGTGGCTGAGACTCTGACCAAAACAAAAACAAAAACATGTTGGTCTTGATGGTTTGAAGAACCAAGCACAGGGTTTGGTGTAACTGCAGGCCCTGGCAAGTTTGTATTTATACATGGAGGGAAGGGGAAGAGCATAAATCCCAACAAGGATCAAGCCAGAGAAGAGGAGCATCAAATTCTGTGCATAAACCCTGGCTCAGTCCATGTATGTGGCACACGACAGGTAGCTTAGTTAAGGCTAAAAGAACTGAACCAAAATTTGAGCTGCTATCCACTATACATTGCCAGGGAGACAGGCTTCTGCATTTGAGTTCAGTAAAGAAAATTGACTGCCTAAGGGAAAAAGGAAAAAAAATTCTTGAGAAACAACAGAATCCAGACTTTTTACATGATATCATTCACAATATTCATGATCAATGCCAAATTATTCAGTGTACACAGAAACAGGAAAATATGACCCATTCTTAAAATAAAGTTATCAGAGGCTAACTTCAAGATTACTAAGATGTTGGAATTAGCAGGCAAGGATTTTATCTCAGACATTGTAATTGTTTAAGAATGTAAAGGAAAATATGATTGCAATGAATACAAAGACAAGAAATCTTAAGAGAATCTGAAACAATAAAAAAGACCCAAATCAAACTTCTAGAACTGAAAATATACAATATCTGGTGTAAAAACTTTAGAATAAAAATGGCAGAAGGAGTCATGAATCTAGAGATAGATCAATAGAAATAGTCAATCTAAAGAACAGAGAAAAAAAGATTGAAAATGAACAGAATTGCAGGGACCTGTAGGAAAATATCATAAAGATAGTAACCTTTACGTAATTGGAATTGCATACCTACCAGAATGGCTACCATGAAAACACTGATAGCATTCACTAAACATACACTTGCCTGCTGACCCGGCAACTCTACCCAGAAGAAATGAAACTGATGTTTCATTTCTGTACAATTAATACTTATAGTAGCTTATTCAAATAGCCAAAAATTAAAAATAACCTAGGTATCTTTCCAAAGGAGAAGGGATAGACTGTGGTATACTCATGCAGTGGATACTAGTCAGCAGTAAAATGGAATAAACTAGTGTTATAGTGTTAATAGCAGAGATGAATCTCAAAACTGTCTCTCTGGGTGGAATGTAAATATGAAAGAAATAGAGTACATACTTATAAAAAATATTATATTTTAGAACAGGCAACATTTACATGGTGCTCTAGAATAGGCTGCACTAATCCAAACGATGGTGGCACTGTTGGGGTGCTAGTGGGACAGGTAGTGATTGGAAAGGGACTTTAAAGGAACTTTCTGGAATGATTTTAATGTTCTGTATTTTGATTTGTGTTGCACAGGTGTATGCTTTTGTTGAGTGCTTATTTAAGATTTGTTTATTTCACTGTATATAAATGTCATCTAATAAGAAAAAGTAAATATAGAACTCTAATCATGTGCATAATAAAGTATTTGTGGGTAAGAAAACGTATATGATGTATAATGTTGATGAGGCTTTGGAGAAGCAGGTATTTACACTGCTGGCTTGGAATATAGATGAGCATGATGTCAGGAAAGGGGTTTGTGAGTATTTTAAATAATTAACAAAAATTCATAAATGTGGCTATTGCTTCACCTAGCAACTCTATTGGTAGGAATGTGTCGTAAGGAAATTATCAGAGATGTGACATAGCATTGTATATAATATAAAATATTGTCAAAAACTTAGATGTCAACAGAATCTGGTTTTAAAAATTATGGTACTAGAAATGATGATATACACAAATTTGTGATAATAATGATGCATTACTGATATGAGAGACTAGCATAATGTATCATTTTCACCCAGGGTTGTTGGTCTTCAGTGGTCAAATCCTTCCCTCTGCTTGTCTCTCTTTTATTGGAGCACAGCCATGGCCATTTACCTAGGTGTTGCCTGTGGCTGCTCTCATGCTGCTATAGTAGATGTGAGTAGTTGCAGCAGAGACAACATAGCTCACAAAGCCTAAAATATTCACCATATACCTCTTTACTGAAAAAATTTCCTGATCCCTAGTTTAATTAAATTAAGTTTTTAAAAAACACAGAAGAGCTTACCAAAATTAACTAATTCCATAAATTCTTATGGACACTTACTGTGTACCTAGCACTGTTCTGTGTACATAAGCATGACTGAAACCAAGTCAGTCTGCATCCTTATGGAGTTTAAGTATGGTAGGGGGATAGTTACGAAATAAATGTTTAAACCAAAATTATGACTAATAGTATGGAGAGAGAGAGCTATGAAGAAATGTTAACAGAAGTTGTTTCTGAGTGTTGGGTATATTGGTGATTTAAAATATCAAATGTAACAAATATCCATACCTTTGGATATACTACTGTGAAAAATTTGAACTGTTTGTTTTTCTCTTATTTTGGACTCAACAGAGCATATTGTTGAATGTATTAAGGAACTCTCTGTTAGTACCCTGTGATTTTCAGAGTGGGCCTATTTGTCCAGTGCCTCAGTGATAAAGGCTTCATGCGAGTTCTTCTGTGTTATCTTTTCCTTCCATATCTTCCCTGGTCAGCTCTATTTAGATGATGAAATTCAACTCATCACATTCTTACAGTGGAGCCTCTGCTCTGCCCTGCTGATTGAAGTGCATTTGATCTTCATCTGTCACATAGGCCAGATCAGTGGTCCTCAACCCCTGCTGTACATCAGAATTATCTGGGAATCTTTTTTAAAATACCAATGCACAGGTTTCTTTCTTCACAGAAAGGTGTTAGTATTTTTTTTTTTTTTAAGCTCCCAAGGTGATTTCAATGTGCAGCCAAGGTTGAGAAACAGGGATTAGCCAAAGGCACAGACTTGTCCCTTAAAGCAGCATATAGTAATTAGCCATATGGGTTTTACTCCATTCTCAGGTCATTTTGAATATACTAAAATTACCTACTTCACTGCCTGGGGTACTCTTTTTCGTATTAACTATATATGTTTTGGTTGTTCTGTTGTTGTAGCTATTCTTAGTTTTTGTGTGTATGTTTTCTATTTCCTGAATCTTTATTTCCCTTACTTCCATCATGGAGGTCGAGCCCCAAATTATGTAGGCCAGCATTCAAATTCTTTTCCAGAGTGCCAAAGATTCTTAGCAAACTCATCTTAGGAAGTGATAAACCCAAGTATACTTTTGCAGTCTTCAACCCCTATCCCCTTTTATCCTGTAAATTACATGGCTACCCCCTTTCCCTCTTTCCTGTTAAGAAAGTCGCTAACCTCATGGCACACAAACTTCACCCTACGTAATGGTCCCTCCTCTGTGTTTCATCAGCATAGTCTTTGGTTTGTCAAATTGCAAATCTAGATTCTAATCTACGTGAGCAGAGATTTGATTTGTGGTTGTCTCAGATCCCTGAATTCATAGGATATCATGTGAGTAATTAGTTTACAACTTCAGTTAAGACACTTATTGTGACTTGGAGATGTGGTCCTTAACCAACCTGTGCCTGTCCTCTGCCCTCCCCACTGTGGTGGTCCTGGCCCTGAGCACAGCAGGTGAGGAGCCCCCAGTGATGCCCTGCTGGAAGGCAGGCCTTGTGTGACGACACATTTACACTCAAAAACGTCTACAGGAGGAGCTTCAAGATGGCGGAAGAGTAAGACGTGGAGATCACCTTCCCACCTCCCCACAGTTACATCAGAAATACATCTACACGTGGAACACCTCCTACAGAACACCTGCTGAACGCTGGCAGAAGACCTCAGACCTCCCAAAAGGCAAGAAACTCCCCACGTACCTGGGTAGGGCAAAAGAAAAAAGAAAAAACAGAAAAAAGAATAGGGACGGGACCTGCGCCAGTGGGAGGGAGCTGTGAAGGAGGAAAGTTTCTGCACACTACGAAGCCCCTTCACTGGTGGAGACAGGGTGGTGGTGGGGAAACTTGGGAGCCACGGAGGAGAGCTCAGCAACAGGGGGGCAAAGGGCAAAGCAGAGAGATTCTTGCACAGAGGATCAGTGCCGACCAGCACTCAGCAGCCCGAGAGGCTTGTCTGCTCACCTGCTGGGACGGGTGGGGGCTGGGAGCTGAGGCTCTCGCTTTGGTCAGATCCCAGGGAGAGGACTGGGGTTGGCTGTGTGAACACAGCCTGAAGGGGGCTAGTGCGCCACAGGTAGCCGGAAGGGAGTCCGGGTAAAGGTCTGGGACTGCCAAAGAGGCGAGAGACTTCTTCTTGCCTCTTTGTTTCCTGGTGCGCGAGGAGAGGAGATTAAGAGCACTGCTTAAAGGAGCTCCAGACACTGGCGTGAGCCGCGGCTATCAACGTGGACCCCAGGGACGGGCATGAGACGCTAAGGCTGCTGCTGCAGCCACCAAGAAGCCTGTGTGCGAGCACAGGTCACTATCCACACCTCCCCTCCCAGGAGCCTGTGCAGCTTGCCACAGCCAGGGTCCTGTGGTCCAGGGACAACTTCCCTGGGAGAACACATGGCACGCCTCAGGCTGGTGCAATGTCATGGTGACCTCTGCTGCCGCAGGCTCGCCCCGCACTCTGCACCCTCCCTCCCCACAGCCTGAGTGAGCCAGAGCCCCCGAAGCAGCTGCTTCTTTCACCCCGTCCTGTGAGCAAAGAACAGACGCCCTCAGGTGACCTAAGTGCAGAGGCAGGGCCAAATCCAAAGCTGAATCCCAGGAGCTGTGCGAACAAAGAAGAGGAAGGGAAATTTCTCCCAGCAGCCTCAGGAGCAGCGGATTAAATCTCCACAGTCAACTTGATGTACCCAGCATCTGTGGAATACCTGAATAGACAACAAATCATTCCAAATTGAGGAGGTGGACTTTGGGAGCAATGATATATGTGTGTGTGTATATATATATATTTTTTTTCCCCCTTTTTCTGTTTTTGTGAATGTGTATGCGTATGCTTCTGTGTATGATTTTGTCTGTATAACTTTGCTTTCACCATTTGTTCTAGTGTTCTGTCTGTCCTTTTTTTTTTTTTCAGTATACTTTTCAGCGCTTGTTACCATTGGTGGATTTGTTTTTTAGTTTGGTTGTTCTTTCTTACTTTGTTTTTTATTAATTACTTAAAAAATTTTTTTAAATAATTATTTTGTGTTTTATTTTAATAACTTATTTTATTTTACCTCTTTTCTTCCTTTCTTTTTCTTCCTTTCTTTCTCTTTCTTTTCTTTCTTTCTTTCTTCGTTTCTTTCTTCCTTCCTTCCTTTCTTCCTTTCTTCCTTCCTTCCTTTATTTCTTCCTTCCTTCCTTTCTTCCTTCCTTTCTTTTCTTTCTTCCTTCCTTCCTTCCTCTCTTTTTCTTTCTTTCTTTGTTTCTTTGTTCGTTTCTTCCTTCCGTTCTTCCTTCCTTCCTTTCTTTCTTTCTTTCTCCCTCCTTTGTTTGTTTATTTGTTCTGTTTGTTTGTTTCTTTCTTTCTTTCCCTTCCTCCCTCCCTCCCTTCCTTCCTTTCTCTCCTTTGCCGTGTGGATGAAAGGCTCTTGGTGCTCCAGCTAGGCACCAGGGCTGTGCCTCTGAGGTGGGAGAGCCAAGTTCAGAACATTGGTCCCCCAGAGACCTACCAGCTCCACGTAATATCAAGTGGCAAAAATCTCCCAGAGATCTCCATCCCAACGCCAAAACTCAGCTCCACTCAATGACCAGCAAGCTATACTGCTGGACACCGTATGCCAAACAACTAGCAAGACAGGAACATAACCCCACCCATTAGCAGAGAGTCTGCCTAAAATCATAATAAGGTCACAGACACCCCAAAAATCACCACCAGACGTGGACCAGCCCACCAGAGAGACAAGATCCAGCCTCATCCACCAGAACACAGACACTAGTCCCCTACACCAGGAAGCCTACACAACCCACTGAACCAACTTTACCCACTGGGGGCAGACACAAAAAACAACGGGAACTACGAACCTGCAGCCTGTGAAAACGAGACCCCAAACACAGTAAGTTAAGCAAAATGAGAAGACAGAGAAACATACAGCAGATGAAGGAGCAAGGAAAAAACCCACCAGACCTAACAAATGAAGAGGAAATAGGCAGTCTACCTGAAAAAGAATTCAGAATAATGATAGTAAAGATGATCCAATATCTTGGAAATAGAATGGAAAAAATACAAGAAACGTTTTAATAAGGACCTAGAAGAACTAAAGAGAAAACAAACATTCATGAACAGCGCAATAACTGAAATCAAAAATTCTCTAGAAGGAATGCATAGCAGAATAGCTGAGGCAGAAGAACGGATAAGTGACCTGGAAGGTAAAATAGTGGAAATAACTACTGCAGAGCAGACTAAAGAAAAAAGAATGAAAAGAATTGAGGACAGTCTCAGAGACCTCTGGGACAATATTCAATGCACCAACATTCGAATTATAGGGGTCCCAGAAGAAGAAGAGAAAAAGAAAGGGACTGAGGAAATATTTGAAGAGATTATAGTTGAAAACTTCCCTAATATGGGAAAGGAAATAGTCAAGTCCAGGAAGTACAGAGAGTCCCATATAGGATAAATCCAAGGAGAAACACGCCAAGACACGTATTAATCAAACTACCAAAAATTAAATACAATGAAAAAATATTAAAAGCAGCAAGGGAAAAACAACAAATAACATGCAAGGGAATCTGCATAAAGTTAACAGCTGATCTTTCAGCAGAAACTCTGCAAGCCAGGAGGGACGGGCAGGACATATTTAAAGTGATGAAGTAGAAAAACCTGCAACCAAGATAACTCTACCAAGCAAGGATCTCATTCAGATTTGATGGAGAAATTAAAACCTTTACAGACAAGCAAAAGCTGAGAAAATTCAGCACAACCAAACCAGCTTGTATTACAACAAATGCTAAAGGAGCTTCTCTAGGCAGGAAACAAAAGAGAAGGTAAAGACCTAATGTAACAAACCCAAAACAATTAAGAAAATGATAATAGGAACATACATATCAATAATTAGCTTAAATGTGAATGGATTACATGCTCCAACCAAAAGACATAGACTGGCTGAATGGATAGAAAGACAAGACCCATATGTATGGTGTCTTCAAGAGACCAATTTCAGACCCAGGAACATGTACAGACTGAAAGTGAGGGGATGGAAAAAGATATTCTGTGCAAATGAAATCAAAAGAAAGCTGGAGTAGCAATTCTCATTTCAGACAAAATATACTTTAAAACAAAGACTATTACAAGAGACAAAGAAGGACACTACATAATGATCTAGGGATCAATCCAAGAAGAAAATAAAACAGTTGTAAATATTTATGCACCCAGCATAGGAGCACCTCAGTACATAAGGCAGATTCTAATAGCAATAAAAGCACAATCGACAGTAACACAATAATAGTAGGGGACTTTAACACCCCACTTTCACCAATGGACAGATTATCCAAAATGAAGATAAATAAGGAAACACAAGCTTTACATGATACATTAAACAAGATGGACTTAATTGATATTTATAGGACACACCATCCAAAAAGAACAGATACACTTTATTCTCAAGTGCTCATGGAACATTCTCCAGGGTAGATCATATATTGGGTCACAGATTAAGCCTCGGTAAATTTAAGAAGATTGAAATCATATCAAGGATCTTTTCTGACCACAATGCTATGAGACTAGATAACAATTACAGGAAAAAATCTGTTAAAAATACAAACACATGGATGCTAAACAGTACACTACTTAATAACCAAGAGATCACTGAAAAAATAAAAGAGGAAATCAAAAAATACCTAAACACAAATGACAATGAATACACAATGACCCAAAACCTATGGGATGCAACAAAAGCAGTTCTAAGAGGGAAGTTTATAGCAATACAATCCTACCTTAACAAACAAGAAATGTCTCAAATAAACAACCTAACCTTACACCTAAAGCAATTAGAGAAAGAAGAAAAAAACCCCAAAGTTAGCAGAAGGAAAGAAATCATAAAGATCAGATCAGAAATAAATGAAAAAGAAATGAAGGAAACGACAGCAAGGATCAGTAAAACTAAAAACTGGTTGTTTGAGAAGATAAACAAAATTGATAAACCATTAGCCAGACTCATCAAGAAAAAAAGGGAGAAGACTCAAATCAATAGAATTAGAAATGAAAAATGAGAAGTAACAACTGACACTGCAGAAATACAAAGGATCATGAGAGATTACTACAAGCAACTCTGTGCCAATAAAATGGACAACCTGGAAGAAATGGACAAATTCTTAGAAAAGCACAACCTTCCAAGACTGAATCAGGAAGAAATAGAAAATATGAACAGACCAATCATGACAGATTACTACAAGCAACTCTATGCCAATAAAATGGACAACCTGGACGAAATGGACAAATTCTTAGAAAAGAACAACCTTCCAAGACCGAACCAGGAAGAAATAGAAAATATGAACAGACCAATCACAAGCACTGAAATGGAAACTGTGATTAAAAA
Source organism: Aethalodelphis obliquidens (assembly GCF_003676395.1). Classification (NCBI taxonomy): domain Eukaryota; kingdom Metazoa; phylum Chordata; class Mammalia; order Artiodactyla; family Delphinidae; genus Aethalodelphis; species Aethalodelphis obliquidens. The sequence goes on from NW_020838006.1 coordinate 1,161,989, forward strand.
TCTTCCAACAAACAAAAGCCCAGGACCAGAGGGCTTCACAGGTGAATTCTATCAAACACTTAGAGAAGAGCTAACACCTATCCTTCTCAAACTCTTCCAAAATATCACAGAGGGAGGAATACTCCGAAACTCATTCTTCGAGGCCACCATCACCCTGATACCAAAACCAGACAAAGATGTCACAAAAAAAGAAAACTACATGCCAATATCACTGATGAACATAGATGCAAAAATCCTCAACAAAATACTAGCAAACCGAATCCAACAGCACATTAAAAGGATCATACAATATGATCAGGTGGGGTTTATCCCAGGAATGCAAGGATTCTTCAATATACACAAATCAATCTATGTGATACACCATACTAACAAATTGAAGGAGAAAAACCATATGATCATCTCAATAGATGCAGAGAAAGCTTTCGAAAAAATTCAGCACCCATTTATGATAAAAGCTCTCCAGAAAGTAGGCATAGAGGGGACTTACCTCAACCTAATGAAGGCCATATATGCCAAACCCACAGCCAACATCATCCTCAGTGGTGAAAAACTGAAACCATTTCCACTAAGATCAGGAACAAGACAAGGTTGCCCACTCTCACCACTCTTACTCAACACAGTTTTGGAAGTTTTAGCCACAGCAATCAGAGAAGAAAAAGAAATAAAAGGAATCCAAATCGGAAAAGAAGTAAAGCTGTCACTGTTTGCAGGTGATATGATAGTATACATAGAGAATCCTAAAGATGCTACCAGAAAACTACTAAAGCTAATCAATGAATTTGGTAAAGTAGCAGGATACAAAATTAACGCAGAGAAATCTCTGGCGTTCCTCTACACTAATGATGAAAAGTCTGAAAGTGAAATCAAGAAAACACTCCCATTTACCATTGCAACAAAAAGAATAAAATACCTAGGAATAAACCTACCTAAGGAGACAAAAGACCTGTATGCAGAAAATTATAAGACACTGATGAAAGAAATGAAAGATGATACAAATAGATGGAGAGATATACCATGTTCTTGGATTGGAAGAATCAACATTGTGAAAATGACTGTACTACCCAAAGCAATCTACCGATTCAATACAATCCCTGTCAAACTACCACTGGCATTTTTCACAGAACTAGAACAAAAAATTTCACAATTTGTATGGAAACACAAAAGACCCTAAAAGCCAAAGCCATCTTGCGAAAGAAAAGTGGAGCTGGAGGAATCAGGCTCCCTGCCTTCAGACTAGACTACAAAGCTACAGTAGTCAAGACTGTATGGTACCGGCACAAAAACAGAAATATAGATAAATAGAACAGGATAGAAAGCTCAGAGATAAACCCACGCACATATGGTCACCTTGTCTTTGATAAAGGAGGCAAGAATATACAATGGAGAAAAGACAGCCTCTTCAATAAGTGGTGCTGGGAAAACTGGACAGCTACATGTAAAAGAATGAAAATAGAACAGTCCCTAAGACCATATACAAAAATAAACTCAAAATGGATTAAAGACCTAAATGTGAGGCCAGACACTATCAAACTCTTAGAGGAAAACATAGGCAGAACACTCTATTTTTGACCCAGCTCCTAGAGAAATGGAAATAAAAACAGAAATAAACAAATGGAACCTAATGAAACTTCAAAGCTTTTGCACAGCAAAGGCAACCGTAAACAAGACGAAAAGACAACCCTCAGAATGGGAGAAAATATTTGCAAATGAAGCAAGTGACAGAGGATTAATCTCCAAAATTTACAAGCAGCTCATGCAGCTCAATAGCAAAAAAACAAACAACGCAATACAAAAATGGGCAGAAGATTTAAATAGATATTTCTCCAAAGAATATATACAGATTACCAACAAACACATGAAACAATGCTGAACGTCATTAATCATTAGAGAAATGCAAATCAAAACTACAATGCAATATCACCTCACACCTGTTAGTATGGGCATCATCAAAAAATCTAGAAACAATAAATGCTGGAGAGGGTGTGGAAATAAGGGAACCCTTTTGCACTGTTGGTGGGAATGTAAATTGATACAGCCACTATGGAGAACAGTATGGAGGTTCCTTAAAAAACTAAAAGTAGAACTACCATATGACCCAGGAATCCCACTACTGGGCATATACCATGAGCAAAACATAATTCAAAAAGAGTCATGTACCACAGTGTTCATTGCAGCTCTATTTACAATAGCCAGGACATGGAAGCAACCTAAGTGTCCTGGCGACAGGTGAATGGATACAGAAGATGTGGCACATATATACAATGGAATGTTACTTAGCCATAAAAAGAAATGAAACTGAGTTATTTGTAGTGAGGTGGATGGACCTAGAGTCTGTCATACAGAGTGAAGTAAGTCAGAGAGAGAAAAACACATACCATGTGCTAAACACATATATATGGAATCTAAAAACAAAAGGTCATGAAGAACCCACGGGCAAGGCGGGAATAAAGACACAGACCTACTAGAGAGTGGACTTGAGGTTACGGGGAAGGGGAAGGGTAAGCTGGGACAAAGAGAGTGGGAGTGTATATATGGACATATATACAGTACCAAATGTAAAATAGATAGCTAGTGGGAAGCAGTCACATAGCACAGGGAGATCAGCTTGGTGCTTTGTGACCAGATAGAAAGGTGCGATAGGGAGGGTGGGAGGGAGACACAAGACGGAGAGGAGATATGGGGATATATGTATATGTATAACTGATTCACTTTGTTATAAAACAGAAACTAACACACCATTGTGAAGCAATTATACTTCAATAAAAATATTTTAAAAAACCCCTGCAAATTGAGTTAAAATTTTGTTCTAGTTAGTATGTATTATAGAGTATATATACAAGCATGAGAGTTGGTCCTTTAAAAATCTTATTTGTATTAAAAAACACACATATATGACTTATCAAGTTATTACGTTATTATTGTAATCCTGTATATTGTCCAGGGAAACTCTCAGCTCATTCTGTTAACTCTGGTCATATATGTATATTAGACTTGTATATGCCCAGTTTCTGAGTTTCACTAAAAAGAGGCTGAGTCCAATATACCGTTGTTGAGTTTTATAGGTTAGTTAGTGTCCATGGTAGGTAATATTCTTTTCACATTGATACAATGACTCTTTCTTTGGCTATGTCAGTATTTTGAGTGGGCCTATTTGAATATAAACACTTCTGCCTCACAATGCAGAGTCAGTTTAGATGGGCAGCCGGCAAACCTCTTCATGTTTTTGACCTTGAAGGAACGTTGGTTTTCCTATACACAGTGGTTTATACTGGGTAATTTATAGGATTAATTGTTATTGAGATTGGATTCTTCACCTTTTTCCCTACACATTTTAACGTGCGATTTAATGAATGTAAAGTTATGCAAAGCATTCATGTTAAATAGACTTGTTAAGTATGTCTTTCCTATCTGCTATATGGTTCCTACTGAGAGTGTTAATATTCAAATATTCATTTATGATGGGGGTTATTCGGGAATATGCCTAATAAAAATATACCATATTCTTCATCTTCAAATTATCACTGTTAAAGAATACATTCCGTAATGATATTTTTTCAGTAGTAGATGGAATATCTCAGTTTTCTTCTATTTCCCTTTCGTTTTAAAGGAAAAGTTCCAAGGTCATGGCGTCTATAAACTGGTTAGGAACTGACGTATACTATGGAGTAAAAATTGAAGCTGAGTTGCCCTCTAGGGGTTCAGTTTTAACACAACACATTTTGAAATAAGTAATGAGATCTTTGGGGGAGGGGTCCGTCTGCTGAATGGGGTGTCTGTTCATTTTCTGTGTCCTGTGACTAGTCAGAGTAAGCTGACTTCGCTAGTGAAAATGAGAATGTCCCCATTTTGTAACCTACAGGCAGTTTAATCAAACATCCTTTTTGGGATTTTTTGGTTTGCTTTTAAAGTCAGAGCATGTGTGCCAGACTAATCCAGCCATCAACGTACTTTCAAGAATTATTTGGTGATTGATCCACGAATTCTTTTCTGATACTCCTTTGCCTCCTCAGTGTCACCTCTTAAGCACTTTTAGGTCAGCTGCCTTCCCTCTTCTGCCCAGACCCAGTGCAGACCCTAGTGAAGTGGTTTAATTGTGAATCTTAATTCTCTCAGGATGTGATAATGAGATTTGAGTGGCATCTTTGTGGACTGGGTCTCCAGCCTAAATGGTGCCCAGCTTTATATTGCTTGAGGTCCAGTTCTCTTCGGACTCTGTCTCTGGCACAAAGTGCTCTACTGTGTAATTGTAGAGTTAGACTCTTTACTGTTCAGAAAGAGGGAGCAGTTTTTTTTTCCGTTTTTGAAAGTGTTAACTGAACTTGGACTTGAGTAAATGGTAAATATGGAGTTTATTTTGTGTGTAGATATTTAAATGTTCTGTATATTTCAGCACATTTGTATATCAAATATAAAAATTCACATGGTTATTGATATATTTTTAAAACGTTAGTGTGTATTGTGTGTGTGTGTGCATGTATGTTTTAATAATGCTCTTTGATTCCCTTTGGGAAGGGTGCTATAAAACTTTACTTCTTTAAATATATATTTTTCACCTCGTAGTTATATTGAGATTTGCCATTCTTTTTCTCATGGTTATGGAAAAACCTTGATTACTAACTGTCAGAACCTATATTTTATCATTAATTTGTAATTATTTTTAAAGTTCGGGTTTTATCTGTTAATTTAATACCTGAAAACTCATTGGATTTTGATATATATTAAAATATTAAATTGGCTGTGGTGTAGATTTGTGCTGTCCAGTTTAGTAGTCACTAGTCACAGGAGCTACTTCATTTTTCTTAGTGACACTACCCACACTTCACATGCTCACTAGCCACATGTGGACTGTGGCTGCCATACTGTATAATCCAGACACTAATCATCACCACCACTGCAGAAAGTTTTATGGGACAACAGCGGTATAGATATATGAATCATCTTCTTCAGTGTATTTTTTAAAACATCTTAATATTGGTAGTTCCCTGTGTAAAATGAACTGAAACATATAAACATTATATGCCTTTATATTTTCTTCTCTTTAATCAAAAGAATATTTTGGAAATAACTACTTGAAACGGATCACACATGAAATACTTTTACCTTTCTATTTATCTTAAAGATCAGCCTTTATTACAAGCTAAGTGATATCAAATGCTGTAATAAAAATTATGTATTTTTGAAATATGTAAATATATCTACTTTATCTCCATCTTGTGGTAGAAATATATGGAAATCCTGTTCTTAAGAATATAGTTAAACTGTATACATCTTTACACTGACTTACCCTGCTCTTTCTCATTACTGTAAATGAATTAAGTGTTTATTAACAAAGTTTTAGGTCTTATTCAAGGAGCCAGTTAAAAATAATTTTAGATTTTATAATTACTATTAAGGGGGAAATCCAGAACTACAGCTGCTATTCGAATATGTTGGAATATTAAAACAAAGAATACAAACATTTTAGTCATGGTTGAGAGAAAAACAAATACGAGAGCTTTAGCTGCTTATGTGCAGATGTAGTTTTTTTGTTGTTAAAGAGGATTATGGTAAATATGTTTCTGTGATAAATCTATGAAGTTCCATGAATTGTTTCTTACTGCCACATAGTTTTTTTAAAAATACTTTTGATTTTTAAAGTTTCTAGTTTTTGAATGTACTCAGCGGTTTTGTGGATAATTATCATTGTAAAATTATTTTTGGAAGTAAATTTAAAAATGAGCATTAAAACAATTTGTAAACTATAGCATTCCATATAAATGCATAAAATTATCTTTTTAAATCCTAGTATGAAATATCAAAGGTTTAAGAACATACTTTTTTTTTTGCGGTACGCGGGCCTCTCACTGTTGTGGCCTCTCCCGTTGCGGAGCACAGGCTCCGGACGCGCAGGCTCAGTGGCCATGGCTCACGGGCCCAGCTGCTCCGCGGCATGTGGAATCTTCCCGGACCCGGGCACGAACCTGTGTCCCTGCATCGGCAGGCGGACTCTCAACCACTGTGCCACCAGGGAAGCCCTAGAACATACTTTTAAATCAGATTTATTTGAATCAGATTTATTTAAAATATTTTAAATTAAATAATTAAAAATATTTCTAAAAAATTTTTTTTAACATTATATTTAACCTAATATTCTTAATTTTTATATTCTTTTAGCTTAAGTGTTTTTTTTTTAGTTAACTAATATAATTTACAAAGCAACATTAATTTAGAGTTAAGTTTTTATATGGGAAAGTATGAATGCTGTAGGAATTCTGAAAGAAAATTTTAGTTAAATTCCAAGAATTTAGGAAGAATCTTATGCAACAAATAGACTTTGAAGCTAGGTTAGATTTAGATAGTTTTTTTTTTTTCTTTCTAAACTCCGTTTGTTTATCTTATTAACTATTAGGGAAGAAATAGCCTATAAACGGGTAACATCTAAATAACCTATTTAGAAGGTATCCCGAATAGGAGTTAAAACATGAAAGCTGAATACAATGTAGCATTTTTGGGGACAGTGACCAGAGATTAGCCTAATTATAAGACTAGCTTAGGACTCTGTTTTGGTGCTCCTTGAAAGCCTAGCAAAAAAGTCTAGACCTAATATAATAGAAAACAGGGATTTCCATGTAGCAAAGCTTTTTATTTAGGGAAATTCTGTGATCTTAGAAACTTAGCATTAGATGGAGCTTTTGAGGTTAACTAGTCCCAGTTCAGGAATCTTTCCAACAATATATGAGACTTTCCATTTTCAATAGCTCTGCCCCAATTCAGACTTTTATTATTTACCTCCTCCTGCATCTGATTGTTAGTTTTTTAGAAAACATCATTCTTTTAATAAAAATTATAAATTCTCAATTTATATAATGTAAGGAATATAGAAAGTATGAAACCCCCTCCACAAAATTACCCTAAATGTCAACATTCACAAATACAGGTATCTCTCTGTGAACATATATGGAAGGGATAATATAAAATACATGATTTTTAAAAGTTGAGTTTAGCAAAACAAAACTAAACTGAAAGATTTGCTGAAGTTCAGGTAAAATTTTCTGGATTAAAAAATGTATTACTTCCAAATTTGCCTCAGATCTCAAGAAAAGATTATATAAAAACCATTCATAAACTTGAGTCATTGTGTTTTTTAAATTTCATATTCTAATTATGAACAGTATTGAAAATATTATTATACTCCCTCCACATCCTGACTTTTAGGGTCCTGGTTTTTGTAAGTTGTATTTTTACATGGTCTCAATTTATAATACTTCTTTTCTATAACTATGAATTCATTGTTCACCACATCTTCTCCTAGTTGTATTTCTTTGTTTTGATCCATTGCTTGATGGGCTGGATTTCATTGTCACATAGTTTATTTAAGAAGAATCTTTGGGTTCTAGAATCCTTACTATCATGTTTGGAAATGACTACTTGTTGCCTTATACGTGTGTGACATGTAGGGTGGGTGTAAAATTGTCGGGTCATGTTTTTCCCCTCAGAACTTTGCACATGTTGCATTCATGTTTTATGACATTGGATGTTGCTCTGGGAAGTCAGAGGCCTGCCTGACTTTGGTCCCCGCCCCACCTTGCAACCATCTTGCCATGGATGATTTGACTTTTTGTGTTTGGATAGTAGAAAAATTCTTTCTTTACCCCTGAGTTTGGCATCTCGGGTGTTTATTGCTCTGTATCAGTTCTTTCTGGAATATACTGTGTCCTTCTGCTTTGTAGATTCAATTCTTCATGTCAGAGAACTTTTCTTAAATTGTTATTTAAAATATCTTTTTTTCTTTTCCTTTTTTGAATTTTCTACCTCTAAGATGCCAGTCATCCTTTGACATGAACTTTGACATGGGATTAACACTTGATGTTATTTGCTGCATCACAAATTACACCAAACTCAGTGGCCTCAAACAGCACACATTTATCATCTCTCAGTTTCTGTGGGTCAGGACTCAAACAGGGCGTGGGTGCCAGGAGTCTGGGGTCTTTCCAGGCCACCTTAGAAGCTGCCTACAGTAATTGCCTACCACACCTTGGTTTTCTCTACCTTTACATGACCTTTTTAAATTTTCCTCTGTATTTATGGTGATTATCCTAAGTCATTCTTGTAAAATCTCTCACTTGAATTTTAGCTGTGTCTACTCTATTCCCTATTATTTATTACCACTATTATGGGTTTGTTTTGGTCTTCAGTCTATATTTTTATCTCTTCTTTCATCTCACTCTGTTTTATCAGCCATTCCTTGAAGTCTAGCTTTCTTGAATTTATGTTTTATGAAGTTCCTATGTAGTGTGACATCTGAGATGAATCTTCTTTTCCTTAGGGTGTGTTTGCAGAGTTGCCCTGCTGTTTCTCTGAAAAGTTGTGGGCTAATTCTCTCTAACACTCCTGCCACCTTTTTCTGATGTTTCTCGTCCCTAGTGGGAGCCTGGAGGGAGGGGAGAAGGAGCTCGCAGGCCAGTGCAGTGTTTCTGTTAAATAGCCCTTGGGGCTGTGTCCTCTTTCCTATGGGGTTGCCTCTGGGTGCCCATCTCTGTTAACTGGGGAGCCTGGGGAATGGCAGCCCTGGGGGCTCTTCTTCCCCTGCTGGGTCCTCTGAGGGGCTGAAGGCTTTTATTCTAGAAGTTTTGTTTTGTTTTTTTCCTTTTCTCTAGGATTCCCGTTTATGCCCTTAGTCTGCTTCTCTCAAGGATGAGGGGTGCTAGTAGTGTGAATTCTCAGGACTTTCTTAGCTCATTTTCTCTTCCCAGTGTGTTCTGGGGGTAAAGTGGGGGTGGAAGCTGGGCTGAGCCTTGCCAGAATCTTTTCTTTCTTTCTCAACTATTCCTTTTTAAATTATGGTATAAGACCATAGCTATACCTTTTTACTTTATTGTGGAAGCTAGCCAGTGTTTCCTTTTTTAAAACAACTTTTGTTTACTTTTTTTGAGGAAGGGTTTATGAGCTTGAAATATCCTGCAATTTGTAGCCAAAACTATCCCCAGTATCTGTTGCGTGAATTGTTTTCTTAGTGTATAGACTAGATTTCTCTATCTAGAAAATTTCCTTTCCTTCCCCAACTTTACCCTAACTAAGTATTGCTGCTGGGTAGAGCTTGCTGAAGTGTACTGTTTGGTCCATGTCATTCTCCACTGCCTGTAGGGTCCAGTCTAAACTCTTACATTTAAGGTCTTCCAGGATGTTACTTAAGCCTGCTCTACTAGTCACAGTCTTGCTTTTTTTCTTGAGCTTCGGCTCTGGCTAAATTTAAGTATTTCCAGTTTCCCACACCCTGGGTCGGTTTCCAAGACATGGCCAGTCCATAACGTGGCCTGTGTACCCCTGCGGTTTTTAGACCTCCCAGTCTTCTGATCCCTTTCTCTAGGAACATGCTCATTTGTCCAGATCCATCTCAATGTGTGGTCCCCAGAGAAGAGCACAGATAGGCTGTGAGCTGCCACTGCGATTGTGACACTGATTTTAATACGAGTGGTCCAGGTGTCCTGTTGTTTTTCATATCATGGGATCACATTGACTTTATCTGTCATTCTCTTCTAAAATTTGAATGTTGTTTTAAAATGTAAATGCAGGAATTTGTATTTATTCCTGAGAAATTTCACCTTTTTCTTTTACAAGATTTCTGTAACTGTAGATTGATTATTTATTTATTTATTTATTTATGGCTGTGTTGGGTCTTCGTTTCTGTGCGAGGGCTTTCTCTAGTTGCGGTGAGTGGGGCTACTCTTCATTGCGGTGTGCGGGCCTCTCACTATGGCAGCCTCTCTTGTTGTGGAGCACAGGCTCCAGATGCGCAGGCTCAGTAGTTGTGGCTCTCGGGCCTAGTTGCTCCGCGGCTTGTGGGATCTTCCCAGACCAGGGCTCGAACCCGTGTCCCCTGCATTGGCAGGCAGATTCTCAACCACTGTGCCACCAGGGAAGCCCAGAAATTTCACCTTTAATCAGAGGAGACATTAGCAGGAATTGGTGATTGAAGAGGCCCCTGAAGAGAGGTCTGATGACACTTAACGAAAGTTTGGTTTCAGATGATTCTCCAGAAGCAGTGAACTTGGACGCCTTAGGTCTGAGGTAGATGGTTGTGACATATCGAGCAAGATACCCAGCTTTTAGCAGAAATTTGCTTTAGTCTTAGATTTCTAATGTAAGGCATTACAATAAGGTTTTAAACCAAAACATACACCTTTTCAAAGTATTCTTTTTCTTAACTCAAAACCTTGTTTTGAGTCCTGTAAAATCTGTGTTCATTTTTTCCCTAAGACCTTTTATATTTTGTACGTATGATTAAATTTGAACTGTGTGGATTTCAACTAAGGGAAGAGAATAATTTTTTTTTAAGAACTCATTTTGATTGGGTAAAATAATTCTACGTATTTATAAGCTGAAATAAAATATTGTCCACATCTTAAAAAAATTGGGTAAAATGAATGTAAAGTTAGTAATTTTTTTTTAAAAAAAAGTCTTTACGGGCTTCCCTGGTGGCGCAGTGGTTGAGAGTCCGCCTGCTGATGCAGGGGACACGGGTTCATGCCCCGGTCCGGGAAGAGCCCACATGCCACAGAGCGGCTGGGCCCGTGAGCCATGGCCGCTGAGCCTGCGCGTCCAGAGCCTGTGCTCCGCAAAGGGAGAGGCCACAACAGTGGGAGGCCCACATACCGCAAAAAAAAAAAAGGTCTTTACGATAGTAATGCCCAGTTATGTAGAAAGGGCTGCACCAGGATCTTCTGTTTACCATAGCACGATGTATGCCCATTAGTGATTATGCCAGTGCCGGCTGTGGGGCAATGACAATAAATGAATTCCATCAAAAAAATTATAGATAGAACGAGTATTACAGTTTTGAGAGCCTTACTCGAGTGTTATGATTGCAAAAAGAGACATGCTTGTTTCCCACTGATATACAAAAATTTCTGTAATTGCTTTATTTTCTTACTGAACAGCTTTCTAGTGTTGCACATATGGAGTTATGTAGCAAAATTGGGAGAAAGTATTTTCTTTCTTTTTCTTTTTTAGCATTAAAAAAAATATTTGTTTGTTTGTTTGGCCGTGCCAGGTTTTAGTTGTGGCATGCGGGATCTTATAGTTGCGGCATGCTGGATCTTTAGTTGTGGCATGCAGAATCTTTAGTCGTGGCACGCAAACTCTTAGGTGTGGCATGTGGGATCTAGTTCCCTGACCAGGGATCAGGCCCAGGCCCCCTGCATTGGGAGTGCAGAGTCTTAGCCACTGGATCACCAGGGAAGTCCCAGTATTTTCTTTTTCTTATATGAAATAAATTTCTTCCATCTACAATATATGACAAGTAAACTTTTATTAACCATTTCAGATGTCAGATGGATTTAGGAGAGTTTTTCATAGGCTTTTGCAAAGTAAGTAAGATAAAGAACTTGTATGGCTGCATGGACAGTAGTGAATAGCAGAAGTTAACTACTAAACTGCTTGTGTTTCATAAATAAAAAGAAAGAAAACTCTGTATTTACAAGTTAAAAACTCATTTTAACCTGACATCCTTTCATCTTATTTTTCCCATCGTCTCTTCAGGAAATCTGTCTGTGTTCATTGACTTACACAAAATAGAGGACTTAAGTTCTTAGTGGATGCTAGTAGGGTAACGTCTAGATTTATCATTCCAAAACATCAGCCAGTACTCACATTCCCTGTTATTCAGGGCACTAGTTATATTAGAAATCAGGCTTGGGTTAATTAGCCAAACTTATTTCTTCGTTGTTTTGTTACCGTGGTAGAAGTTGCAGAGATGTTTACTGTATGTTACTGATTTTTTAGAAAAACAAAGATAAAGAATCTAACTCTGCGTTTTCACACTTTGCTGCCCTAGAAATACTGTTACTGAATGTTTCTTCAATAGATGTGTTTTAATCTGAGCTCAGTTTGCTTTAAGATTTTAAATCAGTTTTTATGTATTTCTTTTGTCTTAAGTCTTTACTTTCATTTTCGTGGCATCTTAAAATTAAGCCCTGCCTGATTTCCACAAGAGCCATGTAGTTGGCATTAGCAGCTATGCCTTCTCTTTGGTGGTTGGTGGAGGGGGCACCTGCCTTGGGTTTAGGAATCCAGTTCTGGAAATTTAGTCTTATCTACAGTTATTCTTTCCTCATGTCCATTTTCCTTATAAATATTTTTTGAGCTCTCATATGTGGAATTAGAAACTACAGTATTTGTATTATGCTATCATTGGGTATACAAATGTTATTGATTGCTTTACTCGCTTTAAGTTTTCCCCCCGAAATTGTCAGAGGGTCCTACTTCAACGATCCTACATAAAATGGATCCTCTCTCTCCTTTTTTTCCCATAACTTTGTCTACATTCTAGCCTGCTGTACAATATTGTATTTCTTGCCTGTCTTGTTCTTTTGAGTAAGCTTCACAAGGACAGAGAGTCTGGTTTGTTTTGCTCATTTATTCCAAGTACCTAGAATAGGTACATATAGAAATGGTAAATATTTAACAAAAGAATGAAGTCAGAATATGTTGTCTGAGTTCTTTTTCTACTGTTGTAGAAGATAAGAATTAGCGTGGACTAGGCCAGTGGCTTTCAAAATATTTTTTCACCCGGCTGATGGTAAGAAATACATTTTAAAGTACAACCCAGTGTATACAGACATATGCACTTTTGTGTTTATGTATGTGTTTATGTAGATGAAATGCACGGTGTACATTATTTCCTCTTCTCTTTCATTTTTAAAAACAAATATTGTTTGCAATCTGCTAAATTTTCATGATCCACTAAAGGGGTACAGACTTCAGTTTGCGTTAGGCAATAGATAAACCTAAAAAATTTTCATGTAAGTAGAACCTGGTTTTCCCTTTGTCTTACGTGACTGTTTGGAAGTGTTTTTTTTTCATTTCAAATTGGTCCTTAAGAGTATTTTTCATGTTTCTGTATTACTGCTGTTTTGAGAAACTGATTCTTAAAAAACCATGGATAAATTATTTAGTAAAAATGAACTTAATTTGTAATATATGCAGTTTCTCTAAAGTGTGTTTGTTTTTTTACGTTTGGGTTCATTTCTTTTTGAAGGAGGAAGAGTTCCTTCCCCATAAACGGAGCCAGTAGTTCAGAGACAGAAATGAAACTGCAGTGGAGTGAAAAGCAACGATAGATTCATTTTGAGATCTGAACAGAATCCAGGACCAAGTGGGTTAGGAGCAGACTGTTAGAAATCTAAATTCCTATCTCCCCCAGCTGTCCCAAGACTCAACAGGCCAGGAATAATGCATATATTCAGTTAACTAGAATGTGACAGATATGCCCCATGAAAAATGTAATGGGGAGACTCCTTAAATGGTTGGTCGATTACCATTGTAACTGTGTAATATTTTACACTAAAACCAGAAGACCCAGGAAATAACTCTTTCTATTTGACATTAAAAAATATGATGATTCTCTAGTTTTAAAGTTTGTACATTTTGCCAAAGCTTTTTTTAGCTTAATGTCAGCAAAGCAGCTGCTGTTTGAATTTACTTTGCAAAACACTGAATTATTCATTTCCATAAACAAAACTTCCTTAGTAATTATTTAGCATTAATTTATTTCTCTTTATTTCAATCAACCCTGTTGACATTCTATTTTAAAATTATTCTTTGTGGAATTTAACGAATAAAACTCTGTGACAGCCACTTTCTCTACTTTCTTCTGTTCTTATGACAGAAAATTACCAAATCCTTTATTTTTATACTTTGAATATTTTATGTTTTAATTTAATTTTTACTGTTTATTTTTATTATTTTAATGAAAGTTACTAATAAGATATAGACCAAAAGTAAAAGTCTTATTTAGCAGTATCTTATGTAAAGTAGCTTCTTAAGACCAAGCCCCATGTATTTGACCTGTTAGATTTCACCATAATGCATGAATATAATGAACAGCTATTATATTGGATTCTGACAATGTAAAATTATTAGAAATATTTAAAATAATTATTCATTTCATGATTTGTACTCACAGACTGTTTAATAGACTATTTAGTAGGAGAAGAAAGGTAAAGATTGTAGTTTTGCATTTCTTGGGACTCTTCCATCCATCTTTGCAAACATGGGGACAGCCCTTTAAATTTCCTGCTTCCTCTCTGCAGTCTGGTGAGGGCTCCCCCCACCGCCCTTCAGACTCTTACTATAGTCAGTGCACTTGCCCTCCTGGGCGATCACCACTGCCATGTGATGTTTGTTGTATTTTTCCATAATTGCTGTTTAGTTTTACATGTCATTGCTCTGCTGCTCCATTGGAAACTTCTGGAGGACAGCAAACAAACTACTTGTTAGCTTACTAAATGTCTGGTAATATAATAGAGGACGAAAAGAATCCCCATATTTATTTTATAAAGTAGTGTCCATCCAAATGAAGCACCCTTCTTAGCTCAGGTGCTTCTTGGAGCTCACAGTCAGAGAGGTTCAGCAACCCACACGGAATCCCTCCAGCCCAGGCTTGGAGGGAATGTAGACTTTCAGTGAAGGGCCCATTTCGATGCCCTGTTTTTGGTTCCCAAAAGGAATGTTCTCCATCCATCATGGCCTTGCGGGACCGTAGAAAGGCTGAGGTCTGTAGAATAGGAGGTGGGGGAGTTAGTTAATTCCTCTGTTTCTAGGGCTGCGATGCTATTTAGCATTATTAGGAGACTTCTGCTTTAGTGGTTGTTGAATGAGTGATGGTAGGATTTGAGGGGATTACCACGTGTGCGTATTTATTCTGGAGTTGAAGTGTTCATGAGAGTCTTTCAAGCTGGTGACACAGACCATCAGCCTTCACCAGGAGCCACTATGCAGACATACGTGTTTTGTATTTTGTGTTTCCTGTGCATGGTGTCTTAGAAAACAAAGTTAACCGAGCTACTTAAAATTGTGAGATTTTACATAAAACAAAAATTCTAGCTTTAAAAAAACATGAATCCTCAGATCTGGGATTCTGTTGCCATTCCTGCAAGGCAGACAGTATCTGGAATAAAGCAACAGCTGCCCCTTTAAACATGGGGTATGTACACTGGTTTAGTAGTCTTTGTGCTTGCACTGTGATTTTATATACATATGAATTATTTTATATTATAAATATACTGTTTGATATTATACATATATAATACATTATACGTATATGTTTATATTAGAAAAATATTTCTCTGAAAATACGCTTCAGTTGTAAGAAAATCCAACTGACATGTCTGTGTGGTTCAAGAAAAATAGGACAGAGTCTTTCATGAAAGTCAAGAATATTCTTTTGTGTCTGACATGCAGATGGTCCACCTCCCATGCTGCACAGGCAGCCCCAGCCTCAAATTCTACAAGTCTTTGGAGAGTGTCATATCTTAACAAATTTTGATTTTCATGCCCCTAGTTAGGGTCTATAAGTAACTTGTTTGGCTGTTTCTCATGGGATATGAGTTTGGGAAATATAAATTTCCAGGTTAATTTACATAGTTCTTTGGTTCCTCAAATTCTTTCCTATGACACGGTATCTAAGACACGAGAAAAGGTACACCTAAGGTAAGTAATACCTATGAATTATTTAGTACGTAGTAATGACCTACTTTGTGAGGTTTAAATATAATAGATAATATATACTTCATATATTTTATATAAAATCTTTCTAATATTTTACATATTATATATAACATGATATATATAATGAGCAATGTTTGACATGCCTTAAGTACTCTAAATCATATTGTTTTCAGTTCTAATAAATAGTACATTTAGCTGTGATTTTGCTTTGTTAAATGTATTGTTTAAAATTTGCAATTTTTCTGTCATTTTCATCTGAATTGTTGAGTTTGCTAACAAACAAAACAATACTTTCTGTTCAGTTAACCCAACAAATGGGCTTTCCTCTTCTCCCGTCTTGGATTTGAAGAGTGTTCAAGAGTGAAAGGGGAGGAGGATCTATCTCATGTTCTCTTTAGTTGTGTAAGTTACAGATGTGCCAGCCTTTTGTCATTTTAGGATTCACTCATTTTTACCCTGCTCAGTACATCCTGCTTTTTCTAGAAAAGTCATAAAAGTAATCTGGTTGTTTTTAGGTGTGTGCATGCTTTTTGGAGGTGGCTGTCATGGAAGGAGGATGACCTGAAAAGAACTGTTTCTTTTCTTTGCCCACCTTGTAAATATCTGTGCCTGAAACAAGACTCCCCTCCGAGAGCAATCAGTCTGTAATAAAAGCACATTCCTAACTATTTGAGATGATAAATAGTGAAGTTTGTTTTAAAGAAGTCAAGTTTACTTTATGTCAATTTTCTATTTGCCCTGTATAAGATATATTTAATTACTTTATTCCATCTCTGTGTTCAAATTAATCAGATTCTGACTACATATTGGTGCTCAAATTAGAATAATTCTTTAATCAACTGTGTCATCCATGCCATGGTAGACTAGAATAGAAAAGCTACTCTTGGCATATTGAAGACGTGCACATTTTATTTCTATTGTAATTTAAAAGTAAAATCAGAAATATTGATTTCTACTTGACTGGAGAGATGATTTAGTTTGAATATCAGTCTGATCTTAATCAGGTGAGAATTAATTGAGTTGGAGGTATTAGATATTCAGTGATGTTAAGCGAACCATGGTCAATCTAGAGAGAAGCTTTCTTTTGTACTGTGTTAGAATTATCAAATAGCTCATGCACCACCATGTTAAATCATCTTTCCATGTTCATCCTCTACTTGCTTGTCTCATTAAATGCACCACTAAATTCATTCTGTACCCAGTCTAATGTTTAAAGTAGCAAGCTAATAAATCACAATTTAATAGAAAATTAAAAGCATAATAATTTTGTCATAAGGTGCTATTGTTGTCAGAATTTTCTAATGATATATTTTCTAGTACCTAATTTAAAAATCCAAGTGATAAAACCTCTGCTTTTCAAGTAATACCTGGGACTTAAAAAAAGAAATCTTAGCTTTACTCTTTTTTTTTTTTAATATTCAACATTGCAAGAATCAAGTGAGCAATACAGAAAAATTTTAATGTTTATTTCCAGAAATAAAAATAGAGTATGTAACATTATATTGGTCTACGACATGGCATGGGCTTTTTATTTATTTTAAGAGTGTGATAGCAATATCATAAGTGTTGTGAAAATATAAATGGTGAGATAACACCTCCATAGGACTCTCCCTTAAGTAGTAAAATTGTAAAGTCTTTAAATAAACTGCAGCCAGAACGGAAAGGATGGATTTGCCTTGTTAAGTAGGGATACTACACTTATTAAATGCCTAATTAAATTTAGCATCACATGTCTTCTATTCTTTTTTTCCTCTTTAAAACTGAGAATTGGGACCGATTTATTAGCAAGGGAGCACGTGTTATCAGTGTCAGATTTCTTCCATTTTGGCGGTTGGTGTGACTGTGTTAAATTAAAATAAAACCAGGAGTGTGACTTTTGATGGTGTCATTTTACCTTGGACGACTGCTTCACTTGGCATTTGTGGGATGGAAATAGTTGGATCTCTGCAGCTCTATATTTTGCAAAAAGGAATGACCACATTTGTATTTGCGAACAGTTAGCATCTAATGAAATTAAGCCATCCAGGTAGAAGTATCCCTCGAGAGTGATGAACGGGGTGTTCTTGGTGAGAGAAAGAGGGGTCCCCACCCTGTTGTCGCTAAGCAGCAATTCCGGGAAAAGGGAAAAGGGTTGTTTAAGAAAAAAAATCAAGAGATGACCTTTCACTCTGCGCATCAAAGTCAAAGCTCCCTTCTCCCCTCTCCTCTACCCAAAGGTATTACTTTCTTCTCTTTCTTTTTTTTAAATTACATTTTGTAAGGTTGACACATGGACAAACTACCAAAATACAGTAGGAACGTGTTTCTGAAGTTCTCCCCACAGGCCCCAGGTTTCCTCCTAAGACCACCACCGCCACCAGTCTCATATCCTCCCCCACAACCCACCCAGCCGTTCTGTGTTACACAAGCATCTGTCTGTATAGGTGCACATATGTACACATATGTGTGTGTGTGTGTCCTTGCTGTTTTCACTTTGATTCTTGGAGATCATCCCCGATCAGTGCACTTTCTTTAGCAGCCAGATAGTGCTTTGTGGTTTAGTATTTCTACTCTGGCTGTTGGTGTGACTGTTAGATTAAAAGAAAGCTGATAAGTGGCTTTGAGTGGTGCCAAATGCTATTTTTTACTTATGTGAAGGTATTTTTTGCCTCAGCTAAGAGAACACAGGATGAGGAATGGCTAGTGATATGCCATTCTTTTAATGATTCTCTGCAAATGATTTTTGCTATGTATTTATTTATGTATTTATTTTCATTAAGAAAGACATAGCCTGGTGTGATGAATTGGGAGATTGGGACTGACATATATACACTTATATGTATAAAATGGATAACTAATAAGAATCTGCTGTATAAAAAAATAAAATTCAAAAATTCAAAAAAAAAGGCATAGCCATAGTAATTTTTATATTTTAGTTGTCTCCTGTGTTTGGATATGAAGAACTTACTGTCTTTTCAAATGCTGTGTCTTAAGGGAAATGCCAGGCTGTTTCAAATCCTTTTTTGGAGCAAAGCAAAGGTGTTAGATACATCAGTAAACTTGACAAACCAGCAGACTAGGAAGAGGGTGAGCAGGTTTTGTCAATAGTGTGGAAACTACATCCAACAAGGAGGGAGCAGTGTTCACATTGGTTCTGAGCCAGGAAAAGGAAGAGATAGGAATGCTATTGTCTGTAGTATTTGGTAGGAAGGCAGCAGCAGGAGACTTAACTCTAGTTTTCCAGGCTATAAATCCCCCTCTCCATGCACACACACACCCCAATGAAACTGGCTACCTTGTGAGATAAGGAGTTTTCTGTTCCCACAGTGTTTACACAGTGAGATGATTAGAAAGGACTTTCTGAATTGAGGAAGGGTTTATGGTTTCTAAGTCCTTCCTCCTCTGGCCATTTCCACCCCAGAACTCTAGAACAGGGTCCTTTCCTGGACCCTCCATGAGTGGTGGTGAATGGTCCCCATTGACCCATGCTTATCCCCAGAATAGTCTGTAAAGCCATCTCCTAGAATGGGAAGGTACAACAGGCTGGTTTATTGCTTGCATTATTTGTGTTACTTATAGCATTGATACTGCTTCTGTGTAATCCTGCTTCTTATTAGGGGATGGCAAGGAAGCCCGGAAACCTCCATGTTCAGAAAGGGGCTGGCTTCCTTGTTGGTTGCTCTGATGGGTGTGTATTCATGAATAGGTCTTTTAACTTTGGAGGCTGGGGGCGGGCAAAGAGGGAACATGTAGCAAAAATGTGTGGTGTAAACCAGACTCATTCATTTAATTTCTCTTGCTTTGTCACTTTCTAAATCCTCCCCCTCTGTCATTGTCAGTAATATGCATGGATTTTCTTATCAGGGGAGACTGAAAGCCTTTCTCACGTGCAGGTTTTTTTAGGAGATGGGGTGATTTGGTGCTTTCCTTGGGCACACTAGGCTGTGCTAACGTCTGCCTTTCCAATTCTGATAGCACTTAGAATCCCAAGCACAGAATTTAGCATTTCATTGTCTGCTGTTTGGAGAAGCCACTTTCTAATGTGTAAAATCCTTATTTGAAATATTTAAATATGTTTTATTTTATATATTTAAAAGTTTTATTTTAAATATTTAAAAGTTTTATTTTAAGTAGTTACAAGTTTTATTTTAAATATTTAAATATCTTTTATAGGCATTCTGGAAAAGGAGGTGTGGAGCCAGAGGGTGAGGTATCTGGTGTTATTTTATTTTAGGTGATTGCTCAGGAGCAAGAAATCAGAGCCATAAGCTGTATCTTTTTTTTTTTTTTTTCGCGGTACGCGGGCCTCTCACTGTTATAGCCTCTCCCGTTGCGGAGCACAGGCTCCGGACGTGCAGGCTCAGCGGCCGTGGCTCACGGGCCCAGCCGCTCCGTGGCATGAGGGATCCTCCCGGACCGGGGCACGAACCCGTGTCCCCTGCATCGGCAGGCGGACTCTCAACCACTGCGCCACCAGGGAAGCCTGACCATGCCTTCTTTAACCCAAACTGTCCCAGAAAAGATAGTCATTTGTGGATACCTTTTATTTATTTATTTTTATATTTAAAAATCATATTCAAAAAAATTTATGGAAGAACAAAGGGAGAGTGACCTTAGAAATTTTAATAATAATTAAACATAGCAAGTTCCAATTTTTATTCTGTTTCCCTGTTATGAAAGTTTAATACTTGAAATTCATATTCATAAAACTCGAAGTTTTATATACAATGTGTTTGAATGAAACTAATTCATTGTGGACCTGGAACACACCTATCTTGTCAGTATTGCTCCAGATTCCAACACACCTCCAGTCAGTCCCCCTGCACCAGCAATCCTTGTTCTTATACTTGCATCCATAAAATACGTTTTTGAAAACTTTGATTTTTTGGCTACTAATTTTTTTTGACGAGAGGATAGTCATGCTTTTTGCTCCATAATTTCAAATTTTTTTAGTTTTTGACTTATACATCCCATAAATACTATTTCCTTCTAGTCATCTTTGTTCATAAGCCAGCCTTAGGCATTTGGGTCACATATACTTCAGCATAAAAGATGAGGGAGAACACTGCCGTGTGTCCCTAGCACGTGGGATGTACAGGTTCTTGTTACAGGACGCCATGTGCATGAGATGTCCCTCTTGTCAAATGACTGATGGGGTGAGTATGCCATATTTCCTTTTTGTCCTTCAAAGTATGCTATTTACTCATCAGGTCCTGATTTTGAGAAAGTTCACCTGGGATACTGTCATCTGAAGGTACTAGTCTGTGGTTGTGTTTATAGATCCATTTCACCACCATCATCAGAGTCTGGAGTGCTGCTTTCAGTTCTTCACATTCATCTTCTGATTCATCTAATACGTGGGAATCATCTTTTTGTCAGTTTTCTTTCTTCTACTATAGGCAGTGTATTAGTTTACTATCACTGCTGTAACAAATTAAAAACATTCAGTAACCTAAAACAGCACAGATTTGTCACATTACCGTCTGTAGTTCAGAAGTGTGACACAGGTCTTCCTGGGTTAACATCAAGATGTTGGCAGAGGGACTTCCCTGGTTGTCCAGTGGTGAAGAATCCGCCTTCCAATGCAGGGGACACAGGTTCAATCCCTAGTTGGGGAACTAAGATCCCACGTGCCGCGGTGCAACTAAGCCCGTGCCACACAACTACTGAGCTCGTGCGCCTCAACTAGAGAGCCCATGTGCTGCAAACTACAGAGCTCACGCACCCTGGAGCCTGCCTACCACAACTAGAGAAGAGAAAACCCGCATGCCACAACTAGAGAGAAGCCCGAGTGCCATGACGAAGAGCCCGCACGCTGCAGCTAAGACCCAGTGCAGCCAAAAACACAAAAAAAATAGAAAGTAAAAATAAATAAATAAATAATTTTTAAAAAAAAGATGTTGGCAGAGCTGCATTCCCTTCTGGAGGCTCTATGGGAACATCCATTTCTTTGCCTTTTTCAGTTTCTAGAGGCCTGTCTTAGCAGAGCTGCTCTAACAAAAATAACAAATGGAGGACTCATGAACAACAAAACTTCATTTCTCACAGCTTTAGAGGCTGGAAGTCCTAGAGTAGAGTGCCAGCACAGTTGGGTTCCTCTTCCGGGCTGCAGACCTTTGTGTCCTCACATGGTGGAGAGCAGAGAGCAAGCCAGCTCTCTCCCTTGACTCTTATCAGGACGTTAACCCCATTTATGAGGATACCACCCTCCAGACCGTATCTCATCCTAACTACCTCCCAAAGGCCCCACCTCCTAATATCATCATGTGGCAGGGTAGTGGGGGTGCAGTGGGGTTTCAACATATGGATTTTGTGGGGACACCAACATTCAGTCTGTTACAAGGCACCCAGTTTTTTGACTGGTGTTCCTCTTTTTCCATTGTTACAGCCAGCAGGATAACCTCCCTCTGACCCTGCCTCCATCATCACGTCTCTTCCTCTTCATCTGTGCCTCCCTCTTCAACTTTCCAGGACCCTTGTGATTACTTGGGCCCCACCTGGATAATCCAGGATAATCTCCTTATTTGAAGGTCAGCTGCTTAGTAACCTTAATTCCCCTTTGCCATGTAACCTAACATATTCACCAGTTCCAGGGATTAGGATTTGGACATTTTTAGGGGCTATTCTATCTAACGTAATCAGAAAGTGAAAAAAAAAATCTCAAACCTCAACTGTGTTCAAGGAAAGCAAAACCCAAAAGACTACTTTTATTTATTCATGAGTGATGATGTAATACATCAAGCAGTACAATAAGAAAACTGATAAAATAATGAAGGTTTATTTCACTGTGGCATCATTTTTCTAGGTGATTCCATCATTTTGTTTTCATATTATTTTAGCCTTTTTTAGCATAGTTGGGAATAATTGCTGAGTCATGATGAAATAAGTTCTAGGATAATATAGTAAAATGTTTCATTAAGATCATTAAGAGTCTATATTGTGTCTTAGCCTTACACAAAGATGCAATGAACCTATATGATAATTGCAAGATAGAAATGAGTTTTATTGTATTGCAAAATATGTTTTCTGTGATTTTATGGAAGGCCTCTAAGAAAAAATGAAAATCATGAAATATCTTTACAATATTGGTTAGAGCTACTCATGAAAGAAACTCAGAAATTAAAATTGGGTCCAGTGGACCCTGATCTCTATACAGAGGGTCAGTGTCTTGGTTCCTTTGCCTTCTGTGATGCCCCGAGGTCCTTCTGCCTTCCAGTCTCCTCTCTTTCTCTGCTTGACCCTTAAATATGGGCAGCCCAGTGGTTACCCAGGGCCTCTTTACTTTTCATTATTTTTAATAAGTTACTACTGTCAAAACAGTCTCTTCCAACTTGCCTCAGCCCTGTAGAGCTGAGTGCTTTCTGGAGAGTCCACTTGGATATTTCAAAGGTCCCCCAGCTGTTTGTGTCTGAAACTCGTCCTCGTCTGTTCCCCATCTCCCTCCACGGGCTGCAGCCAAAACAGAACAATGTCATACGTGTTTCTTTTCTGGTGTTTTTGAGTCATCAGACTGAGCCGTCTGCTCCCAGTGAAAAGTGCAGGCCAGTGGTCCCCAACCTTTTTTGGCACGAGGGACCGGTTTCGTGGAAGACAATTTTTCCATGGACTGGGGGGCAGTGGGGGGGTGGGGGTGGGGATGTGATGGTTCAGGTGGTGATGCGAGCAATGGGGAGCAGCAGATGAAGCTTTGCTCGCCCGCCCGCTACTCGCTGGCTGCTCACCTCCTGCTGTGAGGCCGGGTTTCTAACAGGCACGGCCCGGGGGTTGGGGACTCCTGGTGTAGGCATTATCCCTGACTCCTTGTCTGTTACCCCCTGAACTGATGCTTCTACTCCTCTGCCTTTTACCCCCTTGCCATCTCTTGCTCAGATTATTGTACTCACATCTTAACCAGTTTCCCTGTTATTCCCACTCCTGCCTCCCTGCCAGCTCTTCTAGTTCTCTGCAGAAGAAAATCTGATGGTGCCATTTCACTGTGTAAAACCCTTCTAAGGATTTCCATTCCCCTCAGGACAAAGCCTAAACATTGAGCACTGCCTGCTGGTCATAGTGGTACATGCCTGTCCTCCTCTACCTCCCATCCACCAGCTGACTCAGTGTAGATCATAGCTTACAAGGATGGTAAGCCCCTCTTGGATGGGTTTGGAGTCCCAATTCTGTGCTTCCACAGCACCCTCCCTGCCTTCCCCTGTCTGAGTGGGTACCACACTCACCCGGTAGCACTTTTTAATTGTCTATCTTCCTCAGGGACTGTTGGTTCCCTCTGTCTTGTTCAGCGTGGAAACCACAGAACCTAGCATAGTGCTGGGCGTGTAGTAAGTACTTGGAAAATGTTTGTTGAATGAATGAATGACTGATATTTTATGAGCCTATGGGATAAGTACTGAAAGAATATTTGAAAAAAATTAAAATTTTAATTTATTGAATCAGTTAATAACTGTGAAAGCCTGAATTAACTCATTGGATAGTGCCTGGGTTGTAATGAGTACGATGTTAGCTATTATTGTTGTTGTTACTATTATGAGGCAGGAATGTAAGTGACTTTTTTCTTTTTCATTCTACTCTGAAAATTTAAGAAAAAAATAAATGATTTGGGATTAACATATATACACTACTATATTTAAGGTAGGTAACCAACAAGGACCTGTATAGCTACTGTACAGCACAGGGAACTCTACTCAGTACTCTGTAATAACCTGTATGGGAAAAGAATCTGAAAAGGAATGAATACATGTATATGTATAACTGATTCACTTTGCTGTACATCTGAAACTAACACAACATTGTAAATCAACTATATTCCAATATAAAAGAAAAAAGAAAAAAAAGAAAAAAATAAATGAAATATTTGCAGTTGGATCTCTTCTTAAACATTAAGGTGATGGCATGATTTGGTGATTTCCCACCTGCAGTATTTTTTTTTTTTTTTGCGGTACGCGGGCCTCTCCCTGTTGTGACCTCTCCCGTTGCGGAGCACAGGCTCCGGACGTGCAGGCTCAGCAGCCATGGCTCACAGGCCCAGCCGCTCCGCAGCATGTGGGGTCTTCCTGGACCGGGGCACAAACCCATGTCCCCTGCATCAGCAGGCGGACTCTCAACCGCTGTGCCACCAGGGAAGCCCCAGTAGTTTTGATTTACCTTTGGAAACAAACATTTTGAGGTGTGAGTGCAGTGAAGAAACCAGTGTTTCAGTGAATGTGTCTCATAAAAGATGAGGTGGCTTCTGCGTGTTATGTTTTCCATTGAAGGGTTAGTTTTATGGATCTCTTGAAAAATTGTCTATGGAATTTTGTTGTTGTTACAGTGTTTGCTGGCAGATACTCACTAATACACTTCTTGCAACTAAATTGAGCTTGTCCTAAGTAGCTTCTCACCCATTCTAGAATTATTTATAATATTTGGCTTTTTTGTAGGTTGGATTGGATTGAATTCTTTCCAGAAGCCATACTACTGGTATCATGGACTCAAAGGTTGTGAAGAGCTCTTACAGTTTCATTACTAAATTTTATAAACAAATGTATTCATAAAGTCAGAGCTGTTTACAAACTATTTCCCATGAGCTTCATGAAATACGTTGATTATATAGATAATGTGCTTTGTGGCCTGTGGCCATGGCTGCCCTCTCTGAGCAGCCATTAGGAGGGAGAGGACACATGCCTTGGTTCAGGTCTTCACCCCTGCACGAGACGCTGGTGAGCTCAGCACCCAGGGCCCTCTGCCTCCACAGCTTGAGGAGGCTCTGCACACAGGTCTTCACTTAGAAGATAGCTTCTCCTGGGAAAATTAGCTTTAGATTTCAATTTCTGTTATAAATCTAAAACTCACAGACACCTTTGTCTGAAGTGAAATCTTAAGAAAAGTTGACACCTACCTAGACTGTCCCCAAGTTGTATCATTTAAAAACCTCTTCTGATTCAGTAACTGGTCAACAGATCATTTATACATTGTATCAAGTACATCTCTGTTTTTATTATCTAGCTCACTATAAGGAAGCCGTTTTATGCGTAAGATTTCCAGTTGTAGAGTTGATTATATGTTTTGAATTTAGGGTGATTTAAAAATCTGCCTACTACATTTCTTTAATAAGCAAGACCTCCTAAATGTCTTTCCTTTAGATTAAATTGAAGTTCCAGATTTAAAAGTGAAACCATCAAGATGGTGGTGTAGTCATGGAAATATTACACAGAGCTTATATGTTAAAATTCTAAATTACGTTGGTACCCAAATAGAGCTCTGCTTTTTGTAATGCTGGAAACAAAATAGGTACTCTATAAGTACTTTACTGATTGAGGAAATAAAAGTACTAGAAAGTTAGAAGTAAGTGCTATGTCTAAAGATGGTTGTGTAAAAAAATTCATAAGCTCAGGATTTTTTAGAAAATATAAGTTAGTGGAATCATAAAAGGAGTGGTTCTGGTCAGAGATGTGAAACATTGGAATTACTTCTTTTAATATTGTATGTTTTTAAATTGTCATTTCTCATTGAATGCTTTAGTTCTACCTGTATGACTGCATTTGCAAAATAATACGTTGCTTGAAACTGACTAAATGAAACGTGTGGAAGGTAAGCATTTCTGCTCCCACGCACAGCCTTGCCCTTCATCCTTGGCTTAATCAGGAAACCGTATTTTTGGCGGTTATTTAAATATTAAAATACATTCAGAAGTTCCATAAATTAAATGTGTGAAAAGCAATGAATTCCAAACCATTTCTTTCTCTTACTGCTTTTATATGGAGGTTCCCCAAGTTTTTTCTTATATAAACTGGAAATTATATGGACTTCTTGTATTTAATCACAGTATGATTATTTTGCCCATTATCCTAGACTAATAGGAGACTTTATGTCTTTCTGTTTTCCCTAGCTTCACTTGATCCAAATTTTATCATGCCCACAGAATATTTTTACCCATAGTTTATTTGTTAAGTGGTTTCTTTCAGAGAAATGAGTGTTTACAGAAGAAGGATAGAATTTCATGTTCTTGGTATTTTGAAGAAAGGAGTCTTGAGTGCTATCTTTAAGCACATTTCTTTAAAGTTTGGAATAACTTTTAATCATCTCTCTCACTGTTTATTGATATTTATTTGCATTACCTTAAGA
Source organism: Aethalodelphis obliquidens (assembly GCF_003676395.1). NCBI lineage: Eukaryota > Metazoa > Chordata > Mammalia > Artiodactyla > Delphinidae > Aethalodelphis > Aethalodelphis obliquidens. The sequence goes on from NW_020838006.1 coordinate 1,188,551, forward strand.
TATACGTAAGTGAATGAAAGTTCATTTTCATAGTCTTTAATGGTGAATAATTTATTTATATACAGGTATACAAGCTCTTTAACACTTAATATTGAGAGACAGAAGAGATTTAAATTGGGCTTGTTTCAGAATACCATCCTAGGAATCTGGCAACATCACTGATATATGAATGTTTGCTAATGTGGTTTGAAAAAAGGATCCTCATTAAAATCTTGTTGCTAAACAAGTGACAGAAACCTTACAAACAGCTTGAGGCTTCAGGCCAGTCACAGTTACTCCTGAAGAGATCTGGACAAGTGTGAAAATACAGAGACTGTGCCTTTATTGTAATCAGAACACATAAATGCTATCTGGAGTCAGGTCCCTACTTGAGGACATTTTTAGTCATATTAGGGAAAACAAATCTTAGCATATTTCAATGCCTAAGCCTTCTGTTGTGAATTTGTCAAGTGTAAAAGTATTGGGTGTGTTAAATTCAGAAAGTGTACTTTTGGTAATAGCCCTTGTATTCATGTTTTCCTGCAAGGGATTGGGGTTTGGTCAACTAGCATATGTTCATGAGGTAAAGTTCATGATGCTCATGACCTTTCTGTAGATGATACTTGAGTGTGCTGGTTGATCCAGGTCTCTGAGTGATGGTGAGGCTGCGAAGAGTCAGCCCACGGTTTGTCACCACCATCTAACAGTCACTTCTGGATTAACTTTACGTTCACATTCCCTTTGAGGGTTGCTCCTGTCTTAATTCTTATTTAGGATCATAACCCTTGCCTCTAGAAAGGCAGGTCTTAACATCAGGCTGTACGAAGAGCAGTTCATATGTAGGGATGCTAATGGCTTTCCAGAGTGGAAGTTAGTGGACTTTTCAATAACCTTGTGGCCCCCCATTCAGGACCTTTGATGAGAACGAGCTGATTGTAAGTCTGCTCTGCCTTTTTGAGTCATAGGGGATCCTCATCAAAGGACACAGGAAGTCCCCTTGCTCTGATTTGGCCCACGTGCCCAGCTCATCAGTGAAGAGATGACAAGAACATGTGTAGTTGAGTGAAAAAGATGCCTGATTCGGTTCAGGACTCAGTAAACAGTGGCAGTTCTGAGACTGGTGAACAGCAAGCTGAAGGAGCCCATGCTCTGAGCTGGAGCATCCCTGCCCCGCTGTGTGTGACCAGACACGCACACCGTTTGAAGTCAGGTCCTCTCCCACATCAGCTGTCCTCACTCCGATCGCCCCTCATCCTGCAGACTGTGCAGTGGACTTGGACGTCCGTGCCATAGGCCTCTTGGTCTGGCATAGCCCCTCGAAGGAGTTTCTTGTGCATTTACAAATCTCAATCATTTTCAGTTTGCTTGTGGTTTAAAATTTCACTTTTGTTACATATTTTGTGTCTTCATGGAGACTCCTGAAATTACCTGCTTGCTTTAAGATGATTATAAATTTTATTTCTTAGTAGCTGAAAGGGTAATACAGAGCTCAAGAAAAGAGGGGAATCCTGATAATTTTGTACTAAAAGAGTTATAAAAGCTATTCTCCAGCTTCTCTGTGAGGATGATGTCATATTTTAAGGTCTGACATGGACATGGTTGGTTACAGACTGGAGGCGGCTGGGGCTGGGACTAGAGCCCCCAGTGGGTACGAGAAGGACCAGAAGAGTTCAGGAGAGTTGCTGCCCAAGCAGGGGAACCCCATACACTGTCCTGAGGAGGGACCTGGTCTGACCCAAAGCAGACCCAGTAGAGAAGCAGAGGGCCCCACTGTGGCTGGCCTCTGGCACCTGGGTTTTCTGGGTTGGTGGTCCTGAGAAGGCAGGATGCCAAGGGGCCAGTACAATTTAAAAGGGAAACTACCAGAATGGAAATGTGATAGAAAGCCGTTTGGATTTTCTGGGGCATTTCAGAGTTGACTCAGGAATGGGATGGGAGCCCTATTATCAGAAGTGAAGGACCATGGCAGGTTGTGTGAAAGAAAGAGGGTAAATTGATGCCATCAGAAGACACACAGAAACTGGCCCCCAGAGGGCTGTGTCTGGGCATAACTCCCCTTTTCCTCTTCTTATTCATTTCTTCTAGAATATACTCTTTTTTTTTTTAAATTGAAGTATAGTTGATTTACAATGTGTTAACTTCTTCTGTACAGCAAAGTGATTCAGTTATACATATATATACATTCTTTTTTTAATATTCTTTTCCATTATGGTTTATCACAGGATTTTGAATATAGTTCTCTGTGTTATACAGTAGAACCTTGTTGTTCATCCATAGAATATACTCTTTTTCTCTGTAGGGAGACCTTGGAGATGCTGCAGGTTTGGTTTCAGACCACTACAATACAGTAAATATCATAATAGAGCGAGTCACACGAATTCTTTGGTCTCCTGGTGCATTTAAAAGTTATGTTCACACTATATTAAAGTGTGCCTTATGTCCAAAAAAAGAATGTACATGCCTTAACTAAACAATAGTTTATTGCTAAAAAATGCTAACCATCATTTGAGCCTTCAGCGAGTCGTAATCTTTTTGCTGATGGAGGATCTGGCTTTGATGTTGGTGGCTGCTGACTGATCAGGGTGGGGTTGCTGAAGGTTGGGGTGAATTTCTTAAAATAAGACAACAATGAAGTTTGTTGCATCGAAGGACTCTTCCTTTCATGAATGATTGCTCTGCAGCCTGCAGTGCTGTGTGATAGCATTTTGCCCACAGTAGAACTGCTTTCAAAACTGGAGTTAGTCCCCTCAAACCCTGCTGCTGCCTTATCAACTAAGTTTATATAATATTCTAAGTCCTTTGTTGTCATTTCAACAAGTTTTATAGCATCTTCACCAGGAGTAGATTCCATCTCAAGACCACTGTCTTTGCTCATCCATAAGAAGCGACTTCCCCTCTGTTCAAGTCTTATCAGGAGATGCAGCAATTCAGTCCCATCTTCAGGCTCCACTTCCAATTCCAGTTCTCTCGCTATCTTCTCTGTGTTGGCAGTTACAATAGTAACATCAAAGATCACTGATCACAGGTCACCGTAACAATTATATTAATACTGAAAAAGTTTGAAATATTTCAAGAATTATCAAAATATGACACAGAGACATGAAGTGAGGAAATGCTGTTGGAAAAATGGTGCCGATAGACTTGCTCAAAGGAGTGTTGCCACAAACCTTCAATTTGTTAAAAAAAAATGCAGTGTCTGCACAGTAGTAAAATGCAGTACAATGAAGTATGTCTGAATTAGAAATCCTACTTACTCTCTACATTCTGCCTCTGTGAAGTCCCTTCACTCTTCACCTCAGAGGTCTCCTCTCCCCCTTTCAAATCTACAGAGTAAAGGACTTTTATTCTGCCTTTCATCCATGTACACGTCTTTCGTGGAGCATGTCCTGTGAGCCAAGTACAGTCTAGGTAATAGATGTTAAATGAGTGAATATTTTAGAGCTGTTAACAATTACAGTGATGTAATTACAGGTCATTTTTTTCTTCCAAATTTTTTATTTCAGATTTCACTAAATGTTGCAAGGACTCTGGAATCCTTATGGTAGTAAAATGCCGCAAAGAAAATTCTGCATTGAAAGAATGTCTAACTGCTTAGTAAGTAGTTACCTCAGCGTTTGTGCTCCTGTGTATATGTGTGTGTGTAGTCTGTGTAGTAGATAAGAGTATGTTATTTAACTCATTACATGTAATCTCTACTTCTCCCCACCAAATTTGTCATATAGTTGGCTGAGTCTAAAATTTTAATTTGTTAAAGATTCTTCTAAGAAAAACGATACAACATATTTATGAAGGGTCTTTTCAAGTTTTGTGTGTTTGTCAGCATTTTATCTGATTAAAATACAAGATTTTTCATATGATTTAATAAATTCCTTTTCATGAACAGAAAATAGAATATATTATGTTTATCTCTTCTAATGAAAAGGTACTTTTGCCAGCCTTGGGATCTTTTGGACTAATGTAATTTAACTTCTAGGAGAGTTGCAATAAATCAAATGAAGGCTACAAAGGTAAATTTAGATTTTTGAAGTTAAATTACTTTGAAAAATAATTCTTAAATATCATGTTCACTGATATTCTGTTGTAGTTCCTTGAATCTTAAAGTAAAAATATGCAGAGGCCTTTGAATGCAGCTGCTTTCTGCTCATCTCCCCACATGTTTTATCACCCACATTATTGACAGGCAGTGTTGTGGATACAGTGCTTTAGTGAGTAGGGAGTTGGTAGTTGTCCGTGAGATCTTAGTTTTGGCAAACCCTTACTTCCTTCTGTACTCTGCTCCCCTAGCCTGTGAAGCATCTGTGTCAGGATTGTTTGATACTTCTTAGGCAATTACATAAAATGTGGTGATTATCTGAATCTTAAATTGTTTTCTTTTTTGATAACAAATAATGTACACATGAGTTTATAGACTCTTTTAGAATACTGAACCTCTACATTTATAGATGAGGAAACATACTCCAAGTCCGCATGTCTTTGCTCAAGTCAATAAACAATTCTAATAGCTGCTCTTTTTTATGAGCCCAGACCTGCACTAAGTGTTTAACTGTGGAGAAGTAAGAGTTCTGGTCCCTAGAGCTGCCAAGAGATGTTGAATGAATAGATGAACCTCTTTCACATTTGTGTGACTGAATTTGTTAAATTCCCTTTTGTACATTGATTGAAAGATTTTGACACCTTGGTTTCAGTCATCATATCATAGGGACTCATTATTCTTAGTTGGGACAGGGCAGCACTGGAGCCAGGAGCAGGGACCATGGGGAAGGCAGCGAGCTGGTGTCTCCTGGGTCCCCCGGGGCGTAGCTCCCCCTGCAACCCATGCAGGGTCCTCACTGTCAGGTGGGGTGATTCTTCCTCACGTGGAAACACGTCACCCCAGCGCTGGCACATAGGAGATACTATGTACTCAGTAATTGTTAGCTCTTTTTAAAAGTTTGTCTGTGTTATTTGTTAGCTTTTGTTATCTGGATATTAATCATTGGCATATCCTGCCATCTGTCGCCCCCTAGAGATGGAGAAGATAACAGGTCCCAGTCCATCCTGGGGTGCAGGGGGAGGCTGTAACTGCTTAGAAGAGAGGGGAGCAAACCAAGAGGAGTGACTGACATTTGTGGGAAAGAAATGAGAGCTATTAGGAAGAATTCTACTTGACCTCAAGTCTCAACATACTCTAAGAAATACTGCTTTTTTGTCTTTGCTTGAGTGGGGGCTCTGCTTTACTTACTGTCAACATTCCATGGGTGGAGCCACTACCCTCTCTCATCTCCGCCTGGTGACACCCTGAGTCAGTTTTGTGTTCTATTATTTCTCCCCGTCTCTTCTCACTCATCCTTCAGTAAACTGCAGTCTGGCTTCTGCCCTCACGACACTGGAACTGCTCTTCTGGGAGGTTCCATCTTTTCTCTGGTACTTGACCCCTCTCTGGAAGCCCCTGGAAGTCCCTTCCATCTGGCTTCCCTCTTTAAGCTCTTTCCTGTCTCCTCGGCATCTCTACCTATTTCTTCTCCACCTTTTCTTCCTTAACCTCTTCCTTAAGGCTGGTTCCCCAGGTTCTCTTCTCCGTTTTAAATCTGAGAAAGCTCAGTTTGCACCTGTGGAATTCAGCTGCTTCCTATGGGTCATGGCATGTCTCCACTTCCCTCTGCTGGTCCGAAACCGAACTGAGCTCCTTTGACTCCTGCCTCGTGTCTTTGTGAATTATAGTTGTCTTGGATCTAGAATCTTCCTGATCTCCTGTTGATTTCATCTCCTCATTCTCCCCCAGATCCACTTCATCCTTTTCATCAGAACTGTGCTTCCTTTGGCTTAGGTCCTCCTCATTTCTTGTCTGGATTATTATAATAGCTTATTTATTGGACACCCTTGCTGCCCACCTTTAGCCTATCTGCCACATGCTGTCAGATTCATCTAAGGCAGTGGTCCCAACCTTTTTGGCACGAGGGACCAGTTTCGTGGAAGAGTTTTTCCACGGTGGGGGCGGGGAGGGGATGGTTCAGGCGGTAATGCGAGCGATGGGGAGCGGCAGATGAAGCTTTGCTCCTTGCCCGTCGCTTACCTCCTGCTGTGCAGCCCAGTTCCTAACAGGCCGCAGACCAGTACCGGTCCGTGGCCCAGGGGTTGGGGGCCCCCAATCTAAGGCACAGAACTGATCTTACAGTTGCTTTGTGAACAGTGCCCGTTCAGGGTAGATTTGACTTCTCAGTGGGGCATGAATGGATCGCCATGATTTGGCCCTCCCCATTCCAGCATCTCATGCCCTTTCTCCTGCACATGATCTGCTATGGTGGTACTAATCTACTTGTCCTTCTTCATGCATCACAGTTTTTCCTCATCTGTGGGATTTTCCACATGTGCCTTCTATGTGGGTTTCTGTTGGTCCTTCAAAATGCAACTCAAACGTCTCCCCCTGACAGCTCCCCTTTTTCCACTCTGCCCCATGTTTCGGGCCACAACTGCCGTAGTACTTTGTGTACATAATTGTGATGCAGTCTTGTCTGCTCTCATGGATCCCTGAGGATGGGTGCCCTGACTTCCCATTGTCCTATCCTGGGACATTGGTATTCAAAAAAGAACCATTAGGTCTTTTTTTTCTTTAATTTGGTAGCCTAATGTTTACAATGAATTTATGACCATTACTAAAAACCTGCTTCTAAAGATTGTGCCTGATGAACCGGATGTCTGAATTTATTGTTAAAATAAGCTTATATGCTTACAAAGTGATTCCCTTTAAAAGATTTTCATTTTTTCATAGCTATAATGATCCAGCCTTTTATGAAGAATGCAAAATGGAATACCTGAAGGAAAGGGAAGAATTCAGAAAAACTGGAATTCCTACCAAGAAAAGGCTGCAGAAGCTTCCCACAAGCATGTAGGCAAATATTCAAATGATACTCAGTAACGCCAATGTTCATGGAAATCACAGTCACCTGAAATGATGGACTCAAAGAAGTGTCTGCTTTATCCTTAATTATGGAAATAATTTTATCTGAAATAAAGGTTTTTCTTAAACTTCAAAGTTGAGTTTATTGAATGGGATAGGAGTAAGTGGGGAATTGGCACATGGTTTACCTGGGCATAATGGGTTTATCCTTAATTATGGAAATAATTTTATCTAAAATATATTTTTTTAAACTTCAAAGTTGAGTTTATTGAATGGCATAGGAATGAGCAGGGAAATGGGACATGGTTTGCCTGGGTTGTAATGGGGTTTTTCATATAGAGAACAGCTATAGTTCTCTAACAGTGATACCAGTCTTTAGGTTTCCACATGAATCTTACTCATCAATCTATAGACTAATCATGGGACCAGAAGTAACTAAAGGAAAGCAGGAATGGAAGCCTTCAAAGGAGTTGATAACTTGGCAGTATAGCAGGATGGTCATGAACCTGGCTCCACCACTGAGGATTAACTGAGTAGGGAAGTAGAGTATGTACTTGGACATACTTGGAGTCTTGGACATGGTAAATGCGCTTTAATGGTTATTAGTAGAAGTAAAGGCTTATTTGGAAACATAGATGAGGAGATAAGTGCTTGTACATGAATTAGTTTTACTTACATCTTTAATAGAAAATTTCCTAAAATGTAGTGGCATTCCTTGACCTGTTAATTCTGCTACTGAAAATATTTTAATCTTTTAAAAAGTCTTCTTGGGCTTCCCTGGTGGTGCAGTGGTTGGGAGTCTGCCTGCCGATGCAGGGGACGCGTGTTCATGCCCCGGTCCGGGAGGATCCCGCATGCCGCGGAGCGGCTGGGCCCGTGGGCCATGGCCGCTGAGCCTGCGCGTCCGGAGCACCGCAACGGGAGAGGCCACAGCGGTGAGAGGTTCTTTATAAGGATGAATGACCATTTTGTAACATAGTAGTGGTTTCAGGAACTAGTGTAAAAAATTTCTGTCCTGATGTAATAATTTGATCCCAGATTCAGCTTTTATATTAAAAGTTGCTTTTTTTCCTATGAGCTGTTAACTCTTCACCATAGCCATTGCAACTAGTTTCCAGGTAAGTAAAATTTTTATGTATTTACATAGTTTTTATTAAAATCACAAATAGAAATTCCTGCCTACTAGGACAAGATTTAACTGAGGCCATCGAGTTAAAAGTAAATAGGACCCTAAAGAACCATGCGATGTTCAAGTTCCACACTTTGCTCTTGAGTAGACCACTCAAAGGAACTACTTGACTCTTACTTGAAACCCAGAGAGACCACATTTTCCAGGTATACAGATCAAAAGGAGGGAGACAACAGGAGCAGACAAGCAAAGCAGATACAGCCACAGAGACCACATGGCATGGGGGTAAACAAGCCCATGCTCCTCTGGGGGCCTTTTGATTTCCTAGAGCACAGGAATTAGTTTGTTTTCAATGACTTAAGTGAGGAAAGGGCAAAATGGTTACTTTAAAAAGCTACTAAAAATATACAACTTGTGGTTATTTTATAATTATTTTAATTAGAATTAGAGGGGCCAGCTTCATTTTTATGTGGAAAATTCATCTATGTAGATGTTGCTTCCCCACAAGTGCTAGACAGACTAGGTTATAGAGTATAAAAATGTCCACTGCATGCATGGTACTCTGGGGAATCCGTCCCCGTCCACTCGGCTCTTCCTCTGGCTGGCACCCCTGCACCTCTGCTGACCCTCTCCTGTTCAGTTACAGGCCACAGATCTTCTACCCGTACGATCTGCCTTCTCCAGACAGCGTTTCTGCATGAGACCATGACTGTTTTCACAGGATTCAGTCCTTTAGTGCTTGAAGCCTGAACTCTCCCCTCTACTTTGGTTCTTGTGTTCCACAGAGGTACATCCCTGCTCTAGTTATGAATTAGGTTCCACTTTAGCAGAACCTCAGTTTCCTTTTAGAGAAGATGTAACTTGTATTTTAGCTAATGGGGAGGATTGAGAGGCTGTTGTTGTTGTTATCCGTGTTCTTTTCACTCTGTTGAGTTATGGATGTGCTGAATTGGGTTATCCTTATGAAAATCTGGAGGTTAAAGAAATTTTCAAGGGAAGTCCTTTGGAGCAAGCTTCAACTAGTATGAAACAAGTCAACAAAATTTTCCATTTTAAATAAGCTACAGATGGGCCATTCTCTCACTTCTCTTTGAATCTTACCAATAACAGAAATGATCATAAAATACATTTAAAAATTTATGACTGGGAAAATTTCTTTTGGTTACCCTTTCCTAAATAGTTTTACATCATTTGTTTAGCACTCTAAACTGTCAAGAACATCTAGCATACCTGTTTGATAGCTACCCTATTGTTTAGATGCAAAAGCATTGTCTCCATTCAGAAGTTGGTTTAACAAGACAAATGTCTGTTACATGAATCAGATTAACAACCTATAATTAGTACATGACCCTGGAATATTTAGGCAAGGACAATATTTCCACTTCAATTTCAAACAAAAATAATTTATTTTAAGTAATGTCTTGGCATTGTTCAAAACATTAATCAAGCCATTATGTCATATGACTTATTTTCTTTACAAAGGAAAATGCTCCATCTTGGTTTTAAAAAAGGCAAACCAGTAAGCTACATTAGAGATTAGATATAATGTACAGCCTTATGCAGCCACATGACAAATAGTTTCTGCTGCTTTGTTATTACACAGGTAGTTGCTTCCTTCAGCTAAAGCCTGGGGTCTTGTATTTGTTTTATGCATACTGGGTTTTGTTCTATTACTTGGCAGGAGATTGTACTCCCTCGAGTCAGCTGTGTTCATTGGTCAGAATAAATTCCAGCATCTGACACCAACTCCATTAATCACAGACAAGCTTGAATAAGTGAGTAAGATAATAGAAAGACAAATATCTGGTGAATGGTGAACACTGTTTATATATGTATGCTATTCAGTTAATGTAGAAGAGATTTGAAATATTCTTTTGAGTCCAAGGTGTTTGCAACTGTCTATCAAAAAGGATAAAGGCCTTCTACATGAAACGCTTTATCTCAGGCAAAAGATGTAGGAACGGAGACATATATTACTAATATTCTTAATACCACCACCCTGAAAGAATACAGAGAAATTTCCATATGAAGCTATCCTTGTTACTTGTTTATAAATGATAGGCTCTTAGAATCAAAGCGTTGGGGGACATTTCATGATTATACTATTATCATATATCAATACAGCACAGAATTTGGTTTCTAGGATTCTAATTAATTAAAAACCACTTTCTCAGTAAGTAAAATCATTACATTTCAAAACAAAGTTTAACCAGTTAATAAGCTGCTCTACGTAACAAGCAGGTGTAGACCCTTTGAAGAAAACGGCTTTATACAGTTACACACCCATTGGGATTTTCACTATAGCACTGAAGGACAGATTAGACTGAAGCCTTTGTGATACTATTCCTACTTCTAACTGGATAATGTATATGACTGTAATAGTTTATTCACACACCACAGTTTTTCAACTATTTCATCACTTTTTTTCAATTAAGACTTGAGGGATGTACCAGGACAGAGTTGGCTTCAACGAGCAGATTTCAAGTCTTAAAATCCAAATTGTACTTTAAATTTTATCAACATCGTGATCATAAAATGACTTTAAATCTTATACTTTGAGACACAATACCACATATAGATGCAATAACCCAGATAATATTGTTCCACTGTAATTTCCTTATCCTTACGCATTATAAGGTCAGCAGAAATATAACCTAAGTCACATTGCCATTTCACTCCTTTATGCAACTTAAAGCAACTTAACATGCTTTTTCTCTGATACAATGGTCTCCTTTATTTTTATGAGTTAGGCATTTCACATGCTTTGTAAAACCGTGTCTGAAAACTTTCAATTCCATTCTTCATGTGATGGGCAGAAATGTACAATTATCATCAAAGGTAGAGTTGTCATTGTGAAACACCTTAGGTTTATTAATTAGTAACACATATCTGATTCTTAGCCGGAGGGTGTTCTTTCACACTGAAAAATCAACTACATAATAGGGTACATTATGTGCAAATGTAAATACTGAAGAACTCTGCAAAAGTTTAATCAAAATCTGCTTTCAGTTTGTTAATGATTTCCCAAGAAAACCACTGAGGGAGATACAGCAACCTCGTGAGAACGTCATAAATCTCTTCATAATTAATTTTTATAATGGCAGTTTTGATTATGTTGATCCAAGTAATGCAGTGGTGGCAGGTTGGGTAAAGGCAAAGGTTTATTTTTAGTTTCCCCAAATGTTGTCTCACTTGATTTAGGAGGGCTTGGGAATACCCAAGAATTATCTTCCAGAGAATTTCTGCCATAAGAATTGTGTTCCTGAAAGTTTGTGCCATCGTGAGGAATGGATCGCTCATGATCTGTCCATGACTGGAGAGCTGCTTTCTCTGATAAAACCTTTGCATCTCCTGGTAAAGGGGAAGACGTGGCATGACAAAGAGTTTTGCTGTTTGGTGAGAGAGGGGCCTGTCTTTTGTATGTTGCAGTAAAATTCATCAAGTGCAGCTTTGTGCTGTCTTTCCCAAGGTCTTCCATGCATCCTGCTGGGGCACAAGCTGAAAAGAAAGCACAGGCTAAGCATCAGCTGTCCTGGTATTTATGATCATAAAACAGTAAACAAACACTTTGTTAATTTGGTTGATTCTAGAACTGGAAATGGACATTTCCAAGTTAGTGCGATCACTGTGTCAGTGTGACTTGAAGTTGACAGATGATCTCAGTTCTAATCCTGGATCCGCTATTTACTGACAGGGTGACACTTGACTGCTCCAGGTGTCACTTCTCTCGTCTGCAAAATGGACACAGGAATCTTGTCTCGCCCATATCATAGTGAACATGAGGAAATTCCTATTTTAAAAAGCTGGAAACCAATTCACTTAAAATACAAGTAAAGACCCTGTTCCTGGCTCTTAATATGGCTGGAGAAGGCTTGCAGAATGTTTGTGTGTCAGTGGAGACTAAGAAAGCTGTTCTTAAGTTTTAATAATTTTGTTAGATGTAATATTCCTTAGCTTAGTCAAATCTGTTTTCCATAGGTGGTCCAAAAGTAAATTTTTCCAGAAATAACTACATTGTGAATTGGTGAGACCCAACTGAAATTTGATATATATTAAAGGCTTTTATGGATAAAACAATTTAAATTAAAAGCTATAAAATCATCTCATTTCTTGTCAAATATATATAATGGTAAATGTAAGTTCTGCTATGGTCACAATATAGGTCAAAAAAAAGCAAAAAAAATGAGTTTAGTAACATGTAATGGCTTAGAAAACAGACCGCTCTCCAGCTGCTGTTCAGCCACAGACAACACAAAGCAAGGGCGTGCCTCCCTCCCTCTGTACGGATACCAAGTGCCACCAAGGCCTGACTCTAGTTTTAAAGGAGAAAGAAACTGAACCACATTAAAAAATAAGCTCACTGCCCCTTTTCTTGGGAGGAGGTGACAGTGCTCAGCTTCTGGACAGGGTGACATGTGGGTCTAGAGAAAAGGTGACCTGGGCTTATCTCTGTCCACTCCGCAAAGCACTCAATTCTTTGTGGAGAGTGGTGGCCCCAGGCCTGGCACTGTCGTAGGAAACGTGCTAGAAACTTGCGGTTAAAATCCTTCACCAGCTCAGAAACGACACGACAATAAGCGTTTCCAAATGAGTAGAGAGCATTTCTCCTTAATTATTTTTTGGAAGTTCTATTTAGTATATAAGAGGCTCACTGAAAAATTACTCCATGAGTCTCATTTAAGAGAGGTCTTATTTCTACCATCAACTTAAAGTTGTCTCATATGTAACCCTGGCCACTGGAAAACCTGAGGACAAAATGAACCGTAAACTAAGTTGGGGCATGCCAAAGTACCTTATTGTTTTGCCTGGTTCGTAAGTAACTAACCCTAGAAACGGAAAGGCAATTCTGAATTTAGCTTTCTGTCCCAACATGCAACGTCCCCCACCCCACAAGAAACATTTCTGAGGAGAACTATTTATAAAATCTCTCGTGCCCTCTTTAGGGACAATTTGAGGTGCAAATGACAATTTTAAATTAATGATTTTTTAAAAAATAAAAAGTCACATCTCATTCCTTTAAAAATAAAGTTTACAGCATTCAAATTTACATTACACAACTTTACAGGAATACAATCATTACGTAATAAAAGGTACAAATGCACTGATTTTTCTCAGTATAGAAACAGCTTTGGCAAAGTAGCCACTACTAGTTAACACAAAACTCAGGAAAAGGTTTAATCAGCCAAGCAGTTAAATATGCAAAGCAATGAAAATTTTTGTTTGGTTGAAAGGGCTAAGTGAATATAGCATCTAGTCTCTATTCAAAACAATCTGTTCTTTAAGGAAAGAAAAATTAAGTTTACAAAAAATGAAAATAACCAAGTAACGAATCAGAGCTCTCTTTAAAAACAATTTAAAGAGCTACGTCTTTGGTATATTCTGTAGCACTGGAATGAAAGTAGCTTTTGGTGTCTTTTTTTTTTTAATATATGAAGTAGTTGTGGTAAAAGGTCAACTAGAGCAAACTTAACACCTCAGCCTTGAACACATAAGCAACACTTGGCTGAGAAAAAAGCCACAAGGGGAAAAGAATACAGTACTGAAGAAACACACATCAGCAACACCTTTATGTGTGAAGTTGACCAGTATGAGGCTGAAGCCAGAGCAGAAAATGGGTGGCTGTGAATAGACTACATATACTTTGGCTTATCAAACTCATTTGATGAGATTTCGATAAGATACGATAACGAGTTGCTCTTTGAGCAGTTTGGCTGGAATCAGTGGTTTCCGGCAAACCCTGACTTGCCTTTCTTGATTGCAGTTGGGGTTTTCAGCTTTCTTAGCAGTTCAGCTTGTACTTGAGTCACCAGATGTAAATTAGACATTTCTCTCTTCAGTTCCCAGTATGCACTTTGCATATTATCACTGAAATACAGGGTTGTTTTTTTTAAAAAAAAAAGTTAACGGTTATTATTCTCTGTGGAGAGAAGGGAATAACTTTAAAATAGAAATGAGCTTATCTTCATTTCTGCTCAAATTGTTGTGAAATAATACAAATTAAACAAAACATCCTCATTAAATAATTAAAATATTTAAATAGAGCATTATAACAAGTGAAAAAATCTTATTCACAATAACACTGACCTAATTTTTATCAATTAACTGAACTATATTAAACAGAAGGGTATTATAAAAAGTATTCTAACCAACGAGTTTAATAGTGCTCTCCTCAGGACTGAGATTTTATGATAGCCTATGATGTGCAGTGGCGTTAATATATTTAATAGTAAGGAATATGGTCTTCACTTGCAAATCTGATCAAGAATAGGGCTTCCCTGGTGGTGCAGTGGTTGAGAGTCCACCTGCCGATGCAGGGGACACGGGTTCGTGCCCCGGTCCAGGAAGATCCCACATGCCGCTGAGCGGCTGGGCCCATGAGCCATGGCCGCTGAGCCTGCGTGTCCGGAGCCTGTGCTCCGCAGCGGGAGAGGCCACAGCAGTGAGAGGCCCGCGTACCGCAAAAAAATAAATAAATAAATAAAGTGACATTCATTCATGGATGGATTTTGAATTTGTATTTATCTTTTGATTATTCTGTTCTGATGTTGTGAATTGAAATGCTGTTATCAATTCTGAATGTACACCGAAGCCCACATTAAAATTTAGGTTTCATGCATTCCAGTCTTTTATGTTTGACTGGGCTGTCTCATATTGTTGGTTCCAAACCAATGTGACATGACAGCACAAGACATGAAGAGCCAGCTGATTTCCTGGTAAGGGAAAAGGAGCTGGAGAGAGGATTATATGAAACAGAAATAAAAACTTCACAAATACCTCTCATTTTACCTCAATTATCTGAAAAGTTATAAATCAGTTATTTTAAACCTAATTTTATTGAGTTTCATCTTCCATTAAGCATTCTTATTTGCATATTCATGATTTTTTTTAGGTTCTTAGTTGCCAACTAAATAAATCAAAATCTTCAACACATACGTAAGAACAACTGATTTCATAGTGTTCAAACAACCCCTACTGCATCTTAAAGATATTAGTATAATTTTAGTAATAATGAAATCAAATTAAACAAACATGTCACGTCATGCTTCAATTTCTGTCTAGCTATAAACAAAAACCTTTAAACAAACTACAAGGATAACACTCTTCATATCTAAATCTAATATCTTATTCTAATTATGGAAACAACAGATATATTCAAAAACAGTTATTTTGAATTATGACATTCCTTTTTTGTCAAAATATTCCCATTCCACTCAGACTATAATTCTTTCAATAGGAGCAGGAGAATAAACTTTATACTGCTTTTGAGAAAAATCTACTTGTTTTAATCTGTTGTAACGTCATTTGTTAACCAGTTGTCTATTAAAAAACACAGGGATTTTTGCAGGTTTTTGATAGGTGTGAAATAATTACTTCACAAAAATTAGTTAACCACCTCTGCTTCGGCAGTCAACATCTGAGCCGTGTGCTACAATGAGTGTCTCACATAGGAACTGTCTGAAGTGTGAAGAGTCAGTGGTTCCTTGGTGCAATTCTGGGCATTCAGCATGCTTCCCAAAAAGAGTTACTCACATTACGTAGCAGCTAAGTGTAAACACCGTACATGTGCTAATTCATGCAGACAGTCATGATATGAATCATACAGATTAAAAACAGTGGCTTGAGATTGTAAATCAGTACCTGACTTGGAGAAAAGCAAGTACAGTACTCAAAACAGTGTTTGGATACTGGAATATCAAACATTGCATCATTCAAAATAGCTACCCATATAAAATAAGAGAAAATTATAATAGAGGTGTTAATGCAGCACTAATACACATTTTCCAATTCAATTTAATGAAGACTGCTTATAAATTAGGTGACACCAAAAACTAGGTCACCTAGTTTAACATATGTCTAATCTTTTTCTTTGGCCCTTAATGTCACCTGAATAGAAAACTACAGATATAAAAAACTAAAATTATTACTAAGTATAAGCTCTCCCTCTTGTGGATAACAAAGTAATGGCAGTTACTTTACACTTCATTTATATTAAAGTGCTATAGTCTTCAAAGTGTGTTAAAATTTTTTAAATTCTACTTGAACAAATCATTGCTTAAGTAAGACTGGACAATTGTCATCCACAGATCTTTAGCAGAGCTCCAGCTAACCTTTACTTATCCAGGTATTTTTGAGCCTATAAACTGTTCCCCTTCTACCTCCCACCAGCTGGGAATATAAATTAATTTTGCTTTAAATACCATACAAGCAAAATCCTAATGATATATATAGTTGTGTACAAAGAACTCATAAAGCTACTTGAACACTGAGATGCAACACCAAAGCACCCCAAATGAAAACCCTAAGAAATAAGACAGATGAGACAAAAAGTTAACAGTGGTTGAGCATGTACTATGTGCTAGACAGGCACCTCACCCGGTTCTCACACAAACGCGGCAACCTGGGAGCTCACTTCACACACAAGGGAGCAGGTGCCGGAGAACTTCCTGACTCTAACAAGCTGCTGTTCAAAGCTGCCTTTCAGCTATCCAGTCCTGTGACTGACTGCTGCCCTTTGTGGGTAACATTTTTCAAATCATCATAACCTTCAGCTTCATCACATTTGCCAACTACTGACTTCCAACACAACCTTCTTCGTCCCAGTATAAAATTCCACACCTCTAAATTTTAAACGTAATGAAACCTGCTTATCCACATCTCAACAAGGGGGCATGTGTCCAGCTTACATAGTAAAAACTATGTAAAAGCTCAGTTTTCTTAATTGACACTGTACATTCAACTCTTTAATACTGAATATTCCTTGTATAAGAAAAATCTACTTGATTTTGTTTTTTTTACTTCAGCCCTATTTTTCTTTAGCTTTTGAAAATTTATTGAACTATTACATTCCCCAGAGGAATTAAAATGAAAGTATGGGATAGTCTTAGCCAAGAACTAGAGACTTTGAAATGTATATCTTGACAACTGTGATTTCTTCAAACAAGCATCTTTCAAATATTTTTAATTGTAAGGCACAGCAGGCAATCATTTTACACTACAACCCATATTCTGTTATGTTCTATTCTGTTTTCTTATTTTTAAAATGCTTGTCTTAACTCACAAAATTTCATGATCAACTAAGGCAACACAGCACAGTGTGAAAAACACTAACCTAATCCCTATTTTCTAAACCAAGAATTTGCATCTGAAGAAGTTACCCCATACCTAGATCTGGCTTAAGAACTGAAGGCAACAACATAAAGGTAACCCCAACTAGTACACTGGCAGGACATTGGCCAAGTTTCTGATGGGCAGGGCTGTTATTGTTAAATGATACTGTATACAATGAGGAACATATAAAAGGCCTCCAGTAATTAACATGTTCACTCAGGAAACAATATGGTACCACCTTGTTCCCCTGGCAATATGATGGAGGAAATGCAAAAAAGGAGGTGTTCCAAAAAGGGGAGTTTTCCAAATAACTGGAAAATAATCCTTAAAAATACCTGAACTTTTAGTTAATGGTTTTATGGAAACATTCCTACGTGCTTTTCTAATATAGTAAACTTAATTTATCATCTGAATTGTTCCATTTAGAAGTGGATGATGTAACTTAAAGACTAATAAAACATAGGACTATAAACTGTGAATAGGTATAAATGATAAGGTAAAGGAAAAACAAGATAAAATGCAGTCAGGAATGAGGCTAACATAAAAATGCATGATATAAAGTTTACCAAGGGTAAGCTACAGTTTGGTTATTAGTTTTCTAGTTGCTAACCAGAAGAGGGAGAGCTAATCAGTTCTGCAATCCACACTGCTATGGGTCTGCAAACACAGAAATGTACTTGAGCACTGGGGAGCCATTAGGACCCGCTTTAATTACACAGTTCTTTAACATACAGAAACTCTTAGACTGAACTTAATTCATTCTAAAAGCTTTTTCTCAGTTGATACCCTGAATTGATACTGAGCTTTAGAGAATTCAAAACTGTACTTCAAAGCCACAATTACATAGTTCTCAGCCTCAGAAACCAGACTCATCTCTTGGGGCCTTCCTCCTCCTCCAAATCCTGGCGTAGAGATCCTTCACTGTCTTTTTAGTTATATGATGCCTTCAAACACACATCTTTTTGGTGGGTGGCGGACAACTTTTCAAGTTATTCTCAAAAGAAGTGATCCAAATTATGTAACACTGCCCATGAATGGAAGCAGAAGCCCTGTTCTATACCATGTACTTCTAATAAACTATATAAGCCCTTTTATTTGACCTACTGATTCTAACATGCTTCTTTCCAAAAATGGTTTAAGAAGGCTTATAAAAATGACAAATACAACAAAATTAATAAGGGGAAACCTAGGTTGACAGGAAGAAAGAAGGTAACTGACATAGAAGACACCTTGGAAAAATAATTCACATGGACGCTATACTAGACACATGTTTTAAAAAAAGGAAAAACTTCCTTGCTGTATATTTAGATGAAAGTTGAAGGTATAAGTGAACTACTGTTTGAATGGCAGGGCTGAGAAGCTGCAATAGAGACTCTGGCCCATGACGCCTATAATACTTACTGCTGGCCCTTCACACAGGAAGAGGGGCTGCACCATGTTTCCTCATACTGTTTTCCCCAACTGAGCATTTCTCTCCATTAGATTTTTGATAGGAAGAATAGGTATGAGATAATTCAGTAAATTTTGGAAGCCAAACGAGCAAACCATGAAGTCAAATGAGTATGTTTCATTGGGTGGAAGCATCCAAGGAGAGAGGGGATGTTAACATAGCAGAACAAAAATTATCAGATAAAACAATGCACTTATGTTACTTAAATAAAAATGATATATATATTTGAGAAAAAAAAGGGCCGAAGTAGCATACATGAACTCTGATAGCTACTTTTATTCTTACCCCAAGAGGACAGTTCTCTTAAAATTCATGTCATTATCAAAGAGTAAGGCTGTCCAAGTTTGCCCTTAAGACAAAGTGATATTGCTGTGTATGAAAATGCATAATTCTTCATGTAAAAATCAGAATTACAGAATACTTCTGCACAACTAGCTCCCTAAAATCCTATCTAAAATATTACTGAATGTTCAAAAATTTTATCTAAGGCATCACAATATGCACCTTTCTACTGCCCAAGTTCAAGCCTGTTGTTAAGGAACAGTTAAATATTTTTTATAAATACATTGTGATCAGAAATTACATGCAGTACCCAAATAGTGTCAACCTGTTTTTAAGGTTAAATCATAACAGAAATCTATGTACCTATACAAAGTGGCCTACAGAATAATAATTATTATTATATAATGTATTATTATTGAATGCTGAAGGATGTTCATACCTTGAAATGCTTAGTCTTTGGAGATCTCTGCTCTTCAGATTGTCTTCCTGAGATGGATACTGTCATTGTTTAAAAAACAGTTTAAAAGTTGTAATTGTTACCTTCTATTTATTCTCAATACTTTATTACCCTACACGTGCTTCAGCTTTTACAGAATACATCTGTAACTGTACAGCATAAAACTAGTATCTTATATTCAATTTTAATGAAATAACTCCAAATTTATACAGGTATTTCTAAATCATTTCCAATTATTTAAAGTCATTAATGCTTTAATTTTCTTTAAAAAATACACTTGCTCTCACATAAAAGACCTTGGAGTCTTACAAAATGTATTTCTGATGATACCAATCTGAAATCTATATTCAAAAAAGGGTAACAAATTGATCAAATTACTGTTTCTTCAGGTATAGCTGAGTGAATTCCACCAGAAAATGGAAGTTTATTGGTATTTCACTTTTTGATATTATTACAAAGAAGTACCAAAATTTAACAGGTTGTTTAAAAAGATTAACATAAATTTCTTCTTTCCACAAGAAAATGACAGGGAAAGGACTTCATAAAGTGCTTATATACTTCCAAGTTTTAGTAGTTTAGGTTATAGATGACAAAAAGAACCTATAAAAGATATTTAAAAGTGGACTTAATACATTTAAGATAACTCTGTAACACACTTGTTTGCAATGCATTCAATTCAGGGTCTATAACAAATAAAAATGACTACCACAGGCACTAATTCTATTAGCAGAAATGGCCAGTATAAACTAAGAAAACAAAATTTAACTTTACCATTTCTTATTTATATAATCTAAATGATATTTTTTAAAGTGGAACACTAAAAAGCCACAAAAGGACTTCATAAGTCCTCTGAGTTTGGGAGTGTAAAATATCAAAATGTACTACAGAGGGCTTCCCTGGTGGCGCAGTGGTTGGGAGTCCGCCTGCCGATGCAGGGTACGCGGGTTCGTGCCCCGGTCCGGGAGGATCCCACGTGCGCGCGGAGCGGCTGCGCCCGTGAGCCATGGCCGCTGAGCCTGCGCGCCCGGAGCCTGTGCTCCGCAGCGGGAGGGGCCGCAGCAGTGAGAGGCCGGCGTACCGCAAAAAAAAAAAAAATGTACTACAGAAGTTGAAGTGTCTTTGGATCTGATTGTTCAGAAAATACCAACTAAATACTGTAAATGATTTAGTTGCATCTCAGGGAGCCCTGTGGAGAGGGAAAACAGAACTGGCCCACAAGTCAGAGGAAGTCTGACCACTAACAAAGCACATAACCTTGGACATTTTCCTTTCCTGTTCCTCATAGGAAATGAAGGAATCAGATCAAGTCACTTTTCGTTTCTCTGTATAATTAATTAAAAATACACATTTTAATTAGTGTATACTTATACATATACGCACAATGGAAACCTTCCCTGTTTTTTGTTTTTTTTTGGTGGTACGTGGGCCTCTCACTGTTGTGGCCCCTCCCGCTGCGGAGCACAGGCTCCGGACGCGCAGGCCCAGCGGCCATGGTTCACAGGTCCAGCCGCTCCGCAGCATGAGGGATCCTCCCGGACCGGGGCACGAACCTGCGTCCCCTGCATTGGCAGGCGGACTCTCAACCTCTGTGCCACCAGGGAAGCCCAATCTTACTTGTTTTTAAAGCCAATGATAGTAAACAAAACAAAACAAAAAACCTAACAGTTTTGCTTGGTGAAGTATTTCTCCAGCTACCACCTAACAATTCAGAAAATCTAACGTAAATTAGTAAAAAGCACAAAGGAATTGTCTCTAATACTCAAAGACCCTGTCCCTGGCCAGTCATCAGTTTGCTATGTTCTAAAGGCAGTAATGGATATGTTTCCCAACTTGTGCCATCTGATGTTGGAGTTTCACATAAATGGGCCCATAGCTACAAAATCCTCGGAAACACTGTTCAAGTTAAATAGGTTCCTGTACTTCAGGACTGCTCAGAACCTTTAGTACACACAGCACACTGTGCATCTCCAAAGAGGCTGTCATTGGCTACCTTAGGCATCTACACCAACTCCATTTACTGAGCCAGTGTTTCCTACGCTTCAGTCCTAGTGGTCTGTTTTTCTAAAAGGATCCACTGTTCTGAATATAAGTGGCTGGAAAACTGGAGGATACAGAAAGTAAAGAAGGCCCATAGTGGAAATGACCCTGGAACCTTGACCTCATTTAATACCAAACAATCAACTGAGCTCACTAAGTACTTTAAAAAAAAGCAAAGCCCCCAAAACACCACTATTCTGTCCATGTAGGATGCTATTTCACACTTCAGAAGGTATTATAAAATATGTTTCACAGAAAGTACCATCTTAAAAATATTTGTAAGTATGGCTACAGTAGATATAAGATTATTAATGTGAAAATAAATTTTCTCTCCATAGCTTGCTCTTTGACTCCCATATCCAAGAGGACTCTGACCAGTAACACCTTTGAAACAAGACTGAAATGTACACATCCCACAATACCAAGATTTAAACTTGGAACCCTTGATAAATTGATAAATTTCCACTCCATCTTTCCTTGGTTCATATCTCTATATTAGTTGTGAGCATTTTTGACTTTAAATCTCCCCTCCTCCAGCCAAATAAATTCCTATGAAGAAGGGACCGTGTCTTAAATCCCCTTTTCAAAAAACAAATTCCTCCCTTCCCTCACCTTCAACTCTTAAAGTTTCTTAGTCTCAGCAACAAAGACTCAGCAATAAAGCAACATCATCAGCAATAAAACAAGTGATTTCTAAAGTTTCTTCTACCTTCAAGTCTGTTTCTGTGATTTGTGAAAGATCAATTAAACTAAAAGCAAATTTATCCTCTAGCACCACCTAGTGGAAAACAAATAATAAGAACTGAACTGTATTAACACATATACACCCCTAAAGCGCTTTTCTGGATTACCCTAATTAAAATTTTTGAAACACATTCACTTATTGAATACCCTATGTACTAGGCACCACGCTGCTTAGATATTTAATGTCAAGTTTATAGAAAAAAGTTCAGTTAAATGAGTTTGCTAATGTCACAATAAGCAACACAATCATGAACCAAGTTTTTATGATTCCATGGTTCTGCTTCTTACTCTATAAGGAGATATCCATTATTTATAAAAGCTATCAAATCATTTCAAGTAGAAAGTATATACTGACAATTGTAATTCAGAGCTTCAAGATGCAGATCTTTTCCTGCAAGCACATCTTTTTAAAAGAAGCCTCTCAAGGGCTACGGGCAACTGGGCTTGCAGGACAGGATGCTGGAAGCTGCTAAAGGAATTGTGCATGTGATCACGGGTGCAAAGCTAGGAAAATCAACTTCAGATGTCAAGTAGGAAAAACAATTTTTTTTTTCTCTAATGGGAGGTGATAGTAATTTTTATAGTGGGTGTTTCCCCTTTATCAGGCCTGGGGGCTCCAAATCAAGTTCTCACTGTCCAGTTCAGAGGAGTTCACTGGGTAAAGGCCAAGGTAGGATGCTATATTATTCTTAATGCCTGTCTCATTCTTAACCAGTGGTCACCTTCAGTAAAGACCACATTACAGACGAGAGACCTGTTGGCTCATCTAAGGACACTTGGGACTCAGGGCAGAGTGCTGGCTGGCAGTCAGGAAGCGTGGGCGGAGCTCCTCTTTCAGATGGTGGCTGCTCAGAAGAACCTAGGGTGGGGACATAGCTCCTTAGTAGTGCTGGATAATCTGATGGGCAAAATGTTGACCTGAGAAATAATTATCTACGTGGCTACCTTAGTTTGAAATACATAAGTGTATAGAATGTATATAATGGCTATTGAACTCCAGACTATTAAACTTTTCAATTTCTTGTAATAATTATTTTAAACTTTGTGTTTGGAGCATTGCTCCCACACTGCTCTGCTTCTCTATCATTCCTTCTTTTTATTCTCAGCATTGTCATGACATTGAAAACATTTATCCAAGCTTTTCTGAACCCAATGTAAAGTTGTCCCTCAGTATCCTATCCACGGGACACTGGTTCTAGGATCCGCAGTGGGTACCAAAATCTGCATATGTTCAAGTCCCACAGTCGTCCCTCTGTATCCTCGGGTCAGCATCCGTGGATTCAACCAACAATGGATAGCGTAGTCTACAACTGTGGTGGCCTCAATCCACAGATGTGGAACCCATAGATACCAAAGACCGACTGTATACTTACTGAAAACAATCCTTGTATAAGCTTGTATAAGCAGACCTCCAAGGTCACAACCCCATTGTCCAGGGATCACTGTATTAGTAGACAGACTCTGGGTGAGGACCTGAGAGGCAACTTGTGTTTCAGTGGATGACTTCAGGCTAACCACACTTTAGCAGCTCAAGCACGGTTTTTGTTTTGCTCCCCACCCCCACCCCCCCGCTCCACCAACCCCAATTCTTGCATTCTCAGCTATTAGCTGAAAATTAAAGTTGCTCCAAAAGTATTAGACTTCTGAGAATTAGTGGATGCTGTAAAGTTTTGTTTTAGTAATTCTAAAAGCAAGTCTCCTGTCATGTCTAAATTAATCAAATTATTACGTTAAATGAAGTGGGAAACTTAAAACCTGAGTTCTCTTTAAACTTTACAGAGAAAAAAATGACTTAAGGAAACTGAAGGAAAGGAAGTCTGAAAGAACAGCTTTAATAAATTAATAAACTAATAAGGTTTTTAAAAATTATCTTTTAAACAACAAAATCATAATATAATTCTGGGATTATGCTAAAAGTATAGTTATCATATTTTAGCAAAAATGATTAAAGGGGAAGATAAAGGTGAATTTTCAGATAATGTGACTCTCTAAGTAGTTATAATTTATGTCAACTCTATGATTTAACACTTAGTAATAAATCCTACATATGATGCACACATATGCATGCTGAATTTCTCAATTTAATAATTCTGTAATACCGTTTGTTTGGCTTTTTGTAGCTCTATTTTGAGATCTCTACATTCCTTCCTCATCAGTTCCAGTTCTTGTTCCAAACCATGGATCTTCAGGTCACAGCTCAACTTTTCCACCTCCCAGTTGGATGAAGGTGGATTTAAATTTCTTATCACTACAAAAAGGATGGACATTAAAATTGTTATTTCTGACTTCTACATTGGTTGCAATTCGAAAAAGATTATGCCAATAAAATGCAGGTTAAAAGAAAAACCAATATAAATAATGAACAATTACTAAGTTTCTGAAAAACAGTAATTACTTTCACGTATCTATGCTAATAAGAAATCTAGCAATCTTATTTTAGAATGTATTAATTACCCCTATCCCTGATTTTTGGTTTAGGTTAAAGAGCAAATTTGTCAGCCTGAAACTTTAAAATATACAACACATATCAAGCATATGCTGAAATTATATATGGATGAATAATCTATATACGTCAAGGTTGAGAGTGATAAGAATTAAATGAAGTGAGTGAACTGATGCTCACTCAGCTCATCACTCCATCTAGTCCCTTTAGAAAGTATAAAGTTTGACCATCAGGCCTAGAACATAACTTCCGAACAATTTTATTCATAAACATTCCACTGTACAAACTCAATACCACTGGATATGGACTAACCCTTGACTTGGTTCCTTAGGCTCTGTACATAGAAAAAGACCCAATCAGCTGCCATGAGAGATCTCACCTCAACCTCCCATCAAAAGGTCTCTCAGAGGCCTACTCGTCAGCTTGTCTCATCAGAATGAATGTGCATGGGAGCAGGCTAATACCCATATCTCCCACTCTTAACTTTTCAACATAGCATCTCATCTGCACATTGGTAACAACCTTTAGAAATTGGGGCGGGGGGAAGCAACTGTAACTACTCAATGACAGGGCGTCTAGCAGTGGGCAAGAGGCTTTGGAGAGGATGGGGTTCTACTCCTTTCTTCATCTACTTCACTGCAAACTAGCCCTGAATAAAAACCATCAAATTTTCTCTAGGAAAAGTACAATTTATATCCAAGGAAAAGTTAAAAGTTGGTACTTTGTAAAAGCAGAGCAATTAATATAAGCCTAAAAATTAAAAAATAAGTCCTTAGGATACAGATATAGCAAACTGATCATGGATATAACACAGGAATGGAAAAATGTATTAATTGCGTTAGAATAATTATAACACGTTTAAGTGGCCTACCCTGCTGAGTTTCCACCTCTGTCCTCAGCTGCAGGAGTTCTACTTCTTTAGATTGTAGCTGTTCATTCAATACTTTCAAAGATTCAGAGTTGTCTTTATTCTAGTTAAGTAGAGAAAATGCCAAATTACATTCAATAAAATCTATAGGTTGGTATTATATATTAATTTTCAGGTAGATGTTGAAAAAACTGATCCTATCCTTTGAAAAGCAAGGTGGGAAATGAACTCAGTTTTTCACTAATCTTTTTCTAACTTAGGACATATTATTCACTGGTTTTTTAAAAAAAACACAGTGATAAACTCTACTAAGTCATGATTTTTCAAAAGAAGTTAGTGGTGTTAGATGTACTTCAGGCCTAAACATCAAAAAAAAAAAAAAAAAAAAAAAGGACCTAAACATCATTACATATTGAGTACATATTTTGTATAGAAATAACTTACAAATATTCCTATCAAAATTTTCTATTTTTGCCTTGACCATGCAAATTTTTTATCTAATAAGTGTAAATATCTCATTTCTAATTTTAACCTCTTGAAGGAGAAAACTCATTTACAACATACAGATACCATCCTTTTCAAACCAACTTACCATTTTATCCAATTTGCTCTTCAAATTATCTCTGTCAATGCAAACCTCTCGATATGCATGGTAGGCCTTATTTACTTGTTCTCGTCCCACAGAACTTGTTTCTTCATCCTTTCGAGCTCCTATAAGCTAATGGTATAAAATTAGAAGACAAGGCTTAAGAGGACGTTCTACATAAGAAAATAAGCCAGTCTTCTATGGCTGCACGACTTACCTTAATTACTCTAATGCAGGGAATAAAGCCTGGACCTTAATTACTCTAATGCAGGAATAAAGCCTGGACTACAATTAAGTGAACATTTCACTTCCACACAATTAAGCTTTACTGATTAAGAAAGTAAAAAGTACAGAACAGATACTTTTAAAACTCTTCTTTCAGGCTTTTACTTAATCAGTATCTTATACTTTGTAGTAACTATTTATAATATTAATTCGTCACACTAAACACAGTACAGCATTCTTTCATAGTGATTATGTGTTTCCAAGCCAGCACACAGTATTTAATTTCCATCATCAGAAAAATATCAAGTTAGTGTGTACTTGACATTTTAAGGAATAGACGTGTTAGTTCAATTCCTATATTATTCCAGAAGAGAAATTATTAGGATTGTTGGTCACAAAGTACAGAAATATTTCCAATGTTACTTATACCAAATCACATTTTTCTATTGACTTTTAGAATAAACCTAACTACAAGCTCCAAAATGTTACCTTTTGTCACTCTATCCAGTATGTCACAATTTTATTTAATAGTCATTAAGAAAATTCATACGAATACAAAGAAATTGATTATTTTTACAACTGAGTCTTTTCTTACTTCCTCCAAATGAGTGAAACTCTACCAAGCCCTATCCTTAAGTTTTTATAACTAGATCATTTCCTTCCCCCTTTGTGCAAGCTGCTGTCTGTAATGTACCACTACACTGAAGATCTAAGGATCATAAACTATGATCTGAAGAAAAATGAACTAAGTTAAACTTTAAAAATAAATGGATGCGTGAGGAAGATTTCCCAATAAATGGATGCGTGAGGAAGATTTCCCAATAAGCTAAGTAGATCTGATGAT
This sequence comes from Aethalodelphis obliquidens, assembly GCF_003676395.1. Classification (NCBI taxonomy): domain Eukaryota; kingdom Metazoa; phylum Chordata; class Mammalia; order Artiodactyla; family Delphinidae; genus Aethalodelphis; species Aethalodelphis obliquidens. Next base: position 1,215,580 of record NW_020838006.1, read on the forward strand.
TTATAACTGAATCAGCTACCTTGCTTATGTATTCTATAACAGTTTCTGCATTAAAAGGTGTAAACAGAAGACATTAATTCATCAGTTAAATGCATTCTTATTACGTGTGTTCAAGAACAAAGGAGAATGTTGAGGTAAAGATGTCAGTCGTGGTAAAATTTTAGTACTGACGAAAACGTTATTAAACATATCAGAACAATGTTCCAGGAACTTCTTCCTTTGACACTTCATTTCCTTTGTTGGTATATAATTTTTTGCACATATTAAAAAATCCTGAATAAAATACATACAGCTATGAAGGTAAGGCAATCTGATAAAAAGAGGTAAGAAAAATATTTGAACTTTAATCCCTTCATGTTGTTAATCCTATTCTGCAAATATTCACCAAGCACTATGATAAGTGAAACACAGTAGGCTAAGTAAAATGCCCAGGGTTTTGAGATTAGCAGTGAGTTATCCTTAGAAATTTGGTACTCATGGAAGACAGAGCAGAAAAATATTTAAAATTTCAAATGCTTTGAATTATTAAGTCACAAACATAATGAAGGTAAACAGATAAATTACCTTTTCTTCCAAAACTCTTATTCTTTTTTTTAAGAAAGAGTTCTCTTTCTCTGAATCCTTAAGTCGTTTTTTGATGTCTTCATATGCAGTGACAAGGGCAAAATGTGAAGCAACAGATTCATCTCCTGAATATATTGAGACTGGAGTCACTGTATCTCTCCTATGGGCTTTTTCATGATTCAGAATGCAGATATCATCTTCTACCAGTGCATCCATGACAGCTATTTAAAAACATAAAATAGAATGTCTCATTGAATAAATGAGCAGAAAAAAGAGGGTATATTTGGAATAATGTGAATATTGGGGAAATGTTTTAAAACTCCTATTTCTTTTTCATTTTTTTATTGAGATACAGTTGATGTATAATACTATGTAAGTTTCAGGTGTACAACACAGTGATTCACAATTTTAAAGGTTATATTCCATTTATAATTATTATAAAGTATTAGCTATATTCCCTGTGCTATACAATATATCCTTGTAGATTATTTATTTTATACATAGTAGTTTGTACCTCTTAACCTCCTACCCCTATCTTGCCCCTCCCCCATTCTCTCTCCTCACTGGTAACCACTAGTTTGTTCTCTATACCTGTCTCTTTGTTATATTCACTAGTTTATTTTTTAGATTTCACATATAAGTGATACCATACAGTATTTGTCTTTCTCTGTCTGACCTGTTTCACTAAGCATAATACCCTCCAAATCCATCCATGTTGTTGCAAATGGCAAAATTTCATTCTTTTTTATGGCTGAGTAGTATTCATTCCATTGTACATATATACCACATCTTTTTTTCTCCATTCATCTGTCAATGGATACTTAGGTTGCTTCCACATCTTGACTATTGTAAATAGTGCTATGAACACTGGGGTGCATGTATCTTTCTGAATTAGTGTTTTTACTTTTTTTGGATATATACCCAGGAGTGAACTTGCTGGGTCATATGGTAACTCTATTTTTAGTTTTTTTGAGAAACCTTCATACTCTTTTCCATAGTAGCTGCACCAATGGCTTCTTGATGATAGCCATTCTGACGGATGTGAGATGATATCTCATTGTAGTCTGAATTTGCATTTCTCTGACGATTAATGATGCTGAGCATCTTTTCCTGTGTCTGTTGGCCATCTGTATTTGGAAAAATGTCTATTCAGGTCTTCTGTCCATTTTTTAATCAGGTTGTTTGTTTTTTTGATGTTGAGTTGTATGAGGTATTTACATATTTTGGATATTAACCCCTTATCGGTCATAACATTTGGAAATATTTTCTCCCATTCAGTAGGTTGTCTTTTCATTTTGTGGATTATTTCCTTTGCTGTGAAAAAGCTTTTAAGTTTATTTAGGTCCCATTTGTGAATTTCTGCTTTTGTTTCCTTTGCTTTAGGAGATAGATCCAAAAAAAAATACTGCTATGAATTATGTCAAAGAGCGTTCCGACTGTTCTCTTCTTTATGGTTTCAGGTCTTACATTTAAGTCTTTAATCCATTTTGAGTTTATTTTTGTATATCTTGTTAGAGAATGTTCTAATTTCATTCTTTTACATGAACTGTCCAGTTTTCCCAGCACCAGTTATTGAAGAGACTGTCTTTTCTCCATTGTATATTTTATTTAAAAAAATTTTGTTTTTTACTTAAGTATAGTTGATTTGCAATGTTCTGTTAGCTTCAGGTATACAGCACAGTGATTCAGTTTATGTATATATAATATGCGCGCACACACACACACACACACACACACACGCCTGTTACGTTTGTTTTGCTTTACTTCAGACAACATGAATACTAAGGGAAGGTTTTGTTTGTTGTTTTCAGCGTCTGGTCTTCCATCATTGTCTATTTGCTTTTCTGATTTTATAACTGAAAGCTTCCAATTGCTCTCAACTAAAGTCAGAGTTTGGCATGTCCAGTGATTTGTTTATATCTAGGATTATAGGAAAGTTAGGCAAAAATAAATGTGTTTACTACAAATCTGAGTAGTTGAAACCTATGATTCAGTCATTCTTCACCAACACCAATTTAACAATTTCTAACCATGTAGGACAACTCCTTAAGTTAGATTCTTTGCCAGTTTATCAAGAAAGTTGAAAAATACCCCAATATGCCCCCAAAATGGCAGATCCTCATAACCATAATTAACTCCTGCTGCTTCCAGTACAAAACTGCACTTTCTCCTAATGATGGATAAAGAGTAAAGTTTTCTTCCTCTGAACAGTTTACTTTTTCCTCTCTTGATTCAACTCTGTTCCAAAATAACAGTAAACATCATTCGAATCACATTGCTAGTAGCTGAAATCCTCATATTTCCTTTCCAAAAGGAAAGTATGGGTTATTCCCATACTGCAAACCTCAAGTAGGCATATGTGTCTCTATCTAACACTCTTTCACACACACATTATATCTTAAAAGAGGAACCAGCAGAATAAGAGCACATGGCTAGTTAAGTGATAGGATACAGTCTAGCTTAAGGAGAAGTAAAATTGTGCCTATCTTAGACATCTGACTTAAATCAAAATATCTTACTATCCAACCAAATGGACAGGATTTATTCAACTGGAATCATTCTTTTTTTCCCTAAAGACAGCTGAAAAACAAACTGCTCTACAGAGTTGAAACAGATGGTGTCCCACAGTTTGTGCACTTTGAGGATCCAAGCCTATATGCTTTTGCTTTACGCGAAGTTCTAACTAGGTCAGCAGTATGACTTCCTACTCATTCATTTTTATCATGAAACAATCATTTACTCAGCAAGGAAAACCCAATGTGGGAGACGGCTGTGCAGTAAAATAATTGTTATGCCATAAAGGGAAGTAATATATTTGAGATAATACAGAATGCTAAAAGGATTGAGGAGTGGGGAGGAGGAGGAGTTTTTAAAGAAGGTACAGGGAAAGATCAAATGACTCTTAACCCTGCATTCTTAGGTGAAGAGCGTGGTTATTTTTATTGTACTTTCTGTACTTAAACGTTAACAGTTTGCTAAGTTTCAGCAGGGGTAACAAGTTCAAGGGCCTGAAAGAGTATGCGGAAAAAGAATGAGGAGGGGAATGACAAGAGATGAGATTGGAAAAACAGAATGGAGACCAATGGAGATCGTCCTTTACGATAAAGAGACTATAGGATTTGGTCCCTATTCTGTGGAATTTAAGAAAAACCTGGACATGATTCAAGAATGTGAGGAATACTTATACAGCAACTATAAAATATATTCATAATCAAATGTAGTATTGTGCTGTTTTACAAATGTTATCCCCATTAACTCTCATGATTACCCTATGAGGTAGGAAAATCTTATTACACCCATTTCACAGACGGAAAAACTGGGACCCATAAAGGTTATGAAGTTTAACCAAGATCAGCACAAAAACTTGGATTTCAGAGCCTGAACTATTAGTACTTTTCCCTCCCCAATGAATCTTTTTTTTTTTTTTTTGCGGTACGCGGGGCCTCTTGCTGTTGTGGACTCTCGCATTGTGGAGCACAGGCTCCGGACGCGCAGGCTCAGTGGCCATGGCTCACAGGCCCAGCCGCTCCGCGGCATGTGGGATCTTCCCGGACTGGGGCACGAACCTGTGTCCCCTGCATCAGCAGGCAGACTCTCACACACTGCACCACCAGAGAAGCCCACCCAATGAATCTTTTACACACTAAATTCATCAAGAACTACAAAAGTGGGAACCTTTTGGAAGGTTTTTAAGTACCTTATATGGAAGGGAGTATAATGATTTAACGATGTCACATTTTATAAAGTATGATAACTGGTCATTTTTAGGATAAAATGCATAGTCAGATTGCTTATTTTATATACTTATATCTGTTGCCTATTTTATTTATAAATCACCCAAATTTGCATATGGTCTCTCTCTAAATACAAGAAAACATTATTTGCCTAAAGAATCTTTTTTCAAGTTTTATATCATTATTCTATATATTTATTCTATATACTATAAACATGACTTGGAATGCACTGTCCTAAAAAATTGCTTATCTGTCTTAAAAAGTATATGAGAAATAGCCAAGCACACCAAAGAGAAAATCCACTTGCATCACAGATACGCATCAAATTTTGTTTTAATAGTTGTCATTTAAATTTGTTATGAAATGAAAATGAAAAATTTAATTTCTATCCTTGCAAAAATAAATATAAAATCACATAAGTATCAGAAATATTAATGCTTATCATATTACTCCATACACACCCAACTTCTGGAGATTAAAAGCTGCAGGGCCAGGGAAAATGAGATCTCAGAAAGGTACCAAATAATAGAAGGCAGATATCCCACTGTATTTATTACTATACTGAAAGGAAAACTGCTAGCAAAGTAACAAAATAGGCTATGTGTAACCTTTGGCTTTATTGCTTATGCAAGCATCCTTCCTCAACCTTATTTCTACAGAGAAGTAAAGGGAGCTTCAGTAGCCTAACTCACAGTAAAGTAAGATTCAGTTTTATATACTTTGTGATGAAATGCCTCTTCATGGGTATCCAAAGTATCTGGCCCGGAAAATTTGATTTTCTGCATAAATGGTAAAAGCCTAATTGGCAATTATTAGACTTAAACTAGACAAAGCTAGCTTTAACATTCGCGAAAATTTATACTGTATCTAACCTTATTTACCATAACTTAAATTATCTTAAAATAACAAACCTGTGTTTACTTTAATCTTTAAAAAGTGAGTACAATGAGCAGATTATTATCAAAGATTAGAATGATCAAAAGATTAGATAGTATTTTAAATAGCCTAGCAGGAATTGATAATATTAATTTTTAAAACTTAACAAATGTCAAAAATATTATCCCAAGACAAGATTAAGTGGGCCTCTCTCTATCATGAAAGTCAATGATAAATGTATCCTACAGGAACATGAAACACAAAAAATGGTCTTTTACAAGAATATTCTAAGAAACTGGAGCTGACCTAGAGCAGTGTTTGCAAAGTGAGGAATGGACAACTGCCTTAGAATCATTTAGAGTTCTCCTCAAAACTACTGACTGCTAGGCTCCAGTGCAGATCTATGCAAATCAGAATGTTGGGGTGAAAATCATCAAACTGAACTGTCAGTAATCAGTCCATGTGACTTTAAGTCCCATTCCAATTTAAGGACCGCTACTGTAGTGGAAACAGAGCTAAGTGGATACTACGTGATTTACAGAATCCCGATGATAACTAGTACTCTTAAACATTTGTGGGCATGGTTAGTTCTATGTTATCAGTTGGTAAACATCACCTAACTTTTGTTTTTTTTGAACATCTTTATTGGAGTATAACTGCTTTACAATAGTGTCATCACCTAACTTTTGCATGGAGATTTTGTTCTTATTACAGAAAGTTACTTCATATTCATCATTTCAACTAACCACAATAATATAGGAGGATGAGATATATTTATCTATAGACAAATAAATTTATATATAATTATGAAAACATTTTATATATTTGGCAATTAGATTTTGTTTCTTTTCAGAGGTTTACATAAGAGAAGTACAAATTAAGAGAATTAGAAAGGACTGAGGTGAAAGATGTTGACAATTGCTGAGAACAATGAAATTCCCAAGAACGATTAACAGTTGTTGTGATCACCCAATTCCAGTGTCGGGGAGGAGGCATTTCCACACCATCAGCAAGCAATGATCTGGACACCAGCTGGGTGCCCTACAATTCAACTCAATTCTGACACTATCTACCTAGAGATGGCATGGGATTCCACACGTAAAGGGCTCAGTCCCACAAGACTTCCCTCTACTTCAGAAGCCAAAGGCAAGCCCAAGTTGCTACCTGTACTTCTGAGGGACCAGCTGCAAAATGGAGGTTCCAATGATTCCCTCCAATTCAGGATGCCGATCAGCAAGTCCAGGTTGTTACCTGTACTTCTGATCAACTGGCTGTAAATCAGAGGTTCCCACAACCTTCTTGAATTTGATTAATTTGCTAGAGCAGCTTAGAGAACCAAAGAAACCCATTTACTTACTTGATTACTGTTTATTACGAAGGATATTAAAGGGTATGAATCAACAGCCACATGTAGAGATACACAGGGCCAGGTGCTAACAAAGGAGCTTCTGGCCTCCTGGAGTTTGGGGCCAGCATAGTGGCATGTGGAAATGTTCTGGTTCACCAACCTGGAAGCTCTCTAAACCCTCCCCTCTTTGGGTTTTTATGGAGGCCTCATTACATAGGCATGACTGATTAAATCACTGGCAACTGATTCAACATATCTCACCCCCCTACCCTCCATCCCCCTGGTCAATGGGACTGAAAGTTCTAATTCTCTAATCACCTGGTGAGTTCCCCTGGCAACCAGCCCTCATCCTGCGGTGCTTTCCAAAAGTCACCTCATTAACATAAATCCAGTCAAGGTGGAAAGTCTCTTGTTATAAGTAACAAGATATCCATTTATGTCACCTTGATGGCTCTGAAAAGGTTTCAGAAACTGAGGAAAAGAGACCAAATATTATGGCAAAAGATGCTCCCATGGCTCTTTTCCCTCAGGTAATTCCAAGGGTTTGGGGAGCTGTGAGCCAAGGAACCATGGATGAAGACCAAATGTATATGAGAAATATATTTTGGTCAGCTGAGTGACCACATATGTTTTTCTTACAAATCACAATATCACAATATTAATGGAGAAAGATGGGCACAATCTGCCAGATGAGGTGGGTAGAAAAGAGAACAGCAGTTGCTGAAGGCTAGGGAAGAGATGTAAAAAGAAGAAGAAAAAAATTCAAACATTATTAATCAGAATTCATCTTAGGAGACCTTAAATTTCACTCTTTTCTACAATCAACATTGAGAGGACTTCAGTTGAGTTATGCTATACATACTGGGGTGTGAGAGACTAGAAAACATAGAATTATTTTCTGACACCAGATTAGTCTTTTTTCTAGGAAAAAAATGATTATCCTGTCGTATTTAATCATCTTAATATTTCCTATTTATTGCTCACTAACCATATGACAGGTACTAGTGCTTCTGCATAGTAGGGGAGAATTCACCCCCCCCCCCAAAATATGTCTCTTTGGTTATGTTCTAAGAAACAAGAGAGGTGGGGAAAAACTGTGAAGACCAAGTAGGAGTTACCGTTTTGTAAGAAACATTCACATTTTTAAGGGAAATATCCATTTGTAAGGGTGTTTCCCTCTCTCTTCCAGAAAGCGAGGATGACCAAATGTCTAGAAACTCTTATAACAACCTTATCCTTGTTTACTGTGCTTATTCTAGGAACCTCCCATAACTGACTCTTCCTCACCCTTAACATCCCCTTTTGTCTTTAGCTGAGAATGGTAATATTTAAGGCGAGGGCTTTGACCATTTTGGCAAGTTACTCAGTTCTCCTGGGTCTCTCCCATGTATACTTATTAGTAAACTTTTGTTTCATTTTCTCCCGTTAACCTACCCTCATGTCAATTTAATTCTTAGACCAGCCAAAGGAACGTGGAAGGTGATAAGATAAACTTCGTATTTTATGGCAAGACAAGAAAAATTTAAACATAAAAGTTTTCTCTGCCCCTTTGGACCTCCTCCCTCCCCTTTAGTGTGTGTTGTGCATCAGCATTAACCAGACCTCCTTAGGAGATAACTTCCTTCTTAATCTTTAAGGGGCCACGATGACCCCATGACCCACTGCTCACTTTTTGTACTTGGCAGATCTGGATTGTATAAACTGTCAATAACACATCATTTAGAGTATAACCCTTTGTCTCAAAAACATGTAACTGTGCTTTGACCTCTAATGGGTGGAGCAGCCCTCAGAGCATTCTAAAAGACTGTCTCCCAGTACAATCACCAGGTTGGCTCAAATAATATTTCCCATTTCTTTCTTAGATAGACTATTGATTAATCTTTTTGTTGACATCCATGTCTTACCACCAGAAGACACCTGGCGTCTACTGTGAACCAGTGCTCAGTACCAGCATGGGCTCATTAAGCCCCACCAGCTCAGATGTTCTGATGAGTTCTGATATTCAGATCTCATTACTTTTAAGCGATGATCCTACAAATTTTATTCAGGCTGGAGTCTTAAGGGTAACCGGTGCATTTCCCAGGCAGGAGACCTAAGGGGATCTGGGCTGGGCAGGAGGCCCAGGGAAACATAGGTGGCTGGGTTTTTGTTATAGTTAAATTTTAAAAAACAAATCAATATATGGTCTGAACAAAACTTCTGCTAGTGAAATGAGAAACTGAATTAATTCAGGTCTGAAGAACAAGGGACATCTGCTCCTTCCAGCCACAACGTATTCTCAAGTGACTGAGAACCTAGTGTAAGTATCTGAGGATCAACTCTCGTGATGTTGCAGTCCTACAGGGGAAGGGGAACCCACTACAACCATTAAATACTGCTCTTCCAGAGGTGCACACTAGAAAGACTGATTGTCTTGTGCTCTTGATGCTGAAAACTCAGCTTCTTGTGCACCAGTGCCAAATCGAATCTCAGAGACAGTGTTCTGAGTGAAGTAGAAGAGAATAGCTTTATTGCTTTGCCAGGCAAAGGGGGACAAAGCAGGCTCCTGCCCCAAAAAACTGTGTGTCCCCACCTGGGAGGATGTGATGAGTTTATAGCAATGGTTCAAGGGTGAGGTTGCTGATAAGATTAGGGTGTGCCTCCTTTCATCTGGTCTCAGGTAATCTGCTTAATGAGCTTCTCTGGTTCCTTTAATGTAGTCTCAGGTGGTCTTTCTCTGGTATGAAGAATGCTGACATTTTAAAGAGCTTAAAGACATTGTTATGTGTATCCCTTGAGGAGGAACCAGGACCCTGCCCCAAGGCTGCACAATTGTTTCTTGGCTGCTCCTCCCTCCTCTCTGCATCCCCTCCCTTCCTGCATTAGTAACTGTTTGAATCTGCCCTCTGGAACTCAGGGAGAGTCATGCAGGCCGGAGTTAAGAAACAGGGTACAGGAAGGCTTCTGTGCCCAGGAGCCCCACAGTGTCCTACTCAGTTTCACTCTGAGCACTCTCAGAGGCTTTACTGGGGGAGGGAGAAACCGAGACACGTAGAAGAGTAGAACTAATCCAAGAGTAACTCTTCAGGGAGCGAGAGAGAAGCAGCACACATCCCATCCACCTTTCTATCCTCAGAAAGTTGTTCAGAGCATATCTCATATCTTAATTAGACTACCAAATTCATAATGGGAAACTGTGCCTTAAAAGCCAAACAGCTCCTAGACAGACTGCCACCTATGGGGATGCCAGCTGGGTTTATGTATGCTTGCAAGTGCTTACTTAATTGAGAATTAAAGGATATCTTGCCCTAAAACAGCCAAGATGGGGCTCTTTTTTGGCTTTCCAAAACTGATTTTTGCATGCACAGTTAAAGAAAGCCAGCAGAAGCTAAGTTCTTACCCTGTCAGTCAGTCTCCTGGAACACTGCCTACAGGGTCTACTGGAAACAAGAGTGGTAAGAGTTTTTCCCATTTCTAAAATTAGATTAGCATGAGAAAATATTTGTAGGGCTAGCTCCTCAGTTCCTTTGAATTAGAAAGACTTGTAAATTTGAAGTTTTAGAGAGCTCTCATCTTAAATTATTTTATCTATTTTAATTGGTATGCAGAAGCCCCAGAAGGCTTCAAAATGCCAAAACAGCTTCATTGAAAGATTTGTTGTAGAAAGCTAATGCAATATTAATGTTATAACAAGTACCTAAAATAAACAAAAAAAATCCTTTAAAGACTGATGATCCCTGGTCGGGAACTAAGATCCCGCATGCTGTGCAGCATGGCCCAAAAAAAAAAAAAAAAAAAGACTGACATAACTACTGCTCTCCTCTAACCTCCCTTCAAGTACTCATTCTAGTAATCCTCTGTCTGAATTGCCTTCCACTCTGAAGACACTATTAAGTGGTTACCATTAGAAATGGAATCACCCGAGGCTATAAGTAAGCCTGTTCAGATCAGAGGCCAACTGAGGGCCACAGTTAAAGAATTTCTTAAACCCAGGGAGGATCCTCAAAAGTTTCTGTAAATAGATTACCAAGATGCAAGGCCACTGGTTTGACTAAACTGACCAGAGTTGATATTCAGAGCCTGATAGGAATTTTTTTTTGGCATTCTCCTCTAAGCTCAGTGAGGGAAAGAACATTCCAACATAGGTGGATGGGTAGGTCTTGATATCATTGCTGTGGCAATCCAATTCTTTGAGTAATTAAAAACAGGTGTCTGGGCTTCCCTGGTGGCGCAGTGGTTGAGAGTCCACCTGCTGATGCAGGGGACACGGGTTCGTGCCCCGGTCCGGGAAGATCCCACATGCTGCGGAGCGGCTGGGCCTGTGAGCCGTGGCCGCTGAGCCTGCGCGTCCGGAGCCTCCGCAATGGGAGAGGCCACAACAGTGAGAGGCTCGCGTAAAAAACAAAAAACAGGTGTCTTTTTTTTTTAAATTACGAATCCAGTCTTTACAGAACCAGAGGTGTGGCTCCACAAACAATTTAAAGCCCACCAGTCCTTTTACCACTCCCAAAACCTCCCTTTGGTTTTTGGCTAAAACACCACTGGTTTTTAATCTGTGCTTTCCGGATACAAGGAAACCTTTCCCCTCGAGCTAATTATGACTTACAGCAATTTGGTAAATTACACCTTTGTAAGTAGAATTGAAACATTTATCTTTTCTCGCAATCCAACCATTCCCTCCAGAAATTGGAAACTCTTAGGTTCCTAGCACCTTTATCAGGTAAATAAGGAAGGCCACCTCCTGATAGGTACAGGAATCTCAAGGTATTTTGGGGATCTCAAAAAGAGAGAACTTCACCCAAACCTACAGATATTGCAGGCAGAATCTGTGGCAAGCCTTTGGTATAATTTATCTGGCCTTGAGAGGTCTTTTAAAGGTTTAATCTAAGATTCCTTATGAAAAGTTCCAACACAGCCAATTTATGAGTCTATGTGGTCAATTACAGACTTATTTCGCAAACAAATTAATATGGCTATATTTGGTAGAAATAAGGGTAATTTTAGAGAAAAAGATTATGCTTCAGTGGATATTAAATTCTAGTTTTGCTAAATGAGGCTTTTTTTTTATATTTACCGCCTAAGACTCACTTCTTAGATGGCTCCTTGTTGTTATGCTTTATTACTGTAAAGTTTAATTGAATTATTAAAACAATACTCTAGTTTGTTTCTAAAGCTGATCACAATAATCTATTTTTGGATGAAGATCAGATTCACCATGACCTGCAACCAGGAGATTATGCACACTGGAAAAGACATAAGATAAAAGACCCTGTACAGCCATGTGGGATGGGGCCATATCAGGCTTCCTCTCCTGAATGAACTATAACTCTTGTCTCTGACACCCGACTTTGACTAACTAGGACCAGCACTACCAGACCAGAACAAGAAGACAATGACATCTGAAGTAGACAGCTGACACAAGATGACCCAGGCCTGCACACTATTACTTTGACAATTGCTCACACTTTTGCTTATGAATCCAATGTATTTCTTCCCTGGGCTCAATCATTTGCAAGTTTCAAAAAATTAATCCAAACAAACCATAGGTTTGTGGACTTAAGTCCAGTACTCCTAGGTTTCCTTGGAGGATTTCTCCTCTCCAAGGCTCTAACTGGATGGCCCTATTTTATTTTAGAAGAAACTCTAGTATTGTGCAAGCTACACATTACCTTCAACATCACTAAGTGGGACCCTCTTACCTGGCCAATTAATGACACCTGTTCTGAACGTGCCCATAAACACTCCTTTTCACGAGATGAAAAGATATTGGGTAGCTCCTAATGGGACCTAATGGACTCATGGAACAAGTTTATGGCCTTGGCTCTCTCCAGGATGGTTAGAAAGATGTGCAACTGGTTTCCCTTGGGCTAAAGGTCACCTATGGGTAGCCTTGGAAACAGCCATTGCCAATTTGCCTTTAATGCTAGTGTGCTGGGTTTCTATCACTTTTCCAATAGTATGACCATTTGGCCGAGATATTTGTTAACTCATAACACATATGAAGAGTCAAATTTCCACTCTGAATACTCCTCTCTCCAGTTTAGAAAAAATACTAGGAAAATGTTATGATTTAGGAGGATCTTGGCTTAAACGTTTACTACTGACACTGTTACTCCTATTGTCAATCCTATATAGCTCTCTATAAATTAATGAACACGCACAACGCACCTGTAAGGTAGAATTGGCATAAGTCCTACTGGACAACTGGAATTGACCATTAGTCCTTGACAGACATCTCACTAGTACCACTCCGTAAAACAACCTATTAAGACCCAACACCAAAGGACATGATGGACCCAGGGCACATAAGCAACCACCCTGGTGGCATAAGGCAACCAAATATTTGATCACCTAATGCTATCAAAAGATTAAAGATCAAAAGGGGAAACTGATGAGATAAAATTTATATTTTATAGAAAATAAGAAAAATTTAAACATAAAATTTTTCTCTACCCTTTTGGGCCTCCTCCCTCCCTTTGGTGTGTGTTGTACATCTGCATTAACCAGACCTCCTTAGGAGATAACTTCCTTCTTAATCTCATAAGAGGCCACAATGACCCATGACTCATTACTCACTTTGTACATTTAGATCTGGATTGTGTAAACTGTCAAAAATATGTCACTTGACATATAATCCTTTGTCTCAAAAACTTATATATAACTATGCTTTGACCTCTAAGGGGCAGAACAGTCCTTAGAGCTTTCTTAAAGACTGTCTCCTGATTATAATCCTCAGGTTGGCTCCAATAATATTAAGGTAGAGGAAAATTTCTTCTGGACAGCATGCATTTTCCTACTTCTCAGGTAGGTATTATTTTCCTAATTTATAAACAAATCTTAGAAAAATTAAAATACCTTACCTACACCTACATAAAGAATCAGCAGCAAAGGTGGGAATGTGAACCCAGATAAGCCATCTTCCAAATTTATGCTTTTAATACCACATTCTGAGAGGCAACACAAAACTGATTCTTATTTTCCCAATAAGAATCTGGACAAGGCAGAACTCAGTGGTAGAAAGAACAATGGCCTGAGATTCAGAAACCCAGACTCTAGTCTAAGATCTGCCACCTTTATTATTGATTAGTTTACCTCTCCAGATCTAAGTTTTCCCACTAATAAAATGCCAGGGTTGAACTACATCACTGAGATGCTGCCCTTCCTATATTGTGAAGGCAAACTTTTAATGCAAATACAGTATGGCAACCTAAACAGATAGAAGGGAATTCACTTTTACCAGGAACTGAGTAAAAGATATAGTACACATATTATGCCAACACCAAACTTGACTAGAAAGGTATTGTCACCACAGGTGAGCAAACAGAGGCTCAAAGAAGTGAGGCAAATTTGTCTATACTCACACTGGCAGTATGTGACAGAGCTAGGGTCTGAATCAAGGCCTATTTAGTAGGCTCTTTCCTCGACTTTACATTGCCTCCTGAATTGAATCTTATCTAGAATTTTCATCATCTTTCTACCCCTCAAAAGCCAGACTATCCCTGTGCCCACTTCTATGGAATAAGGATTAAGTCTTACAGAGAGAAACCAACACCTTTCCCTTTTTTTAATGAAATAATTAAGGGCAGGAATGAGCTAACTGGTTTATAAAGAAGGGACTGTCAAGTGCCATTTTTCAAGATACTATGTACCTCAGCAGTCAAATGCCCTATAATTCAGTGAGTGCCCAAAAATGTACTCAGCACCAGATATAGAGTATGAAAAACCCCACTTTCATTTTTATAACCCTCACCGAGTTATCTCACTAACTGCCTACCCACTAACTGCCTCCATCTAAACAACGAAACATAATATTCCGACCCTTTAGCCAACTCTTATTCTGAGTACTAGTCGCAGATCTCCTAACTCTAACATGAATTGGAGGCCAACCCGTAGAACACCCATACATAATTGTAGGCCAATCAGCATCCATCTTATATTTTCTCTTAATCCCTAGTGTTAATACCAGTAACTAGTCTTATCGAAAATAAACTCCTAAAATGAAGAGTCTTTGTAGTATAACAAAATACCCCGGCCTTGTAAACCGGAAAAGGAGAAACTCACACCTCCCTAAGACTCAAGGAAGAAGCATTAAACCTCACCACCAGCACCCAAAGCTGAAATTCTACATAAACTATTCCTTGAAAAGGTTTATTGTAGAATAACCACCAGGCTACAGTACTATGTCAGTATTGAAAATAATTTATTTTATAATACTTTTGTTGTGTAAGTCATATACACATGCATGTCCACATATCAATAATAGTGTCTTCCTGTAAATGTATACATATACATGCTATGTATTACTGTGCATTCATTTATTTTCCCCACTAGCAGTTAAAGGTCATATTAAATTTTATTAATTTTACATATTACATAATATTATTGATCGTACATAGGACATGTCATTAACGGTGATCTTTATAAGACATCTGGTTCTTACTTCAGGACCATTTTAACTTAAAATCGCCCACTCGTTCCCCTTAAATAAGACATCTCGATGGGTTAATGACTAATCAGCCCATGCTCACACATAACTGAGATTCCATACATTTGGTATTTTTTATTTTTTTGGGGGGGCCTGCACAGACTCAGCTATGACCTTAAAAGGTCTCGTCACAGTCAAGCAAATTGTAGCTGGACTTGTATGTATTTTTTATTTGACTAGCACAACCAACATGTGCAATTAAATTAATGGTTACAGGACACAGTACTCCACTATTCCCCCCAGGCTCAAAAAACTGTATCTCGTAGTGGATCAAACCCCCCTTACCCCCTACAAAACTAACCATCTGCTTAGATATTCACCACCCCCCTAGACAGCTTCGTCCCTAGATCTACGAACAATTTTTTTCATAAATCAATACTAAATCTGATACAAGCCCCATAATGAAATTATACGAACATCTTTTACACCCCATGGGTTAATGTAGCTTAAATTTTTTCATAAAGCAAGACACTGAAAATGTCTAGATAGGTGGGCTTCGCCAGCCCCATCAACATAAAGGTTTGGTCCCAGCCTTACTATTAATTCTTAACAGACTTACACATGCAAGCATCCACATCCCGGTGAGAATGCCCTCCAAATCACAAAGATCAAAAGGAGTGGGTATCAAGCACGCTACACTAGCAGCTCACAACACCTTGCTTAGCCACACCCCCACGGGACACAGCAGTGATTAAAAAGTAAGCCATGAACTAAAGTTTGACTAAGTCATGTTAACTAGGGTTGGTAAACTTCGTGCCAGCCACCGTGGTCATACGACTGACCCAAATTAATAGAGACACGGCGTAAAGAGTGTTAAGGAATCATACAAAATAAAGTCAAATCCTAATTAAGCTGTAAAAAGCCATAATTAAAACTAAGCTAAACCACGAAAGTGACTTTAGTACAATCTGAGTACACGACAACTAAGACCCAAACTGGGATTAGATACCCCACTATGCTTAGTCGTAAACTAAATAGTCACAAAACAAGACTATTCGCCAGAGTACTACTGGCAACAGCCTAAAACTCAAAGGACTTGGCGGTGCTTCATATCCCTCTAGAGGAGCCTGTTCTGTAACCGATAAACCCCGATTAACCTCACCAACCCTTGCTACTTCAGTCTATATACCGCCATCTTCAGCAAACCCTAAAAGGGAGCGAAAGTAAGCATAACTACCATACATAAAAACGTTAGGTCAAGGTGTAACCTATGGGATGGGAAGAAATGGGCTACATTTTCTATATTAAGAACACCCCTTATATCCACACGAAAGTTTTTATGAAATCTAAAAACTAAAGGAGGATTTAGTAGTAAATTAAGAGCAGAGTGCTTAATTGAATAAGGCCATGAAGCACGCACACACCGCCCGTCACCCTCCTCAAGTATCACAGCAAAGCCCCAGCTCACTAACCCATGCTAAGCAACTATACGAGAGGAGACAAGTTGTAACAAGGTAAGCATACTGGAAAGTGTGCTTGGACAAAACAAGATATAGCTTAAACAAAGCATCTAGTTTACACCTAGAAGATTCCACGATCCGTGTATATCTTGAACCATACCTAGCCCATAGCCCCTCCCACCGCTACTACCATAAACTAATCAAATAAAACATTCACCATACATCTAAAGTATAGTAGATAGAAATTTAATCACCAATGGCGCTATAGAGAAAGTACCGTAAGGGAAAGATGAAAGAAATATTAAAATTAAAAAAAAAGCAAAGCTTACCCTGGCTACGGAATCGTAAGACTCTTTCTGGGTTAGCACAGGTATGAAAGGCAGTCTACTTCTTTTCATTCCTTTCATAAATAATACATCTCAATGCAACTGAGCATCTTCACACACTAAATGTTACTAGTATTAGTGTTATTTATTCTCTAATAGTGATATGACAACTGTATTTTAATCCAAAATATAGGTACCAAAAGAAAGAAAAAAATTAAATTACACTGGTTTCATTACTTCAAGAATTATGAAGTACTTCCATCAAATCACCTTATTTAATAATCATGACAATGCTTTGTGCTGGCTTGTCAGGCAGTGTGCTTTGACTTTTAGGGGAACTAGCTCATTTGTTCTCCATAACAATTCATTAAATCTACATAAGACCTACGAGGTGAGCACGAATTTCCTTATATCACAGATGGAGCAATTAAAACAGTGGAAGCGGGCTTCCCAGGTGGCGCAGTGGTTGAGAGTCCGCCTGCCGATTCAGGGGACAGGGGTTCGTGCCCCGGTCCGGGAAGATCCCACATGCCGCGGAGCGGCTGGGCCCGTGAGCCATGGCCGCTGAGCCTGCGCATCCAGAGCCTGTGCTCCGTAACGGGAAAGGCCACAACAGTGAGAGGTCCGCGTAAAGCAAAAAAAAAAAAAAAAAAGTGGCAGCCAGTAATGAAAAAATGGCTAGCTGACTCTAGAGCTGCAAACTCTTGGAAACTATGCTTTGATGCCTTGTAGAGAAAGATTATTCCCATTTTAGAGATAGGGAAAATGAATTTTGGTTTCTTAGGCAGCGTCAAGTGAGTGGTAAATTCAGCACTCAGATTCTGAGTTAATGTTCTGACTTAATCCAGTGCATTTCCCATTTCACTACAATGTCTCTTTAACATTAAAACCTTACATTTGTGTACAACTTTCCATCTTAGAAAAACATAGCATTAAAATTTAACAACCCTGTGAAGGATGTACCATTCGTAACTTACAGACGATGTAAGGAGTGATCACAACAGGTTGGTAAATTAGACACGGTAAGTTTAGATAACTGTAATGTAAACCATGTCTTGAGATCTTATTCAGTCAAATTTAAAGCTCTAAAAGTAAGAAAGCAAGCGTCTTCTATGTTTAAGAGGCAAGGATCAATTTCAATCCTAGTAGGTTGTCTTTGATCATCTCAGCACATCTCCAATATATCCTGGAGCAGTTTGTTTTCATCTGTATTACAGTTTCTGTATTTTCTCTCACTTATAAGTATCTGAGTTCCTTGTTTGTAGAGACGAGGGACTCAGCCTACCTGGCATGTAGTAGCCACTCAACAAATGATGGAAAACCATCCTGAAAAAACCTAACATTACTGTTAGCCCTCGGTGATGTACAGGGGTCGATTTACATCACCCCAAGCAGGACCGTCCTAACCATACGCCCCTCTTTGGTATCCGATTTAAATGCAGCCCCAATGAATGAAATAAAACTGCAGGTGCCACGGTAAACCAGAGCACGGTAAGAAAACAAGCACTAGGGAGAACCGAGGACCAAGCGGGGCCCGACCCGGCTCGCGCGAGTAGACGCGGTCGAGGATGCCGGGCGGGCCGCTCCCTGGTCCAAGGTCTGGAGAAATGACGCGTCTCTCCGCACCGGCGACGGCAGCAGAGGGTGGTCCCGGCACCGCCCGCGCCCCCGGGCCGGCCAAAGCGGGTCACTCACCCCGAACACAGGCTCCGTGGGGCCGCCCCCAGGGCCGCCGAGTTTCGATTCCCCAGCGTTTGGAAACGGACCAAAAACAAACCGGGTCGCTAGGGGTCACCGCGGGCTTCCTGTTTCCTCAAAGACAGCGCCGCTTCCCCGGCAAAGGCAGCCGCTCCGGGAACGCCGCGGAGGGACTCCCATTTCTCCCGCCTCGGTGGCGCCAGGGCCGGCGCCGCCGGCCAGTCGGCTACAGCCCGGGAGGCTCTGGAAGGAGGGCCGAGCCAAGGCCGAAGGCCGAGCCACCGCCGGAGAAGGCCGGTTACCCGGCCCCGTCAGCGCCCGCCCTAGCCCCGCGCCGCACAGGGGGAGCGCAGCGACGGGGCCGGCCAGGAGGGCGTCCTACTCACGACCGGAAACGGGGCCTCCAGTAATCCACGGCTCGGAGCCTGGGCCGCGCAAGCAAACCGGAAGTCAGGCCGGAGGAAGATGGGAGGGCGTTCGCCAAGCCAGTGCTGGGGCTGGGTGGGGGAAAAGTGCGCAGAAAAGGAGGGCGCAGCGTACTACGCGCCCCGTGAGCCTCCGCCGCCGGGTGGGCGGGGCCGGGGCGTGCTACGTGTCGTGAGCATACGCAGCAGGGTGGGCGGGGCCGCGGCGTACTACGTGTATAGTGAGCTCCCGCGACTGGACTGGCGCGGCCCCGGCGACGCGGGAGGCGGAGGCGGTGCGACAGTGTGGTAAGACGTTATCCGTCTTGGCGGAGGTTGAGTCGCTGGCCTCCTACAGCGCCGTCTTTTTCCCTCAGCGTCCGCTTGTGGGTCCCCGAACGCTGCAGTGCGTGTTGGCTCCGCATAGTAGCGCTCTTGTGGGTTTCTAGTTCTCGCCTAGCCGTGGCCGGGAACTGGGGACCCGTGACGATTCGCGCCTGCGGGGGAGCTGTTAACAGCCCGACTAGTTTCGGGGCGTTGCTCCGGGTCCCCTAGTTATTCCGCACACAGCTCTTGTTAACATTGTGGAAGCTGTTGACTTCGGAGGGTGGTACCGGCTGCGCCAGGTAGAGGATGGACAGGCCTGAGCTGTGGCGTCACGAGTAGTTGAGTTGGGGGCCGTCCTTGGAGGTCGCAGGCAGACGGAACCCCTCCAGCTGTAGGCCTATTTTTGATTAAACGAATAAAGGAGAAAATGGTTAATTATAGGGCATTTATCCTTACTGACTGCCAGTTAGCAACAGTGATACTCCTCCCCAGCCCTTTCGACTAAGGACTTAAATATTGTTGGAGTCAGTGTTATGTTGGAAGATGTTTCTGCATCAATTTTTTAAAAAAATTAATTAATTTTATTTATTTATTTTTGGCTACGTTGGGTCTTCGTTGTTGCATCTGGGCTTTCTCTAGTTGCGGCGAGCGGGGGCAACTCTTCGTTGCGGTGCGCGGGCTTCTTTCTCATTTCGGTGGCTTCTCTTGTTGTGGAGCACGGGCTCTAGGTGCGTGGGCTTCAGTAGTTGTGGCACTCAGGCTCAGTAGCTGTGGCTCTTGGGCTCTAGAGTGCAGGCTCGGTAGTTGTGGTGCCCAGGCTTAGTTGCTCCGCGGCATATGGGATCTTCCCAGACCAGGGCTTGAGCCCGTGTCCCCTGCATTGGCAGGTGGATTCTTAACCAAAGTGCCACCAGCGAAGCCCCGCATCGCAGTTCTAATTCATCAACCAACAGTCAGCTCATCAAGAATGGATTCGGCTCTAGGGTTTACTTTAAAATATTTTTCTGTTGTTGTTAAGCCTCTCATTTTGCTTTAGATTTAAGTGAAAATTCACAGCTGTTATGAGCAAAGAGCACAACTTAAAGTGACATGACATTTAAAAAATACTTTAAAATCTGTATTAATGTAATCATTTAGAAAGATCCATTCACTTCAGTTTATCAGGCTGGGACGTAAGAGCAGTGTTTTTAATATTTTGGACAAGAATCTTTTTTCGATTAGCTTGGTAATGCGCTTTACAGAATAAAAGCAAACCACCAAGAGGTGTATTTTGCCTAGTTTTTGAAGAATGCTAACAAAATCGGTTGAGGCACCCCAAAATCATCAAAAGTAAAACGATAATCTGGTTTCTGATTTGTAGATCTAGAAATGTTGAATCTTTACTCACAATTTAGAATAATTTGAGACTTGTTGAAAAAGAAGGAAAATTCATTTTTATCTTTTCTCTCTGAGTAAATAAGATGACTTAGCTCAGTATTTTACTATATGTGATCAGTCTGTTTTCGTTTTAATAATACACACTTCCCTATTATAATAATGAAAAAAAGTGGGTCTTATTAACAATACTATTTGCTTATTCAGAATGCATAAGCCTATCAATTTAGTCAAGTAAAACATCCTAATTTTTTTTTGCCAGGGAATGGGGGCGGGGAGAGTCATACCCACGGTAGGTTATGGCAAAATGTAATACAGATATTTGTTAAATTGAGCTGAAATGGTCACTTTCTATCCACTTATGCATCCGCTTTAATTAAGTTTAGCAAATAAATTATTAAAGAAAACTTGCCACACTTATGCTTTGTTATAAGCAGAAGTTGAAGTTTTATTACAATCTTGCTGTAAGGAAAAAGACCTCCGATAAGTCAAATAAAAGATACAGTCTTGGTAGGGACATTTTATGGGAAAAGAAAATGGTTAGATAATTATCATTAAAGTAGATAACAGAAAGAAAGGAATTTGGGGGACATTAGACTCTTAACTAATAGTCAATTGCTTAGGTGAGTGGATGGTTTTCCAGAGCAAATCTTAATTCTATTAAAGTTTATTGGAAGGTTGCTTAGGCTTTTTTTTCAGGAATGTTCATTTCACCGCAAGAGAGGAGTTGTGAATTACAGTCATCCAAAAAAGCATCTGTACCGGCCAGGTTTGGGACAATTTTTTTTAAACCATTATTACATCTTCTATAACTACAAATGAAGTCTGAAATTTTCAAAACAATTCAGGTCTTTATAAACATATACTTGACACAAGGCACTTTTTAAAAGGTCCTGTTTTACAGGTTGTAGTAAACAAAAAAATAGGTAACACAAGATATTCTCCCCCACCCTGTCCCGCCTTCTCCCATCCTCTCACCAAGGTCCTGATATTTTCCATCAGGAGCTGCTCCTGAAGGATAGAGTGAGGACTGGCTTCAGTGAGATTCCCTTTACCCTGGGGTAGGTTGGATTCCAAAACAATATCTGAACAAAGAATATAGGCCCTGGCACAACTCTTGACTGTGGCTCAGCCTCCTTCTGTTTTTAGGCAACTGTGCATCATTAGAGCTGCTTCAAACCTTATTTTTTGTTTAATTAGGCACTATGTTAAAACAATGAAAAAAAGTGCTGTTGTGTTTTGTTTTTTTAGTGGGAGCTATATATTTCTAAGCTGTGACGAATATTTACTGTTAGAGGAAAGAGAATACATCTTTTGAGGAAAATTTGTAAAGCGAATTTTGGGTTAGTGATTTAAATTTTATATTAGTTTAATTTGATTAAATCATACCATCCTAGAGATCATGTTTTCTGTGTCTCTACCCTGTGTTTTGTGAGTACTGTGTACGTGTGGCTCTGCAGTGTCAGCAGGACAGAATTAAGATGTCAAAACCTTTAAGTTGAAATAGCAATGTCACTTTTCATATTAAAATCAGCTTCAATGTCATTTTGTCCATTAATGTCTTAAAAGCATTCTTCCTCTCTTCTCCCCCACCTATCACATGTCCAGGTTAAAAGCCTTAGGGTAAGGGAATGGTTTCAGTGGCAGAGATACAAAACAGATTCAAAAATACTACCAATAATGAAAAATCTGGTATCTGAGCCTACATAGTCTGTTTTCCTTCTTTCCTCCCATACCTCCTTGCTCATACTGCTACCCCCCCAACCAAAACACATACACACACACACACAGAATGTCGTGAATTGCAGAATCAAAGTTCATGATTTCTGTTACACTGTGTATCTGAATCTGTGAATATGCCTGAAGCAGCAGGCAAACTGGGCGTCATGGATCCCTAACCCTTAACCTTGGAAAGTACATGAAGGCTTTCCAGGGGGTTATGTAAATGATAGTTTAAGGGTATTAATTTTCACGCTGTTTACTTGCATGTTTCTTTCCTAAAATTGATCTGCCTCAGAGTGTGCCTAAACCAGGGCAGCTTTCCCCTTTCCTCTTTTGTAATTGTCCCTCTCCCACTCTACAATTAAAGCAATACATTTAATCTGACCTAAGTCTTGTTAGAAAGTAAATGATTCTAATAACTGGGTAGCTAATTGTTTCACAAGAGTAGTAATTTCCAATGGCTTTTGAAAATGCTTCAGAAAAACTCAATTGAGTTGTCAGCTGATCATTAAAAATAATTTTATGACATACCCCATGTGATTTTTGATACGTAATTTAGTAGTTCAGAAGAATGATTATTGATATAACCAGAAATCCTTCTGCTTCCAAATATTTGGAATGGAAGAACACAAAATGTAAGAATAGGATCAGCTTGAATCCTGTTTCTTCCTAACAACAAATAATATTCATTCTGATACATGACCTAAATGGGGGGAGAAGGTGCTATCCATTTCTGTATGAGATGCATTTCCAATAAAACTGACTTACAATATTTTATAATGATCATAATTTATATTGAGTTTCTCATTTGATCAGTAGTGCTCTAGTAAATTAATGATAATACAATACTGATGACAATTTTTAAAATTTATGTTCTCAGGAATTTTAAAATATACTCTTTTGTGTAGAGAAATATCAATTTAAGTATTTTCAAGCACTAAAATATGTTGCGATAAGCTTGTGTGGGGGAAGTGAGATAATATGAATTCAAGGAGAAAAGGAATAATATCAGTTTCCTAACTGTGGAAGGAGATCTTGTTCATGTGCTTTTCAAATGCATGGGTTGATAGTAGATATCAAATTACTATGGCATTTACATTCCATTTATAAAAAGAATATATCTTACTGTCTCTAGCAGCTAGCCTTATCCTGGACAGGCAATCTGTGCTTCATAATAACTTTGTGACTTGAAATGTTTGCAGTCAGTAGGAATTAGCTTCTGACAGCTTTCATTTTTTAAAAAATAAACATGAATGTCATAACTGTATGCATAGAAACTAAATGCAGTGACTTTCTTTTGGAAACATATGTAGGTGAAGAAAAATTTAATAGTCTTAGAAAGCCTTTGATGTAAGGAGTAGGGAGAAGAAATATGAGAAGAGCTAACAGAAGACCAGCAGCAGAGACCCCAGGATGGTGTTGGAAGATTGTACAGAGAAGGAAAAAAGATCCAGTAAGGGGAATTCTACACTTCTTCCTAAATGAAATAAGAGCAACCCTTCTCTGAGGCTTGATACTTACACTCTTACTATCTGAGATATGAATTAATTAGTTTATTCAATACTTAACAAATATTCATTCAGAACGTACCATGTGTCATTGTTTTAGGCACTGAGATGAAACGGGCAAAATAGCTTTTTAATGTATAAAGAAGTAAAATCTATCACAGAGAAGTCAGTCACATAGACAAGACCTATGTGAAATTTAACATGATGAGAAATTACTTCCCATTAATTTTTTTCATGACAGTTTCTATATATGCCTATGAAGAAAATAAACTTTTTCCCCTGTTTAAAATGGGAAGAGAGGAAGAAATAATTTTATTTTGTGACTGTCACATGTACACTATAAAAACCAAGAAGATAAAGTCAGCTTTTCAGAGGAAAGACATTTTTATAAAGCTACCAAATAAACAACAATGAAAGGATGACATTAAACTTCAGTAAAATGTATAGAAAGAAGTTAAATTAGATTTTTCAAGTAGACTATGTAGCAAAAGAGAGGGAAAATTTCCAAACCCATTTCACAGCTCACATGATATAAAAGTGAAATCATTGACTTTGTAACAGTTGCAAAATTACAGACATAATTTCCAACTGTAGGTTTTTCAGTTGTCTGTGAATAGTTGATTCTTAAAATTCCAAAAACAAAAAGATGTGTGTTTTTCTTTAATTCACTTATATTTTGTTAATCATTTTCTCTTGACAGTCATTTTATGTCATTCCCTTTTGGCTTTAATAACCCCCTCCCTCTCATCCCATAGCCAGTCTGATCACCTGATTTTGTAGATTTTACCGTTTAGCTAATCTTTTGGATCTTTTTCATAGTCTCTACTATGCCACAGTTTCCTATCCAACTATTATAATAGTTTCCTTTAATTAGTTCTAACTTTTTGTTTTTTAGTTTCCAAGTCATTCTTTATATGGATAGCTAAATGGTCTTTTAAAAATGTAAATCTTACCATTACGTTTCTCCTCTTAAACTCCTGGAATGACTCCTTAGCTTGTTTTAAAAGTCTATTCTTAGTCTAGCCTAGCCTGTTTTACCACCAGCTTCTAGAAACACTGCCAGCTCAGACATTGAAATTGGATATCTTTACTCCTTTATAAGTTTTCATTCAGTTAACCCTGATTATGATTTTAGAATATTTACTTTCTTAGATTATCATTTGACATCTTTTCTAAATTTAAAAATTCTCAGAGAATTGGGGAACTCCAGAAAAATTTTCAATATTAGTGTGAGAATTATGGCTCTACTTCTTACCTGTCCTAAAATGATACCACATTTAAAAGAGGATCCTATATCTTCAGATAATGGATATCAGCTTCAGAACATATGAAGCAAAACTAGGCAGAACTAGGAGACATGCCCACAATACTGGAAGATTTTAACAGGTTTCCCTCACTAACTCATAGAATAAAAAAAAAATACATTAATGAAATAGATGATTGAATAAAATTATTAGCATCACACTCATTAGGATGGCTATTATCAGAAATAAAACCAAAATTGAAAATATTCATCTTAAAATTAATATGGAATCTCAAGGGAACTCAAATAGCCAAAACAATCTTGAGAAAGACGAACAAAGCTGGAGGCTTCCCATTTGCTGACCTCAAAACATATTACAAAGCTGCAGAATCAAAACATTGTACTGGTGTAAAGACATACATATAGACCAATGGAATAGAATGGAGAGCACAAAAAGATCCTCACATATATGATTTTCAACAGATGTGCCAAGACCATCCCATGGGGAAATGTGGTTGGAAAAACTGAATATTGGTATGCAAAACAATGAAGTTTGACCCTTACCTCACACTGGAAAAATTAAATCAAAATGGATCAAAGACCTAAATGTAACAACTAAAACTATGACACACTTAGAAGAAAAATAGGGAGAGGGCTTCATGACATTAGATTTGACAATTTCTTGGATGTGACACCAAAAGCATAGGCAACAAAAGAAAAAATAGGTAACTAAAGGTCTCTAAATCAATCACTAATAAAATGTTAAAAAATCATTATCGGGGCTTCCCTGGTGGCGCAGTGGTTGGGAGTCCACCTGCCGATGCAGGGGACATGGGTTTGTGCCCCGGTCCGGGAAGATCCCACATGCCGCAGAGCGGCTGGGCCCATGAGCCATGGCCACTGGGCCTGTGCGTCTGGAGCCTGTGCTCCGCAACGGGAGAGGCCACAACAGTGAGAGGCCCGAGTACCGTATCTGCAGTATTAGTGGAAGAAATTTTACCTTTAAGCAAATCAGCTGTGTGATTTACATGACAATATAGCTTAGATAAAGGTCAATTGAGAATGGGCACATGTAGGGAGAAATAACTAAGCTGCTCTGAAATTAATACTCTCCTTGTTCAACCTACTGATATAATTCTAATCTTTTTATAACAGTATTGCATTTGGTAGCCAGCCTGAAGAACTTAATTATTCTTGTTTGATCTGTTGTTTTATTCTCACAAGTCTTAATATACTGAATAATAGAAAATACTAGGATTCTTGCAGCCATCCAATATAGACATAAAGCATATAAACTGATTACTAAGGTTTAAAGTTGGCATTTAGCACAATTTATCAGATTTCTACTTATTTGTTAACTTTTTCCTGGAAACAATTTAAAGCTGCAAAAGATACCATCCTTTAAATATGCCAGTAAGCTGTTTCTTTCCATTCTATCAATACTTTGATTTCTTATTTTGGATGAAATCCATCAGTTATACTCATTATTAAAACAAAAAAAGAAAAGAAAATATTAAGCATCTTGGAGCATTTATTGAGCTAGAAGCTACCCAGCAGTGTCTGCATAAAGTAGTCCCTGAATGATAAAGATAAATTACAACTTTGCACTGATAATAGGCTCTTAAATTCCTGTTGAATTGTTAAATATAATCTAAGGTTGACATACAGGCACAAATTGGTTAATTAGGTATGAATGAACAGCAAATTTTAAATTTACATTATAGAGAAGATTAAGGATAAATGCATTTTAAGTTTAGAAGCAAACTACCTAATCATTTGTTAAGTTGAGCACTTGAGAAAAATCATGAAGGAAAGACTAAATAGAGTGCTCTCATTCTGCATTGGTTTCTGCATATTTTAATTTTCTTATCTAACTATAAATATAGCTCATTTAAAAGCAGTCTAGAAAGGAAGTCAAACACTTATTATATGTATTTAGTGTAGCAGCACTGAAATGGGTTTTTTCATATGCTTTTTCATTTCATCATTAAAACCATCCTATGAATTATAATATTATTACCATCAACAGGAACAGATGATAAAATGATAGATTATTTAACTGATTTGCCTTAATTTTAAAATCGCATAGGAAATGAAGCCAAAATTTAAATCCAGAGCTACGATTGATATTCAACTGATACACAAACAGCCATACTAGTTTTTAAATAATTTGAATATTGTTACTATCTAGGACAGCTTTAACGCTGAAGTTCATATTATTTTCATTATCTCATAATATAAATATTCACTCAGTGCTTCTCTTTGGCAAGTATTCTTTTAAGTGCTAGGGATACAGTGGTTAACAAGATAGACTGACTTGCCAGTGGGTTTTCCTTGTCTTGTAGAGGACCTCATTAAATAAACTACAATACAGTGTGTTGAGTGGCATGGAGAGGGGGTAGAGATTGCTGGGGGCACACGGTAGGGGCATTGACTCTTACTCAGTAATTTTTCAGATTGGCTTAGACATCACCTCTTCTCAGTAGCCTGACACACCCCCTACCTGGAAGTCTCAGGTGTGCCCCATACACTTCCAAATCATTCTGCATTGGTCTCATAATAGCACTTAATGTTATTTGAGGAGAGGAATTTTGTCTTTCCTTTAGCATTATCTGGCTCATAGCAAACCCTCAAGAAGTATTTTAGAACAAAGAAAATAGAATTGAGGTCTGAAACAGCAGCAAGCAAGTGAGAGAACAGTTTTACATAAGCTTTTAGGTATTGAGGTGGGAAATGACAGAGATAATCCTTGTAATGTAGGAGGAAAGTTTATCTTTTGAGACTGAGGAGAATGGTCTGAGATTTAAAAAGGTTTAGAATAATCACTGAAGAATTGCAAGAGGAAAAAGAGAATACATAAAAAGGATAGCCTTAAAGATGTGCTGAGGCCTCATCTGAGGTTGAAGTCTCTGAATTTGTAGTGGTACCAATAGGCGTGACTACATAATATCCTCCAAGAATCAGCAGCTCAGATTCAGGACCTTGACGACCAAGGGTGTATTCCTTTGTTTTTAAATTAAATTAAATTAATTTTTTATATAGCAGGTTCTTATTAGTTATCTGTTTTATACATATTAGCATATATATGTCAATCCCAATCTCCCAATTCACCCCCCCCATCACCAACCCCCTGCTTTCCCACCTTGGTGTCCGTATGTTTGTTCCCTACACCTATGTCTCTATTTCTGCCTTGCATACTGGTTCATCTGTACCATTTTTCTAAATTCCACATATATGTGTTAATATACGATATTTGCTTTAATCTTTCTGACTTACTTCACTCTGTATGACAGTCTCTAGGTCCATCCATGTCTCTACAAATGTCCCAATTTGGTTCCTTTTTTTGGCTGAGTAATATTCCATTCTATGTATGTACCACATCTTATTTATCCATTCGTCTGTCAGTGGGCATTTAGGTTGCTTCCATGACCTGGTTATTGTAAATAGTGCTGCAATGAAATGGGGTGCATGTGTGTTTTTTTCTTTTTCTCTTTGTTATCTTTACTTTTTTAAAATATCTTTTTTGGAGTGTAATTGCTTTACAATGTTGTGTTAGTTTCTGCTGAATAACAAACTGAATCAGCTATACATATACATATATCCCCATATCCCCTCCCTCTTGTGTCTCCCTCCCACCTCCCTATCCCACCCCTCCAGGTGGTCACAGAGCACCGAGCTGACCTCCCTGTGCTATGCAGCTGCTTCCCACTAGCTATCTATTTTACATTTGGTAGTGTATATATGTCAGTCCTACTCTTTCACTTTGTCCCAGCTTACCTTTCCCCCTCCCCATGTCCTCAAGTCCATTCTCTATGCCTGCATCTTTATTCCTGCCATACCCCTAGGTTCATCAGAAAAAAGTTTTTTTTTTTTTCAGATTCCATATATATGTGTTAGCATACAGTATTTGTTTTTCTCTTTCTGACTTACTTCACTCAGTATGACAAACTCTAGGTCCATCCACCTCACTACAAATAACTCAGTTTTGTTTCTTTTTATGGCTGATTAATATTCCATTGTATATATGTGCCAAATCTTCTTTTTCGTTCATCTGCCCATGGACATTTAGGTTGCTTCCATGTCCTGGCTATTATAAACAGTGTTGCAATGAACATTGTGGTACTTGACTACTTTTGAATTATGGTTTTCTCAGGGAATATGCCCAGTAGTGGGATTGCTGGGTTGTATGATAGTTCTATTTTTAGTTTTTTAAGGAGCCTCCATACTGTTCTCCACAGTGGCTATATCAATTTACATTCCCACCAATAGTGCAGGAGGGTTCCCTTTTCTCCACATCCTCTCCAGCATTTATTGTTTGTAGATTTTTTGGTGATGGCCATTCTGACTGGTGTGAGGTAATACCTCATTGTGGTTTGGGTTTGCATTTCTCTGATGATTAGTGATGTTGAACATACTTTCATGTGTTTGTTGGCAATCTGTATATCTTCTTTGGAGAAATGTCTCTTTAGGTCTTCTGCCCATTTTTGGATTGGGTTGCTTGTTTTTTTGATATTGAGCTGCATGAGCTGCTTGAATATTTTGACGATTAATCCTTTGTCACTTGCTTCGTTTGCAAATATTTTCTCCCATTCTGAGGGTTGTCTTCTCATCTTGTTTATGGTTTCCTTGCTGTGCAAAAGCTTTAAGTTTCATTCGGTTCCATTTGTTTATTTTTGTTTTTATTTCCATTTCTCTAGGAGGTGGGTCAAAAAGGATATTTCTGTGATTTATGTCAAAGAGTGTTCTTCGTATGTTTTCCTCTAAGAGGTTGATAGTGTCTGGCCTTACATTTAGGTTTTCTATCCATTTAGAGTTTACTTTTATGCATGGTGTTAGGGAGTGTTCTAATTTCATTCTTTTACATGTAGCTGTCCAGTTTTCCCAGCACCACTTACTGAATAGGCTGTCTTTTCTCCATTGTATATTCTTGCCTCCTTTATCAAAGATAAGATGACCGTATATGTGTGGGTTTTTCTCTGGGCTTTCTATCCTGTTCCATTGATCTCTATTTCTGTTCTTGTGCCAGTACCATGCTGTCTTGATTATTGTAGCTTTGTAGTATAGTCTGAAGTCAGGAAGCATAATTCCTCCAACTCCGTTTTTCTTTCTCAATATTGCTTTGACTGTTCGGGGTCTTTTGTGTTTCCATACAGATTGTGAAATTTTTTTGTTCTAGTTCTGTGAAAAATGCCATTGGTAGTTTACTAGGGATTGCATTGAACCTGTAGATTGCTTTGGGTAGTATAGTCATTTTCACAATGTTGATTCTTCCAATCTAAGAATATGGTATATCTCTCCATCTGTTTGTATCATCTTTAATTTCTTTCATCAGTGTCTTATAGTTTTCTGCATACAGGTCTTTTGTCTCCCTAGGTAGGTTTATTCCTAGGTAGTTTATTCTTTTTGTTGCAGTGGTAAATGGGAGTGTTTCCTTAATTTCTCTTCCAGATTTTTCACCATTAGTGTATAGGAATGTGATAGAGTTCTGTGCATTAATTTTGTATCCTGCTACTTTACCAAATTCGTTGATTACCTCTAGTAGTTTTCTGGTAACATCTTTAGGATTTTCTATGTATAGTATCATGGCATCTGCAGACAGTGACAGTCTTACTTCTTCTTTTCCAATTTGGATGCCCTTTATTTCCTTTGCTTCTCTGATTGCTGTGGCTAAAACTTCCAAAACTAGGTTGAATAACAGTGGTGAGAGTGAGCATCCTTGTTTTGTTTCTGATTTTAGAGGAAGTGGTTTCAGTTCTTCACCATTGAGAACAGCGTTGGCTGTGGGTTTGTCATATATGGCCCTTATTATGTTGAGGTAAGTTCCCTCTATGCCTACTTTCTGGGGAGTTTTTATCATAAAATAGCTGTTGAATTTTGTCAGAAGCTTTTTCTGCATCTGTTGAGATGATCATATGGTCTTTATCCTTCAGTTTGTTAATATGGTTTATCACATTTATTGATTTGCGAATACTGAAGAATCCTTGCATGTCTGGCGTAAGCCCCACTTGATCATGGTGAATTATCCTTTCAATGTGCTGTTGGATTCTGTTTGCTAGTATTCTGTTAAGTATTTTTGCATCTATGTTCATCAGTGATATTGGCCTATAGTTTTCTTTTTTTGTGACATCTTTGTCTGCTTTTGGTATTAAGGTGTGGTGCCCTTGTAGAATAAAACTAAGAGTGTTCCTCCCTCTGCTATATTTTGGAAGAGTTTGAGAAGTATACGTGTTAGCTCTTCTCTAATGTTTGATAGAATTCACCTGGGAAGCCTTTGGTCCTGGGCTTTTGTTTGTTGGAAGATTTTTAATCACAGTTTCAATTTCAGTGCTTGGAATTGGTCTCTTTATATTTTCTATTTCTTCATGATTCAGTCTTGGAAGATTGTGCTTTTCTAAGAATTTGTCCCTTTCTTCCAGGTTGTCCATTTTATTGGAATATAGTTTCTTGCAGTAATCCCTCATGAATCTTTGTGTTTCTGCAGTGTCAGTTGTTACTTCTCCTTTTTCATTTCTAATTCTGTTGATTTGAGTCTTCTCCCTTTTTTTCTTGATGAGTCTGGCTAGTGGTTTATCAATTTTGTTTATCTTCTCAAAGCACCAGCTTTTATTTTTAGTTTTATTGACTTTGCTATCGTTCCCTTCATTTCTTTTTCATTTATTTCTGATCTGATCTTTATGATTTCTTTCCTTCTGCTAACTTTGGGGTTTTTTTGTTCCTCTCTCTAATTGCTTTAGGTGTAAGGTTAGGTTGTTTATTTGAGATTTCTTTTGTTTCCTGAGGTAGGATTTTATTACTATAAACTTCCCTCTTAGAACTGCTTTTGCTGCATCCCATAGGTTTTGGGTCATTGTGTTTTCACTGTCATTTGTTTCTCTGTATTTTTGATTTCCTCTTTGATTTCTTCAGTGATCTCTTGATTATTTAGTAGCATATTATTTAGCCTCCATGTGTTTGTATATTTTACATTTTTTCCCTGTAATTGATATCTAGTCATATAGCGCTAAGGTCAGAAAAGAAACTTGATACAATTTCAATTTTTTAAAATTTACCAAAGGTTGATTTGTGACTCAAGATACGATCTATCCTGAAGAATATTCCTTGAGCACTTGAGAAAAAAGATTATTCTGTTGTTTTTGGATGGAATGCACTATAAACATCAATTAAATCCATCTTGTTTAATGTATCATTTAAACTTCTGTTTTCT
This sequence comes from Aethalodelphis obliquidens, assembly GCF_003676395.1. Classification (NCBI taxonomy): domain Eukaryota; kingdom Metazoa; phylum Chordata; class Mammalia; order Artiodactyla; family Delphinidae; genus Aethalodelphis; species Aethalodelphis obliquidens. Next base: position 1,247,772 of record NW_020838006.1, read on the forward strand.
TACTTATTTTCATTTTGGATGATCTGTCCATTGGTGAAAGTGGGGTGTTAAAGTTCCCTACTATTATTGTGTTATTGTCGATTTCCCTTTTTATGGCTATTAGCATTTGCCTTATGTATTGAGGTGCTCCTATGTTGGGTGCATAAATATTTACAATTGTTATATCTTCTTCTTGGATTGATCCGTTGATCATTATTTAGTGTCCTTCTTTGTCTCTTGTAATAGTCTTTATTTTAAAGTCTGTTTTTTCTGATATGAGATTTGCTACTCCAGCTTTCTTTTGATTTCCATTTGCATAGAATATCTTTTTCCATCCCCTCACTTTCAGTCTATATTTGTCCCTAGGTCTGAAGTGGGTCTCTTGTAGACAGCATATATATTGGTCTTGTTTTTATATCCATTTAGCCAGTATTTGTTGGAGCATTTAATCCATTTATGTTTAAGATAATTATCAATATGTCTGTTCCTATTACCATTTTCTTAATTGTTTTGTGTTTGTTTTTGTAGGTCTTTTCCTTCTCTTGTGTTTCCTGCCTAGAGAAGTTCCTTTAGCATTTGTTGTAAAGCTGGTTTGGTGGTGCTGAATTCTCTCAGCTTTTGCTTGTCTGTAAAGGTTTTAATTTCTCCATCGAATCTGAATGAGATCCTTGCTGGGTAGAGTAATCTTGGTTGTAGGTTTTTCCCTTTCATCTCTTTAAATATATCCTTCCACTCCTTTCTGGCTTGCAGAGTTTCTGCTGAGAGATCAGCTGTCAACCTTATGGGGATTCCCTTATATGTTATTTGTTGTTTTTTCCTTGCTGCTTTTAATATTTTTTGTTTATATTTAATTTTTGATAGTTTGATTAATATGTGTCTTGGTGTGTTTCTCCTTGGATTTATCCTGTATGGCGCTCTCTGGACTTCCTGGACTTCCTTTTCCATGTTAGGGAAGTTTTCAACTATAATCTCCTCAAATATTTTCTCAGACCCTTTCTTTTTCTCTTCTTCTTCTGGGACTCTTAATTTGAATGTTGGTGTGTTTAATGTCCCAGAAGTCTCTGAGACTGTCTTCAATTCTTTTCATTTTTTTTCTTTATTCTGCTCTGTGGCAGTTATTTCCACTATTTTATTTTCCAGGTCACTTACCCGTTCTTCTGCCTCAGTTATTCTGCTATTGTTTTCTTTTAGAGAATTTTTAATTTCATTTATTGTGTTCATCATTGTTTGTTTGCTCTTTAGTTCTTTGAGGTCTTTTTTAAACGTTTCTTGTATTTTCTCTATTTGCAAGATTTTATATCATCTTTACTATCATTACTCTGAATTCTTTTTCCAGTAGACTGCCTATTTCCTCTTCATTTGTTTGGTCTGGTGGGTTTTTACCTTGCTCCTTCATCTGCTGCATATTTCTCTGTCTTTCCATTTTGCTTAACTTACTGTGTTTGGGGTCTACTTTTTGCAGCCTGCAGGTTCGTCGTTCCCTTTGTTTTTGGTGTCTGCCCACAGTGGGTACGGTTGGTTCAGTGGGTTGTGTAGGCTTCCTGGCGGAGGGGACTGGTGCCTGTGTTCTAGTAGGTGGGGCTGGATCCTGTCTTTCTGGTGGACAGGGCTGCGTCCAGTGGTGTGTTCCGGGATGTCTGTGAATTTAGTATGATTTTAGGTAGCCTCTCTGCTAATGGGTAGAGTTGTGTTCCTGTGTTGCTAGTTGTTTGGCATGGGGTGTACAGCACTGGAGCTTGCTGGTCCTTGTGTGGAACTGGGTCTTAGCGTTGAGATGGAGATCTCTGGCAGAGCTCTCGTTGATTCATATTACATGGGGCTGGGAGGTCTCTGGTGGTCCAATATTCTGAACTAGGCTCTCCCACCTCAGAGGCTCAGGCGCGACAGCAGGCCAGAGAACCAGGACCCTGTCAGTCACACAGCTCAGAAGAAAAGGGAGAAAAAAATTTTTTAAATTAAAAAATATTAAAAAAAATATAGAGCAACCCAACTGATAAACAAATTCACCAGTGACAACAAGCAGTAAAAACTATACTAAGATAAACATAAAAATCAGAAACAAATCAGTCGCAGACAGCAAACCCCACGTCTACCATTGCTCCCCAAATCCACCACCTCAATTTTGGGTTGATTCGTTGTCTATTCTGGTATTCCACAGATGCAGGGTAATTCACGTTTATTGTGGGGATTTAATCTGCTGCTCCTGAGGCTGCACAGAGAAATTTCCCTTTCTCTTCTTTGTTCTCACAGCTCCTGGGGCACAGCTTTGGTTTTGGCTGTGCCTCTGCATATAGGTTGCCCTCAGGCTTCTTTTCCTGCCTGGACAGGACGGGGTTAAAGCAGTGGCTGATTAGGGGCTCTGGGTCACTCCTGCCAGGGCAAAGGGAGGGATACGGTAGTTACAATTGGAATGCCGGGCGAGTCTGTGGTGGCAGAGGCTGGCGTTGACGTTGCAACAGCCTGAGGCACCCCGTGCGTTCTCCCAGGGAAGTTGTCCCTGGATCACAGGATCCTGACTGTGGCGTGTTGTACAGGCTCCCAGGGTGGGGCCTGTGGATAGTGACCTGTGCTTGCACACAGGATTCTCTGTGGCTGCAGCAGCAGCATTAGTGTTTCATGCCTGTCTCTGGGGTCTGAGCTGATAGCTACAGCTCACTCCCATCTCTGGAGCTTGTTTAGGCAGTGCTCTGCCTTCTGTGGGCAGACAGGGAAGGAATCCCCTCTCCTCTTGCACCCTGAAACAGTGGTCTCTTGCCTTAGGCAGGTCCAAAGTTTTTCCTGGACTCTCTCATAGCCAGCTGTGGCACACTAGCCCCCTTCAGGCTGTGTTCATGCAGCCCACCCCAGTCCTCTCCCTGGGATCTCACCTCCTCCGCCATCTTGAAGGTCCCCCACATGTGTCTTTTTGAATTATGGTTTTCTCTGGGTATATGCCCAGTAGTAGGATTGCTGGGTCATATGGTAATTCTATTTCTAGTGTTTTAAGGAACCTCCATACTGTTCTCCATAGCAGCTGTATCAATTTACATTCCCACCAACAGTGCAAGAGGGTTCCCTTTTCTCTACACCCTCTCCAGCATTTGTTGTTTTGTAGATTTTCTGATGATGCCCATTCTAACCGGTGTGAGGTGATACCTCACTGTAGTTTTGATTTGCATTTCTCTAATAATTATTGATATTGAGCAGCTTTTCATGTGCCTCTTGGTCATCTGTATGTCTTCTTTGGAGAAATGTCTATTTAGGTCTTCTGCCCATTTTTAGATTGGGTTTTTTGTTTTTTTAATATTGAGCTGCATGAGATGTTTATATATTTTGGAGATTAATCCTTAAGCCTGTATTCTCTAAGAATGCTTCTGGCCTCAACTAATTGGGAAGACAAATAGTGGTTTAAAAGGTAAAGGTTTATTTCCTCACATATCCAGAAGAGCAGGTATATAGAATGAGGGTAAGATTCCTAAAGTTAAAAACTGCAGCAACAACAACAAAAATAGCAGTTCCAGAATGTTTCTATGAGTTCTTTCCTGAATATCAACAATTGGAAATGGGTTTTCTGTTTGTCTGAAATCTTGTTTTGTACAATAAATGCTTTTTATATTAAAATTGATTGTTGAAATAAAAGTTTAGAAGGAAAATATCTCTCTGTTGTTTCCAAAACCGTTTTTTTGTTTTACGCTGAATGTTACTGACACAAATAATACTTGAACATCATTAAGGAACCCAGGACATCAAAAGAAATGATAGTATACTTTAAATGGGTGAATTCTGTAGTATGTGAATTATATCTCAAAGCTGTTAAAGCAAAAGAAACGAAGAGAAAAATGGAAACTCCCCCCCCCACCCCCAAACATAGCAAAACTTTAAGAATAGAAAAATTTGACCATTTGCTGTAAAGAAGATTCTTAGGAAGTAGCTTTCTGGTATTGGGGTAGAGGATAAGGTGAATTGTATTGGATCCTAATCTTCCACCAAAATTATTAGGTAAGTCAAGTTCATTTCTTTATACCAGGCTCCATCTCTCAACCACCTGCTTAATATACATGTCATAACTTGCTCTGATCCCCCAGTGCTTTCAAGCTTTCTCTTCTGTTTACATATCTCTCAGCCCCATTCACAGGAAAGCAAAAACTACTCAAAGAGTTACCTAAAATTTCTTCTTCACTTCCTTACTTAATAGTTACAGTTCGGCATGCTCCAATCAGGACTTCATTCCCAGCACTAACCTAACATTGCTCTCAGATCATCAATGACTTCCATGTTTAAATCCAGTGGCAACTTCTCTGTCCTCATGACTGAAATTCTAAACAACATCTAATGCGATCAACCATTCTGTCTTTCTGGAAACATAAATGTCACTAACTTTGATCTAGTTACTTAAGCTGAAAACTTAGTAGTCAATCTTGATCCCTGTCTTTCCCTTATTCACTATAGGCAATATAGCAATGAGTCTTACCTGTTCTATCTCTAAAACATGCATGGAATAAGTCCATTTGTCTTCAGAGCCGTATTTCTACCCAGGGCCAAAACATCATCTCCCTACTCAAATATATTCTTTATACTGTCATATATTTTAAAAATATATACTTTGTTGAACTATACCATATATACAAAAATTATAGATGAAAAGCTCAAAAATTATTACAAAGTAAATACACTCGTATAACCACATTCAGGTTAAGGATGAATCTCTTCCCCTCACATATTACCTGTCATAGTTGTCTGGACCCTAGAAGAGCATTGCCAGCCCCACAGAAGCTACCTCATGGCCCCTTGACCCAAAGCTAACTGCCATTCTAACTTTTAACACCACGAATTAGCTCCACTTGTTTTAAATATATGTATGTATAGGTGTATATACACATACATGGTATCATGTAGTGTGTATTCTTATATCTGGCTGCTTTTATTCAGTATGTTTCTGAGATTCACTCAAGTTTTGTGTCTCAAGAGTTTGTTCATTCTTCTTGCTATGTAGTATTCCACTGTATGAGTATACCACATTTCATTTTTGTTCTACAGATTATAAATATTTGAATTGTTTACAGGTTTTGGGTATGAATGTTCTTGTACATATCTTGAGATAGATATAGATATTAGATATAGATATTTGGTATGTATGTACTTAGAAATATGTTCAAATTTAGTAGATAATGAAAAGCAAATTTGCAAATGATCATACTAATTGGCAACTCAACCAACTGTGTATGAGAGTTCCAGTCTGTTTATATCTTTGCCAGCACTTGGCATTGTCAGTCTTTCTAACACTGGCATTGCTGGTGTGTTGTGGTATCTCATTGTAGGTTTAATTTGCATTTCCTTTACAATTCTTAAGTTTGAGGACCTTTTCATATTTGTTGGTCATTTAGATTGCCTCTTTTGTGAAGTACCTGTTCAAGTCTGTTGGCTGTTTTTCTATTTGGTTCTCTGATTTTTTCCTAATTGATAGTAGATCTGGACAGGAAATCTTCCCTGCACTTACTACCTGTTACACTGGCTTCATTTTTGCCCTTCAAGTAGGCCAGAAATTTCCTCTTTTCAAGGCTCTTTATGGGCTGTGTCTTCAATTTTCAAGTCTCGGCCCAAATGTCATACATCCATATAAACCTTCCTTGACCAAACCTCCTGCAACACACACACCTTCCTATCGTATCACCCTATATTTCCCTTTAGTATTTATCAATATCTGACATTATTTATTGGTTTGCTTATATATACTGTCTGTTTCCCCTCTTACTGGAATTTTAACTCATGCCTGCTGTGTCTGTTTTTATTCACTGGTGTTTCCCTAGTACCTAGAACTTTTGTGCAACATGTGAGAGGTACACAGTAATTATCTGTTTAAAAAAATGAATGAAGGGCTTCCCTGGTGGCGCAGTAGTTGAGAGTCCGCCTGCCGATGCAGGGGATGCGGGTTCGTGACCCGGTCCAGGAGGATCCCACTTGCCGCGGAGCGGCTGGGCCCATGAGCCATGGCCGCTGAGCCTGCGCATCCAGAGCCTGTGCTCCACAACGGGAGAGGCCACCACAGTGAGAGGCCCGCATACCGCCAAAAAAAAAAATAAAAAAAAAAAGAATGAGCAAAGGAACAAATTAATATCTAGTTTGAGGTATTGTCCATATTGTTATATTTAAAGAAAACCAGATTTTTATTCCAAAGGAATATATGTTTTTGTAGGTTAAGGTCAATTTTCTTGAACTAGGAATATTGCTTGACCCTTTTTATATACATTATAATTACATTCCTAGAGACTAAGATTATTGAACCCTTAATTATCTTCATTTTCCAAGGTAACTGTAAAATTAGCCATTATTGGCATATTACCTGATGCAGCTTTACAATTCTAAAATTTACAAGTGTATAAAACATTTTTACAATTTAACTTTTGCAACAAGAAGTTACAATTTATCAGAAACTAAGACTTTGGGTACACAAGTGTTTACAGAGCCAATGGAGATTGAAACCATTTTTATTGAAAATTTATAGTTTGGTGGTTTATTTGGAAACCTGTTTTCATATTTTAAAAGTTCTCTAGAATTTTCAATAACTGATTTTAATTGAAAGTCTGATATATAAGCTGTAATTATGAACAAAATGTATAGAAAAATAATACTAAATCTGATAAATTAATTTTCTGCAGCAAATTTTTCTGCAGGTTGTCACCATTTTGATATATGTAGGTCTAATACTAAATACGTTTTTTCACAATGTTTATTTCGAAGATAGATAATGTTATGTTGCTAAAATATCTTTAGAAATAACTTTTAAATGTTAATTTTGTAATTTTACATTTATATTATTCCTGAATAGACCATGGAATGGACACTTGTTTACAGTATGAGAGCTGAAGCAAGAAGGCAGAGTGTTACCTTGCAAACATGCAGCAAATATTGATATTGGAGGTTACAAATAATTTATAGTGAGTAGGCAAAATTGCAAATATGGAATCTGCAAGTAATGAGGATTGATTGTATAATTATATGAAATAATACAATATTTAAATTTCCATTTAAAAACTTTGGAAGATAGAGGAGAAAACAATTCATAATTTTATCACCATAAGATTTTTATTTTCTATATTTTCTTCTACTTTTTGTCTCTGATATATATATATTTTCAAATATTGCATAGATACCTACTCTTTTTGTCTTCCACCCCAATTTACCTCTGGAAAATCTTCCTCCTCCACTGTATTTTGGGTGGGGTGGTCTCTACATCTTTCTCCAGAGATGGATATGTGACCTATGCCTAAAAATTAGCACATGATATTCACCAGCTATAGTCACTGACACTGGGATAGACATATGCCCACTTAGAACCAGTGTGATGCCCTGAGTTTTTTGTGGACTCCTGGAGAAGAGACACTCCTGTAGAAGAGACACTCCTTTCACACTGGACTTGAACTTGCTGCCATCTTCTTTCACATGGAACCTAAGACTGAACCTAATGCAGAAGGAGGCAAAGTAGAGAGACTAAGGGAAACCAAGTCCTGATGAAATCAATCCTGAATTAATCAGTTTATTTTTATAAGAATTGTCTATATTTAAGATGTATAACAAGATGTTTTGATGTACATATACATTATGAGATGGTTACTACAGTCAAGCTTATCAACATATCCATCACCTCTCATAGTTGCCTTTTGTGTGTGTGTGTGTGTGTGTGTGTGTGTGTCTGTGGTGAGAACACTTAAGATTTACTATATTAAAAGACAAATACTGTATGTTACCACTTATGTGGAATGTAAAGAGTAAAACAAATGAATTAATATAACAAAACAGAAAGAAACTCACAGATACAGAGAACAAATTAGTGGTTACCAGTGGGGAGAAGAATGGGGGAGGGGCAAGATGGGGTAGGTGATTAAGAGGAGCAAACTACTATGTATAAAATAAGTAAGCTATAAGGATATAATGGGACTTCCCTGGCGGTCCAGTGGTTAAGACTCCTCACTCTCAATGCAGGGGGCACGGGTTTGATCCCTGGTCGGGGAACTAAGAGCCCACATGCTGCACAGTGTGGCAAAAAAAAAAAAAAAAAAAAATTAAGGATATATTGTAGAGCACTGGGAATATAGCCAATATTTTATAATAACTTTAAAAGGAGTATAAGCTATAAAAATACTGAGTCACTATGTTATACATCTGAAACTAATGTAATATTGTAAATCAACTATAATAAAATAAAAATTAAATATAGAAGGATTAAATAGACAAAAATAAAAAGAATTGAATGTAAATTTAAAAAAAGAATATTTACCTTCTGTCTAATATTTGGAGATTGCAAACAATGTTTCTATCGTTGTTTAAAAAACTTTACTCTCAGCAGATTTCAAGTATACAATACAGTATTACTAACTATAGTCAGAGTGTACATTAGGTCTCTAGAACTTAGTCATCCCACATAACTGAAACTTTGTGCCCTTTGACGAAAATATCCCCATTTTCCTCTCCCTACCCCACCTGTGATAACCACCATTCTCTCTGCTTCTATGATTCTGACTTTTTTCAAATTAAGCAAGATCATACAGTATTTTTCTTTCTGCACCTGACTTATTTCATTCAGCACAATGCCTTTCTAGGTTCATCCATGTTGTCACTAATGACAGGATTTCCTTGTTTAAGGCTGAATAATAATTCTTCTTTTTTAAAATAAAGTCATTTCTTTATCTTATTTTGGCAGCATTGGGTCTTCATTGCTGTGCGTGGGCTTTCTCTAGGGGCAAGTGGGAGCTACTCTTTGTTGCGGTGCGCAGGCTTCTCATTGTGGTAGCTTCTCTTGTTGCAGAGTACGGGCTCTAGGCGCACGGGCTTCAGTAGTTGTGGCATGCGGGCTCAGTAGTTGTGTTTCACGGGCTCTAGAGTGCAGGGTCAGTAGTTGCGGTGTACGGGCTTAGTTGCTCTGTGGCATGTGGGATCTCCCGGACCAGGGCTCGAACCCATGTCCCCTGCATTGGCAGGCAGATTCCTAACCACTGGGCCACCAAGGAAGTCCAGTAATTCTTTTATATATATGTCACTATTTCTTTATATATAAATATATATATCAGTATATATATACACAATATATACAAATATATATCAGTGTATATATATATACACATATATATTAGTAAATATATATATTAGTATTTCTTTATCCATTCATCCATCAGTGTTTGTTTCTGTTTCTTGGCTATTGTGATAATGCTGCAGTGGACGTGGGAGTGCAGATACCTCTTTGAGATAAGGCTTTTATTTCCTTTGGATATATATCCAGAAGTGGGATTGTTGGATTATATGGTACTTCTATTTTTAATTTTTGGAGGAACCTTCATATTGTTTTCCATAATGGCTGGACCAATATACATTCCCACCAACAGTGTACAAGGATATCCTTTTCCTCTACATCCTTGTCAACACTTGTCATCCTTTAACTTTTTGATAATAACCATCCTAACAGGTGTGAAATGATATCTCATTGTGGTTTTGATTTGCATTTCCCTGATGGTTGGTGACACTGAGCATTTTTTCATATACTTGCTGGCCATTTGTATGTCTTCTTTGGAAAAATGTCTGTTCTGGTCCTTTGCCCATTTCTTGATCAGGTTATTTGTTTGCCCATTTCTTGATCAGGTTATTTGTTTCTTTGCTATTGAGCTGCAGAAACTCCTTATATATCTTGGATATTAATCCCTTATCGGATGTATGGTTTGTATATATTTTCTCCCATTCCACAGGTTGCCTTTTCACTTTATTGTTTCCTTTGCTGTGCAAAGTTTTTTAGTTTGATACAGTCCTACTTGTCTATTTTTGCTTTTATTGCCTGTGCTTTTGGTATCATATCTGTGAAATCATTGCCAAGACCAATGTCATAAGCTTTTCCCCTATTGTCTTCTAGAAGTTCTAGTTTCAGGTGTTATGTTTAAGGCTTTAATCCATTTTGAGTTAATTTTTGTGTATGGCGTAAGATAATGGCCCAATGCCATTCTTTTACATGTGCATATTCAGTTTCCCAACCCCACTTATTGGAGGGACTGTCCTTTCCTCATTATCTATTCTTGATGCCCTTGTTGAAGATTAGTTGACCATCTATGTGTGGATTTATCTCTGTTCTGTTCAGTTGATCTGTATATCTTTCTTTGTTCAAGCAGCATAATGTTTTGATTACTGTAGCTTTGTAATGTATTTTTGAAATCAGGAAGTGTGAGGCCTTTAACTTGTTCTTCTTAAGATTGCTTTGGCTATTTGGGGTCTTTTGTAGTTCTCTATGAATTTTAGAATTTTTTTTTCTATTTTTGTAAAAATGTTACAGGGGTTTAATAGTGATTGCATTGAATCTGTAGCTCACTTTGCATAATATGGACAGTTTAACAGTGTTCTTCCAGTCCATGAACACTGAATATCTTTCCATTTATTTGTGTCATCTTCCATTTCTTTCATCAGTGTTTTATAGTTTTCATTTTACAGGTCTTTTACTTACTTGGTTAAATTTATTTCTAAGTATTTTATTATGTTTGATGCAATTGTAAATGAAATCGTTTCCTTGGTTTCCTTTTTGGATAGTTTGTTGTTGGTGTAAAGAAATGCTACTGATTTTTCTGTGTTGATTTAGTCCTGAATTTAGCTCTGCCTCATGTCAGCCATACTTCTCACTTTTGGTATATGAGCCAATAGTTTTTTTTCTTTCCTTTTTAATTTTTAATTTTTTGGCTTAAGCTGTCAGTTGCAACGAAATGAATCCTAGCTGATACAATGTAGTTTCAGTCATAGCATCATATGCATTTATAATCTTGCTTTCGCCCTCATAATATTTTATCTGGATATATAAATATAAGATTGATACTTTTTAATTAACATCTGTTAATAATTTGCAGTTTTTAAAAATATAAATATCAACTTTATACTCTCATTATTATAAATCTCTAGATCCTTTGGAGTCTTATTGCAATATAAATTGTTTTATAACTTTTCTATTTTGTTTTTGAGAGTTCATTTGCCTATCAGAATGTTCAATGTTTGAAAATGCAAGAAAACTGTCTCAAAAATTTTTTTCTTCAATAATGTATCTAGTCAAACTACAAGTAAATGCTTTTGTTGACATTTTTTGTGCTTTCTTTTCTGGAATTCAGCCACTTTTACTTTAGTCATGTCAAGTTAAAAGCTGCAAGCCTTTTTTGTGTGTCACATTTTCTTTTGACTTACCAGAAATAACTTATATTAAAAATATTAGTTCTCAATTGTTGCAGTTCATTATACAGTAGTAGATTATTGTTGCTGTAGACTTTGAAATAACACCTGTCTTGTTTTGTTTTAAGAAAAAGTTATAGTTTTGAACATAGAGACTATTCAATTCTTATAGAACAATATTTAGAATAGTTATAAACTTATATAACACTAATTATGGCCATTAGTAATTATAAGAATGCCAGTTAAATCATATCTAAAATTGTAAAGAGGTATTAAAAATTGCATATTGTATTATTATTTTATATATTAATCTTCCTATTTCTGTTAACTTGCCATATTATGAACATATTAACAGGATACATATTCTAATAATACATTACCTATGATGTTAAGTATTTAAAGTTAAGACTCACAAACATTAAATAGTCACAATACTAGTAAACTTTAGTCTAATTAATTTTTTTATTAATCAAACTATTTTAAAATTTGTATCTTTAATGCCGGGTTCAGATAATTGTATAATATACATGATAAATATATTTCAAGTATATTCTGCATGTAATAGCAGAAGACTCCCTGATAGCTTGGCATTGTGATGGCATTATACAGAATATTGGAAACTACAGCACAGGAAGTATAATAAAAGGAAGATGAACAGTTCTGTTTTCACCACAAGAGGCTTAAATTTGTATATGTTAGCATTGACCTAGCCTGTGAGCTAAGCTCAAATCTTTGTGTTTGTGTGCTTATGATTGATCCTAGATGAAAACAGTAATTGAATGCATGGAAATATTTCCTATCTGGGGTCATTTGCTAAGGTGGGGAGGCAGAAGAGTGTGTTTTCAAGACAGAAATTGTCTGGGTGAGTGGGAAAGTAAACTTAAAGGGAACTGTGGTAGGATTATGGAGAAGTGTTGAGTATCCTTTTGAGGTTTGTCATCATAGAATTTAAAATCAAATCAGTCTGCCTTGATACCAAAACCAGACATAAAAAGAAAAAATAATAGACCATTATCTTTTATAAATATAGACACAAAAACCCTCCACAAAATACTAGCAAACTGAATCCAGCAGCATATAAAAAACATTATACATAATGACTAAAGAAATTTGTCCTAGGAATTTAAAGTTAGTTTAACATCTGAAAATTAATTAATGTAGTATATCAATACAATAAAGAAAACCACATGGTTATTTCAATAGATGCAGAAAAAGCATTTGACAAAATCCAACACATTTTCCTGATTTAAAAAGAAATTCAACAAACTAGGAATAGAAGGGAACTTCCTCAGTCTGAAAGGACACCTACACGAAACTCACAGATAATACCATACTTAATGATGAAAGAATGAGAGTGTTTCCCTTAAAATAAGAAACAAAACAAGAATGTCCACTCTTCCCAGTTGTATTCAACATTGTACTGAAGGTTCTAACAAGGGCAGTTAGGTAAGAAAGTGAAATTGAAAGTATTTAGATTGGAAATGGAAAAGTAAAAATATCTCTTGTTTGCAGATGACATGATTTTGTAAATAGAAAATCCTAAGGAATCCAGTAAAAAACTATTAGATGAAGATGAAGCCATACGTTTAATCTTTATTTCCTTATCCTATACATCCCACCAAGTGTCCAGAATGCATTTAGATACTAAACATTCTTCAGCGCCTTGTAATGCCAGAATCCACAACCATGGATTCTGCCCCTTCCTCGCTTTTGAAGCTCTGCTGTGTGCTACTTCTTTGTTAGAAGCAAAACCAAAAACTCTCATGGAGAACCAGCTGCAGAAGACAGTCTCCCTAGATAAGGCAGTTGAGGAGGGAGGGCCTGGATGTGCGGTCGGGAATGTCATGGTGTACACGCCACACCTCAGGAATGTTAACTGAGGATGGAATGGCGGCTTTTGGAAGACTATTTCTAGAAGAAAAGATGTTGACTTTTACAAGCCAAAGATGTACTGAAGTATAGAAGGCTGCCATATTTGCAGAGCTAGGTTCTTCGGTTCTCACTTTAATGACGGTAAATGCTGAAAGGACTTCTAGAGCTACTTGCAGTTCCAGGAGACTCCTTCAGAGCACTTCTGCAATGGGTGAGTGCTACTTGTGAAAAGACAGGAAAAGCTGCCAGCAGGATAGAAAACAAACAAACTAGAGTCACGTGGTAGGTGAAAGGGCATTCCCCAGTCTAGACTCTATCTTGAAGCCAAAGAAAGTGGAAACTGTATTGGAAAGGGATAAAGAAGCCACCAGCTCGGTAAACTGCAGGAAGAACCTCAGTCTCTCGACTCCGATGCCCACAGCCCCACATCAAGCACTTCTCCAGCCCTTCCTTTTCGTGCGGTTACCACTCAAGATGACAGCTCTGATATGGATATGGCTTCTGGTTTTGACAAGACAGCTGTCTTTCCCATTCAATCTCACGTGTGGGAAAAGGCAGAAAATATGTTGTGGATTTATCTCTAAAGGCATTTGGGGGAAGTCCTCCTTAACGCCCATCTGTTTAAGCCTTACTGCAACAATAAGAAAGCAGCATCTGAGAAGCTGGAGGAGCAGGGCCAGAGCCTCCACCCATTTCCACTGAGGGGTGATGACTGAGGCTTATAGAGAAGGGGAACAAAAATCTATTTAAATTTTGGAAAGACAAAAGGGGCTGTATTCGTTTTCTAGTACTGCCATAACAAAGTACTACAGACTAAGTGCCTTAAACAACAGAAACTTATTTTCTCACAGTTCTGGAAGCTAGAAGTCTGAAATCAAGGTGTTGGCAGGGTTGGTTCCTTCTTGAGATCCTGGAGGTCAGGTTCTGTTCCTTGGTTTCTAAGTGTTTGTCTTCTCCCTCTGTCTTCACATTGTCTTCCCTCTGTGCTTGTCTGTGTCCAAATTTCCTCTTGTGATAAGGACAGCATTCCGACTGGATGAAGACCCACCCTAATGCCTTCATTTTAATTTAATTACCTCGTTAAAGACCCTGTCTCTAAATACAGTTTTATTCTGAGGTACTGGAGTTTAGGACTTCAACATGTAAATTGGGGGTCGGGGGAGACAATTTAGCCCCTAACAGTTCCAATCCTGTTTTTGATTTGGATATTTGCTATTCTGCCAAAAGACAATTTCTAGGATGGTACTGAATTGGTTCTTCTTTTCTCCATTTCCACAAGCTCTAAAGCCAGTATCGAGTTTACTAAAAGAGAAAAAAGTATACATAATATTTAAGATAATGAGTATTTCATAGGAAGCTGAATGCTGCTATAAAGTGCTCTTAAAAGTCTTTAAATCCGCTTCTAATGAATGAAATTAGGGAAATTTCAGGGGACAGAGATAGGGTTAATTATGTCGTTTTATCTTTCTATATTGAGAAGCAGTGGTTGAGGCATCTTTCAAAGATGATTGTTTTCCCTCATAATAATAAACTTGTAATAATTTCTTAGGCTTGTCACTAGAAGTATTTGTTAACAATTTTGAATTCAGGTTTTGCCAAGGTTCTGATCACTCAGACTTTTACCACTGAAATATTAATCAAGCCACACTAAGCTTTCTAGTGTAAATACCTTGAATGAGAATGTAATAAATATACAGAGAGGAGACTTGCGTCCTGTGTCACCTCCCTCTGTGTTACTATTTGATAGGGTGTTTAATTTATATGAGACTTCTAAAGCAGGAAGAAGAAAGAGGAGAAGAGAAGAAAGCTCTAAAGAGGAGAAGAAAGCTCCTCTTTTGGGAAAACCCACATCTTTTAAGATAAGGGATCCTGTATGAATAGTACCAAAGCATTATCACCTAGTAGCTAAGGAATTCTATTGAAATGTTTCACTATATGAAAAAATAAAATGTGTCTTCAACATGGCACAAAATACAGGTTACTGCCTCTTGGGGTACATTTCTTAGAGGGCTTACTAAATATGTAATTAGTTGACTTTTGTTAGTATTGTATGACTGATGACTTCACTGAGAACCTGCACAATTCAGGCATAGCTCTGGATTCAGTTGACTTTGTGAAGTATTTACCCATGCAGAGTGGGCATTTGGCTTGTTTTAACCTATTAGGATTTTATTTTCATTTTATATTAAAGAAATTCTATTAGAAGAAAAGAGATATGTATTAATCCTGAGTGGGCTGGTTTGGGGATGGCTTCTTTTAGTGAGGCTTTCTAAACATTGAGATTAGAAATTAGGTAATTAGTGAATCCTGAAAGTCTAGCTCTTCAATTCTAAAATCTTCATTTAAAGCCTCTCATTTCAGCTTTTCTAAAAGTACAAGGAAAAAAGGTCTCCAGACTTCTTCTGATGAGGGAAGAACATTTTGCCTACCTTATAAAAATGTGACTCAGTGCTTAAATTTAAAACTAGATTTAAAAATTAGTACAAATAACAAGCAGTGAGCCATTTTTATGGGTATACTATAATTTTATAATTATTAATCTAAAATTAAAATTCTATACTTCGTCCTTTTGAAAAAACCTACATACTACAGTACACACAAACTACATGGTGAAGTTGGGTGGGTGCTCCCGTAACCTTGAGATATAGTATAGGAATCTTAGCCATTATCTACTCTCTCTTGAGTAATATTTGAGTTTTATTTTGTATATTTTGGCTGGTCTTGGTATTGGTAGAATATACTCTAATGTGGATCATCTCTGTTTCTGTATTTGTTTGTTACTAGACCCAACCACGGTCTTCTTTTCCCCTTTCTACCTCTCTTGACTTGTGGAATGTACTATATATGGTCATACAATTTGTAATCATATATTAGAAATCACAAATCTGTTTTGTGCTTTTTATGTTGTTAGATACTGATACTCAGACTTTTACTAGGATATTAAATGCATTTAGTCTTATTATAAAATTTTAAAAACAATATAAACAGAAAAGCACCCTTGAGGCTTCCCAGTTTTCATGAAGCTCTTCTACCAGGTACATTCACTTCATACTGTATGTATTCTGAATATTAATCCCTATGTCTATGTATTGAAAATATTTCATCCTTGTCTTTTTCTTGCCTTTCAACTTATTTTATGGTTTTAACTTTTTTTTAGTTTTAGTTACACAGAACATTTAATTTCAACATGTTCAAGATTATCAATCTTTTATGACTTTTTTGTATTTTATATACAAATGCATTTTTACTTCAATGCTATATATGTTGTTTGATACTTTTTTACCTTAGTGTTTAGTCAGTCTGGAATTTATTTTTATAAATGGTGCTGGGTGGAGATTGAACTTTATTTTTTGTTGTAAAAATCATGAGTGACTGTTAAATTTCTCACATGCTTTTGGGATCATCTTAAATATTAAGATGATCATAATGGTTTTCCTTCTCTAATCTGTAATGTGACATGTCATTGCAAACAATGCAAGTGGCCAAGCAGCCCACATATCAGACTTGCTGGAGCAATGTTTACTAGAGAACGCTCACATGGATAGAGTCAGTAACTTAATGGTGAACCTCCATTGCCTCATTCCACTCTGAAGCAGAGCATAGCACAATCTATTCAGGCCATCGGGCAAATGCCATTAGAGGGCCCTTGACCATTCAACTATGGAGCTTTTAATGAATAATTAGAGAAGCACCATGATTTCCCCTGGCATGATCAGGGACCAGACTATAGTAGTAATAAGATGTGGCAGAACTTTGATTCTAGCACTGTCCTGACAGCATGGCATTCAAGGTTGAAGGGAAATCTAAGACTGTTGGTTACAGTTGTAAGATGCTGCAAGTTAGCCGTAGGATTGCCATGCCTAACTCACAGTGGGCCACACCAGTGTATACGACTGGGTTAGCACCATCCCCTTCCCTGGCATGAAGGGGGTTAGGGGTGGCACTGGGGTCCACATACTGTGGTTTACCAGTATTGATTGCCTTAGGCTCTGGGCCATTGCCAGTTTCATGGAGCTTTGAAAGATGCCACATTTTGGGGACGCCAGCTTGGAGGGGACCAGTGTTAGACTAATTAACTCTGACTTCTCATTGTCTGTTTGGCCATGATCCATTTTTCTCTTAATATTCCAGCACATCTGATTTACTTTACAGATCTGATCTGCTTTAGCTAGGATTTTAAAAATCTACTTTCCTAAATGAGATTAAGATAGACTTTTCTTTTATTATACTCCCCCTATCTGACTTTAAAATTTCCTTTTATGTTAAATATGTACAAGGTATCCTCTAGGAACTTTTAAATTTTTCTATAGTTCTACAGTTGTGTTTCTAATATGATTTATTTCTGAATTTTCTCCTTTTAAAGACCCAGCTTTGGTTTTATTGATTGTTATGGAGTGAATGTTTGTGTGCCCCCCAAACTCATATGTTGAAGCCCCAGTCTCCAGTGTGGCTATATTTGGAGATGGGGTCTCTAAGGAAATAGTTAAGGTTAAATGAGGTCATAAAAGTAGGGACCTGATCTGATAGGATTAGTGACTTTATAGAAGAGCCACTAGAAAGCTCTTTCTCTTTCTCTCACTCTCTCTAGTTCTCTGCTCATGCACCAAGGAAAGGCTATGTGAGAGAGAACATAGTGAGAAGATAGCCGTCTACAATCCAGAAAGAGGGCTCTCACCAGGTCAGCCAGAACCTTGATCTTGGACTTCCAACCTCCAAAACCATGAGAAAATAAATTTTTGTTCTGCTCTTTAAGACTGTTGTTTAAGCCACCCAGTTTATCGGTTGTTTGTTTGTTTGTTTTAATGGCAGTCCACGATGATCAACTCGATTGCTTATTTATGTGTTAGATTTCCACTTGCTTGTTTCCTAGCTTATTTGTTTCTCTTACACATCATTTTTATTTGTTTATTTATTTATTTTATTTGTGGCTGTGTTGGGTCTTCATTGCTGCCCGCGGGCTTTCTCTAGTTGCGGCAAGCGGGGGCTACTCTTCGTTGCGGTGCGCGGGCTTCTCATTGTGGTGGCTTCTCTCATTGCGGAGCATGGGCTCTAGACGCGTGGGCTTCAGTAGTTGTGGGTCTAGAGCGCAGGCTGAGTAGTTGTGGCTTAGTTCTCCGCAGCATGTGCGATCTTCCCAGACCAGGGCTCAAGCCTGTGTCCCTTGCACTGGCATGCGGATTCTTAACTGCTGTGCCACCAGGGAAGTCCCTTACACATCATTTTTAAAGAATGGGCTGCATTCTTTGAAAAACCCTTGGCTCAATCTTATAGTTCATTTATTTTTATTTTGACCATTTTGATAGTGTATCAATTGATTTTTTAAAATTTCAGTGGTCAAAATTTAAATTTCCATGATATTCTGTTGATTCTTTTAAGAAATGAATATCCTTTCATATCTTTCTGAAGTTAGTGGATATTCTAAAATGCCATCCTATTTAATTTATTAAACTTGTGTTTTATAGGTAATGAATTTTTCCTTTTATTAGGTTTGTTTCCTCTCTCTCATTATTGGATTTTGTCTTTGATTATTGTGATTGAGTGCTCACCTGTGTACTTGAGATTGTTTATGAATTCTGTTTGCTTTAGCTTTTCTCCAAATATGGAAGGAAGAGTGGTTAAGACAAAGCTCCTGGATGGGGTGAGCCAGTGGCTTCTTCTGGGTAGTGAGAACTCTCTATTTTTCCTGGGTGTTGCTAGCCTCCTGAAGCTTCTGTTTTACCCCTTCACCCCAGGATTAGCTATCTCCGCTCTACCTGACGATAGACATGTCTGTTGCTTAAAGCCTGGCCCAAAGAGAGGTGACCCTGTATGCTTTACTTTAGTACTCCAGCCAGTCACTCTCTTAGTTTTCCGAGACCCCTCATGCATTCATTATCTTAGAACAGCCTTGGACCAGCTGCCATCTTTGTGGGAGTTTTTTTTCTGTGGGTGTTTGGGGCTGTGGCTTCCTTCTCTTCATTCCCATATATTTTCTTTCATGAAAGGCTTCCTCATAGTTTCTGGAGGCCTGGGGGTACTGCTTGCTTTTTTTTTTTTTTTAATTACATCTTTTAGGATATATACTCTTCTGTAATTTCCTGGCACCTGGGGTGGCACGAGAAGACTCTGGCATGTATTCAGTCTTCCATCTTGAACCAGTCTCCAAGATAGCTACATTTTAAAAACCATTTTATTTTTATTTAATTTCAGACTCATAGAAAATTTTCAAGAATATAAGAAAGAATTTCCAGTTGTGTTACACCCAGATTTCCCAAATATTCTCAGTGTTAACATTTGAAAATAATGATTTGGGAATATGTATTCAATATATATTTGGAAATATATATTGAATCATTTAAGAGTAAGCTGTGGTGATATTACTGAAAATGGCACTAAAGCAGTGATTAAACTGGAAAAAACTGTTAGAAATAACTTTTTTGGATCTCTGGAATCTAATTTTGGAGTCTGATAAAAACTTGACAACACCCAGAAGAGTGCTTACTAAAGAAAGCAGCTGCTAAATTTCAGTAAGTGAGTTATGTGATGTTTTTACTTTCCCACATGTTAGGGTAATTCTGGAGGAACAGAACCAACAGGATGTGTGTGTGTGTGTACAGAGAGAGAGAGAAAGGAGATTTATTTTAAGGAGCTGGCTCATATGATTGTTGTATCTTAATAAGTCCAAAATCTGATGGGGTAGGCCAGCAGGCTGGAGACTCAGGGGAGAGTTGCATTTCAAGTCCAAAGGCAGTTCTGCTGGCAAAATTCCTTCTTGCTTGGGGGAGGTCAGTTTTTTTCTATTAAGGTCTTTGATTAGATGAGACTCATCCACATTGTGAAGGATAATCTGCTTTACTCAAAGCCCATCAATTTAAATGTTAATCTCATTTAAAAAACACTCCTTAACAGCAACATCCAGAATAATATTTGACCAAATATCTAGGTACCCTGACCCAGCCAAGCTGACACATAAAGCTAACGATGGTTAGTTTTAACACCCAGCTACTATCCCCCGTTCCCAGATCACAGATGCCATAGGAATGGCAGCTTGCATGTGCAGTGTGTTGGTGCCAGAGGGGCTGACCACACACAGCAAAGAATACAATCTTTACAAAGAGTAAGTTGCAGACTCGATCTCTCTCTACCACTTCATACTTCAGTATACCAGTTGATACTTCAGTATGCTATTTCCAAAAACAAGGAATTATTTTTATTATTACATGACTATAATGTAGTTATCCAAATCAGCAATTTACTTTGATGAAGTACTGTTACTATATGGATGCATTTTAAAGGCTCTTGTTACATATTTCAAAATTTCCTTCCCAAAGTTTCTACCAGTTTACACTTTTGTCAGTAGTATATGAGAATTTCAGATAATTCTTTACCATCTTAAAATTGTAGACTTAAATAGTTTTCAACTTTGCTAGATTGATATAGAGTGTCTTCAGATTCATCCCAGTAGAACTCCTATCTTTTTTTGCTATTATAGATCTTAACTTCCTTCTCTGTATTTTGGGTTTTCTTCATGTAATCTTCCTAAGAATGAAAAAAAAAATTTACAACTCTGGAAGTATTGGGGGCACTTCCAAACTTGACTGTCCCTAGCACAGAAGCCCTTTTGTTACTATCACTGTTCTTTATTACATATGCTAATTTAAAAAATTTATCTTTGTAACCTCCCTATAAAATAATAATTTTACAGATAAAATTATAAGAGATTAAATGTCTTTCCCAAAGTTATACAAATAGTAATTGGTAGATTCTGGACTCCTTTTAGACTGCCTGACTTCAGAGCTGATAACATTATATTGGGCTGCTTAGGTGGGAAGGACAGTGAAACACTCTATGCACATTTGCCAAAGGGAATTCATATCTGTCATATTTAATTGTCTTAAAGATAGTGATCAAAGCATCTTTCATGAAAGGTGATGGAAGATATCAGACTGAAGACTCCAGATGGGAATTGAAAGTGATGAAGAGTGTTGGATGTTAATGATGGACAAGAAATACAGCTTTTAGACTAATATGATTGCTAAGTTAAGGGAGATTGTATGTGATCTGAAGACAGAATAAACACTGAAAACCAGCACATACTGCAAAGCTAATAAGGTTTAACCAATCTTCAGAGCTGACAAGACGTAACACAAATGTGATGAAAGTGTGGCTGGTGAAATTTGGACTCTGATACATGGCTAAAAAGAATATAGCAGAGGAGCTGATAATCCAGTAAAGAGGAGTAGAGGACTTCCGACGAAGAACAGTCAGAATGGAAAAATCAAGAAATATGAAAGCAGGACAAATTTTTGGAGATCATCTAGCCCTACTCTCTTTACCTTAAAGATAAGAACACTGAGGCCCTCTTGAAATTGTAGAGCTAGGAAGTTGCATAGTCAAGATTAGAAACTACATTTTTGACTCTTAAGTCCTGATCTTTTTCTACTGTCTCTTGAATATTATGAAATTTTAATCCATAATATTAAAATTATCTTATTTTCACTTCAAATTCTTTTTGGAAGTAGGCAGGTTCAGTGTTGTAGTCATTCAATTATTGGTTACAAGTGAGATATTTTCTAGAAATGGGAATGATGAAAATTGAAATTTTAATGGTGAAACACCCCAACTCTGAAGATAGTGATGCAGATACTATTACTTTTCACAAACCAAAAAGAGCTGCATCGTCTGGGTTAGTCTATGGTTAAAAATATATGCACTTCCTGTAACAACAATGTTGGAGAACAAAAGAAAAATGGCAAGTTTTTTTGTTTGAAGGAACAGTCATTATTTTTCTCATTCACATACAATAAAAACAATTTCTATTATAAGTAGCCATTTGTCTTCATTCCTATTCTGTATTTATTTATTCACACTGTCTTATTAAATTCTGAGATTATTCAGAACTCCTTGGATATGTTGTAATTTTACCATCTGGGATACATCAGTCATAAAGTACATATACATTGTAATAAGTGATGCTTCATAAGAATTCACATTGGCTATACTCCATCTTTAAGACCTTTGTTCTGTTGAACAATGGAACTGTGTAATATTTCAGTTCAAGAAGAATTTATCTTATTTTCTAAGTTTTTTCAGACTGCTATAACATTCTAAAATAACATTCATGAAATACAGAAATCTTTGGAGAATTTATGTAAAATCCATATTTTCTTTAGCTCATGAATTTCACTTTAATGCTACAAATATCTATAATAATTATACTATATTAAGTTATTTAGTGGGATTCTACAGACCTTGGTGTTCTCTTTAATAAATTCCATTTAAGTAGTAATGCATTGTAATGTATTGTTATAGATAAAAAATGGCTCACTAACCCCTTTCCCATCCGTTAGTATATTTAACCAGTTCCAGATGCTCCACAGACACATAGAAGAAATTGAGGAAAATTAGGGAAGTGATATGAATGATTCCTGCATGTAAAGTACTATTTAGGCATTTGGGGATCAACAGAGAACCATGTTTCCATCATCAACCTTCTTTATTGCTGGAGATTCAAAAAAAGTATCTCTGTCCTCAGAGAGGTTACAGTCTAGTGGTGGGAATTAGGCAGTAAAATTCATTATATTATGTCACAATGTTGTAAATACCAGAAGTTGAGAGGACATGAACGTCAAGCAGGGAGAAATTGCAGCTGGTTGAGGATATCCAGGAAGACTTCTTGAAAGACATGGTATCTGAAGTGGGTCTTGAAAGTAGGTAATTTATAGGTTATGATAGAGTAAGGAGAATAACAGCAGCAAAGGTATAGAGACAGAATACATTGGATATGTTTGGGAAATATCAAATGACGTAAGTTGATGCTGTTTGGAAGATGAAGAGAAGAAAGTAATGCTAGCAACCATTTAATGAGCACCTACTACATGCTGTGCTTCTTGCCACATACCCTGCATGCATTATTTTATTGAGCCTTCAGAACACTCTGAGATGGTGCTAGTATTATTCCTACTTTCCAGATGAAAAGATAGTAAATGATTTGCCCAAGATGATACAGCTATTAAGTTGATGTTCTTAGATCTTAATCTAGGTCTGACTGGTAATAAAATCTGTACTCTTAACTACTTCACTATAGAGTTACATTGTGGAGAATTCAAAAACAAAGTGGGGAATTTATTTCCAATTATGTTAGCAATGTCAAACTATTTTTTTAGCAAGAGGACCAATTATTGGGAGTTTATAAGATTAATCTGTTATCAATGAGTTGAAAGAATATGGGGAGAGAGAAAGTAGACAGACTGGTTAGTAGGCTGTTTATAGCAGTCTAAATGAACTGATGAGGAACTTAGCTGGGTTGGTAGCAATAAGATTGGAAAGGTGGGAACACAACACAGAAACCTTTTTAGTTTTGTAACTTGTAACAAAATGACAACCATTTAAATGGAGGGGATGAGGAAGTAGGCAGTGTCAAAGTTGACCCTGGGTGAAATTTGAGTCTAGGTAACAGTATTGGGGAAGAGAAACTGTTTTGAAGGCAAAGAGAACCCAATTTGGCCCAAGTTCATTGTGCTTGAGTAAATCCAGGTGTCAAAATTATTTGAAATGTAGGTGATTGTGAGACTTGAGATGGAGTTCAAGGATGAGAGATGGAGATTTGGCAGCTATTTACATGGAAGAGAGGGTCGCAGCTATTTGAAGTCCCCAAGGAAGAGAATGTAAAAAGAGAAGTTTGAAGACAGAACCTTGGAAAGGCCTACATTCAGGGACCAGGGAGAGAAAGAGCAACCAGTAAAGGAATCAGTAGTGGTTAGATGTTTAAGAATAAGCCTTTGGATTAGGTGATTAGAAAATCTTTGGTCTCCTTTAAGAGAAACATTTGGTAAAAACCAGATGGTCAGGCATTTAAGAATTGAATAGATGCCTAGGGTTTCTTGTACCCAGTTTATACTCTGACTTTCTATTTCTAAAACTCTAGAATTTTTGTCTAGAGGAATAGACCCATATTTCATATTGCCTATTTAGCAGACTCGCAAGTATTTTAAACTCAAGACCAAAAAGAACATATTATTTCTGTTCCCCAAACCCCAAGCTTGCTCTGTATTTATGTCCCCTACTTGGTTATTAACTCCACTGTTCTCTCATTTGCCCAGAATGGAAATCTGCCACCATCTCCCCTTACCACTAAGAACCTTCCCCTCTCTTTCAAAACCAACATGTGTTTGATTGATTATTGCTATAGACTGAATGTTTGTGTCCCCCTAAATATGATGGTATTAGGAGGTGGAGCCTTTGGGACATGATTATGTAGTGAGGGCAGAGCTCTCATGAATGGAATTAATACACTTATAAGAGAGAGCCCAGAAAGTACCTTGCCCCTTCCTCCAAATGAGGTTACCACAAAAAGGCGGCCATCTGTGAATGAGCACGTGGGTTCTTACCAGACACCAAATATGTCAGTGTCTTGATCTTGGACTTCCCAGCCTCCAGACCTGTGAGAAATAAATTTCTGTTGTTTATAAGTCACCTTGTTTATATGTCACCTGGTCTGGTATTTTTGTTATAGCAGCCCAAACAGACAAAGATAGAAATTGGTACTGGGAAGTGAGGATTCTGCTGTAATAAATATCTAAAAATGTGGAAGTGGCTTTGGAACTGGGTGATGGGTAGAGGCTGGAAGAGTCTTGAGCTTCATGCTAGAAAAAGCCTACATTGCCACGAATGGATGGACCTTTAAGGGCAATTCTGATGAGAGGCTAGAAAGAAAAGGCGAGAACTGTAGAAAAGCTTCAGTTTTCTTGGAGAATAGCTAAGTAATCTTGAACAGAATTTTGGTAGAAATGTGGATGCAAAGGGGGCATTCTGATAAGGTCTCATATGGAAATGAGGAACATGTTATTGAACAATGAAGAAAAGGTGATCCTTGTTATAAAGTGACAAAAACTTGGCTGATTTGTGTTCATGTCTAATGTTTCGTGGAAGGTAGAACTTGTAATGAAAGTGGATATTTGGCTGAGGAAATATCTAAGCAAAGTTTTGAAGGTACAGCTTAGCCTCTCTTGCCTAAGTAAAGTAAGTTTTCTTGACTTATCTCCATTGCCCAGTGGAGCTGTGGGTTGGAGCCGCCCTCATGACCCCAGGCCAGTAAAGCCCAGCTGAGCCACAGGCACCTGACTCTAACCTGTGAGAGCTACTGTGTGGGCTGCTCAAAGCCAAGGGGTAAGGCCACCTATAGCCTAGGAGACCCAACCCCTACCTGGCAAAACTGTGGGGGTGGAACCCAAGCCCCAGTGGGTCTGGAAGGGGTCCACAGCCCATTGTGCCTAGAGGGCAGAGCACAGAGCCAAAGAAGGTTATTATCCAGCATTAATGTTTAGACTTGCTCGGGACCTGTCACTCCTTTCTTTCTTATTTCTCGCTTTGGAGGGGGAATGAGTATCCTATGCCTGTCCCACCATTGTAGTTTGGAAGCACAGAACACTTTTGATTTCAGAGGTTCACAGCTGGAGAGGAATTTGCCTCAGGATAAATCCTGCCTTCAGTCTCACTCATATCTGATTTAGGTGATATTTAGATGAGACTTTGGACTTCAGCTTTTTGAGTTGATATTGGAAGGAGTTAAGACATTTGGGAGTTGTTGGGAATGGAATAAATATATTTTTCATGTGAGAGGAACATGAATTGTGGGAGGCCAGAGATGGAATGCTGTAGACTGAATCTTTGTGTCCCCTCAAATTCTTACTGAAACCTAACACCCGGTGTGATGGCATTAAGAGGTAGAGCCGTTGGGTGGTGATTAAATCATAAAGTCAGAGCCTTTATGAATGGGATTAGTATCCTTATAAAAGAGGTTCTAGAGTGGTAGTACTCTTATTATCTCCAGAGAAGTGGTTAACTAATTTGTGAAGTAAAAAGTGGTAGTGCTGTCTGAAAATTGAGTGTCTATAACCATTCATAATTATTGCATTAAATGAATGAATAAATAAACTAATGTGTAGCCTGAACTTTTGGCTGTATGATTTTGAATAAACATTCAATGTTTTCTATTTTCCAAATGTAATTTTTAAATTTTCTTCTGAATTCTCTAGTTTAATATGTTAGCTAAGTTATGAAATAAAAAATTAAAAACAGATGTTGAGTAAAGCAAGTTTACTTAGCACAGCTTTGCTTTTGTCAATATCTTTATAAACTGAAGTGTGGACTACTTAGGCATGATTTTATAGGGACCCCCCCTTAAAGATTCTAGCACTCTCCTGACCACATTCTCTTTCTCCTCTTCATTTGCACCTTTTGGATGTGGCAGTAATTTTGAAAACCAGCCAAGTGTTGGAGAAAAGGTAAAAGAAATAATGAGAATCTGGTTTGAAAAGAATAAGTATTTTATAATCTGTATTATAAATTCTATTAGCCTGGATAAACTGTGTCAAATCTAAAATACCAAGAGGTTTAAGTTCGATACAATTGAAAATGAGTATCACTATTTAAGTAATAATGACATTTTCTTGGTGTTAATTTATCTTCTCAGTATTATCCACTGTGAGACCTAACTTCCTAAGAAAATCTGAAAACTTTATCTACCATTTAAAAGTAATCTTTTAATCCCCTTAACATTTTACAATAGACTATCATAATGGATTTTCCTAAGCTTTCCATTGATGCAGGTGCCAGTGAACTTAGAGTGCTTTCTCTGATGGTTCCAAGATGGACAGAATCCTAGGCAGTTGCGTAACAGATAGTAATGCTTTGCTTTCTTTTATATCTCTTCTACTTTATTTGTATTATTAGTATTCTCTTCAATATGATGTTTCTTCGTAGAAATATTTTAAAGTGACTTCATTTTGTGAGGAATAATCTATATAATATAATCCATAAACTTAACTAGTTAAATATAACTTCAATATGGTAAAAATAAACGGATAAATGAAGGGCACCTCTGTGAAACTCTCTGCATTGTTGTACCTCCCACCTTTTGCGCAGGAGGCCTCATGTCCCATTTAGGACATATGACCTACTTATATGTGGTCTGAGTGAGGATTCTTGTGTCATTTGATATTAAATACTAATAAGGCCTATTTTTCTTATTAAATAATAAATATAAATAGAAGGTTCTTGAATGAACATGTAATGGATAATTTCACTATTTGTAGAACTGTACCCCAACTCCTTACCCTCAGCTTAGTTGTCCCCAATACCTGCCTTGGACTTTAAATCTCCCTCATCTCTCTTTATATTTGAGTTTTGGCCAGTGGCCAACATATCTCCTCCTACTACTACATTGTTTGCAGCTCACAGTGGGGGCTCATGGAGGATGGATGATGGTGTGATAGTGTTCTGGAACATAAAACTAGAGGAAAGCCTTTACAAAGATAACTTTAATTTCTTCCATTTTTGGTGACCAGATCTATGTTTCAGTTTTGTGAAAGTCAGAAGATAAAGATGTCTGCTATTAGTACTGTTGTTTTTCAGTTTTGTCAGAGTCACAAGATAAAGATGTTTGCTATTAGTACTATTGTTTAATATTTTCCTGGAGCTAATTAAAAGTAAAGAAAACAAGATACAGAGGACATCAGCAAGATAGCAGAATATGAGGCTTCTGACTTTTCTGCCTCCCACAGATGCACTGAATGAACAGCTACACGCAAATCAATTCCTTTGGAGAGAAATACAGAAACTAATTGAGGGACTTCCCTGGTGGCACAGTGGTTAAGAATCTGCCTGCCAATGCAGGGGACACAGGTTTGAGCTCTGGTCCGGGAAGATCCCACAGGTTGCGGAGCAACTAAGCCCACACGCCACCACTACTGAGTCTGTGCTCTAGAGCCCACGAACCACAACTACCAAGCCTGCGTGCCACAACTACTGAAGCCTGCATGCCTAGAGCCTGTGCTCCACAACAAGAGAAGCCACCGCAATGAGAAACCCGCACACTGCAACGAAGAGTAGCCTCCACTTGACGCAACTAGAGAAAGCATGTGCGCAGCAACAAAGACCCAATGCAGCCAAAAATAAATAAGTAAATAAAATAAATTTTTTAAAAAAAGAAACTAATTGAGTTACTCTACACATTGGGTGACAGAGAAAATACCTACATTGAAACGAGTAGGAAAGCTAAGATACATTCATGCTGTAAACCTTCTTGCAATCAGGAGGGAATCCTCAACTACCAGCTTCTCCCTGAGGACTGTAGAGGGTTTGGACCACATGGCTAGCTCCTCAACTTTTGTGGCTGCTACCTAAGGAACTGGCTCCCAAATTACCTAGCTCTGAGAGTCAGTGGGGGTCAGCATTTGTGAGTCCCCCAGGACCACATTAAACAAACAGATGGTTTTAAACAGAAGTGTAAGTACTCACCATGGCTATACCCCTGGGCTCAACAGAGGGAACAGGATAAAGCACAAGGTTATTAGTTTCTCCCTGATACTCTCAGTGTGAGTTTGACTGCATACTTTTCTAGTTGCTGCCCAGGGATTGAGAGTTTCTAATCAGCTTGTGTCTGGAAGCTGATTGTGCTCCTCTAGGAGCCTGAAAGTGCTGTGGGCACTTCCCTCCCCGTCTCTGCCCTCACTCACTCCAATGATAAAAGTGAGTGTCCAGCTTCTTCCTGGAAGGAGCTTGTCCATGCATCTAGCACCCCAACTTTTATGACTGCCACTCAAAGGACTGGCTTCCAAATCACCTAGCTTAGAGAGCCAAAAGGGCTTGGCACTCACAAGTCCCCATTCACTACAGAAAACTAGTAGGCAATTTCCAACAGATGTGTGAGCACTTCCTGCCATTGTCTCCCCAGGCTTATCACAGAGAGAGCAGGCAAAAACACAAGTCTCAGTTTTTACCTGGAAGGGATTTAAATATACACTTTTTTAGCTGCTGCCTAATGGTTCTGATTAGCCTGCATCTGGGAGCTGTTGGAGCACGTAATTAAAAGTTCTGTGGGACCCTGAATGGATGTGTGGAGACTTCCTGTGGTCTGAATTACCTGTCAGGTAATTCAAAATGCTTGTCATCAGGATGCTCACTGAGGTCAAGAGAGCAATGCATGAGCAAAGTGAGAATTTTAACTGAAAGAAGAAGTATAAAAATACTAAAAAGAAATTGTAGAGCTGAAGAATAAGTGAAGTGAAAAACTCAAAAGAGCGATTCAACAATAGACTCGATCAAACAGAAGAAAGGATCAATGAGCTTGAAGATAACTCACTGGAAGTCATCCAGTCAGAGGAGCAAAAAGCAAAAAGAACAAAAAAGAGTGAAAATATGGAGTGGGATGATATATTCAAAATTCTAAAAGAACTTATGAAAGAAAGAAAACTACCAACCAAGAATACTGTTTCTGGCAAAGTTGTCCTTCAGAATTGAAGGGGAAATAAAGATATTCTTAAACAAACAAAAGCTGAAGGAATTCATCCCCAGTAAACCTGCATTACAAGAAATGCTAAAGGAGTTCTTTAAGCTGAAGTGAAAGGATGCGATTAGGAATATGAAAACATAAAAGTATAAAGCTCTCTGGTAAAGGTTAATATAAAGTTGTATTCAAAATACTCTAATAATGATGGTGGTGTGTAAATCACATGTAAATCTGGTGTAAAGTTTAAAAGAAAAAAGTATTAAAAATCTCTATAGCTCCAATACTTTTTTAATGGACACATAATAGAAAAAGATGGAATTGTGACATCAAAAACATAAAATGTGGGAACAGAGAGTAAATGTATGGAGATTCTGTATGTTATTGAAGTTATCAGCTTAAAATGGACTGTTATAACTATAGGATGTTTTAGGCAAGCCTCAAAGCAAAAATGTATAGTAGATATACAAAAGCTAATGAGAAAAGAAGCAAAGTGTACCACAGAAAATCATCAAATCATAAAAGATGAGAGAAAGAGAAGAAAATAGGAACAAAGGATCTACAAAACACCCAGAAAAGAATTAACAAAAGGGCAATAGTAAGTCTTTACTTGTCAAAAATTACTTTAGTTGGAAATGGACTAATTCTTTAGTTGTAGACTGAAAGTGAAGGGATGGGAAAAGATATTCCACACAAGTGGAAAGCAAAAGAGAGCAGCAATAGTTATTCTTGTATCAGACAAAATAGAATTTAAGTAAAAAAACTGTAAAAAGAGTCAAGGTTGTTATATAATGATAAAGAGGTCAGTTCATCAAGAGAATTTAACAGTTGAAAATATTTATGCACTCAATATTGGAGCGTCTAAATTTATAAAGCAAATATTAACAGATTTGAAGGGAGAAATAGACAACTATACAATAATAATAAGGGATCTCGGTAGTCCACTTTGAACAATGACTAGATCATCCAGACAGAAAATAAGGGAACACTGGACTTAAAGTATACTTTAGATGAAAAGAATCTCACAGACATATACAGAACATCCATCTAACAGCAGCAGAGTGCACAGTTCTTCTCAAATGTACATGGAACATCTTCCAGAATAGATCATATGTTAGACCACAAAACTAGTCTTAACAAATATAAGAAGATTGAAATCATATCAAGCATCTTTTCTGACAGTAATGGTATGAAACTGGAAATCAATTACAGGAGAAAAACTGGAAAATTCACAAATATGTGGAGATTAAACAACATGCTCCTGAGCAAATAGTTGGTCAAAGAAGAAATCAAAAGAGAATTCAAAAAATATCTTGAGAGAAATGAAAATGAAATGCAACATAATAAAATTATGGGATACAGCAAAAGTGATTCTAAGAGGGAAGTTTATAGTGATAAATGTCTACATTAAGAGGAAAGATCTCAAACAAACTAACTTTACCCCAGAAAAAACTAGAAAAAGGAGAACTACTAAGCCTAAATTTAGTAGAAGGAGGAAATAACACAGATCAGAGCAGAAATAAATGAGAGACTAGAAAGATAATAGAAAAGATCAATGAAACGAAGAGGTTTTTTTTTTTGAAAAGGTAAACAAAATTGACAAACCTTTAACTAGACTAACAGAAAAAAAGAAAGAAGACTCAAAATCAGAAATGAAAGAGGAAATTTACACCTGATTACAACTGATGCCTCAGAAATACAAAGGATCATAAGAGACTACTGTGAACAATTATATGCCAAAAAATTGGATAACATAGAAGGTTGGAGAAATTGCTAGAAACATACAACCTTCCAAGACTGAATTGTGAAGAAATAGAAAATTTGAACAGACCAATAACAAGTAAGGTGATTGAATCAGTAATCAAAAATTCTCCCAACAAAGAAAAGTCTAGGACCAGATGGCTTTACTGATGAATTCTACCAAGCATTTAAAGAATAATTAGTGGTAATTCCTTCTCAAACTCTTTCAAAAAGCTGAAGAGGAGAGAACAATTCCAAACTCATTTTACAAGCCCAGGATTACCTGATACCAAGATCAGAAAAGAACATTACTAGAAAAGAAAACTACAGACCAATATCCCTGATTAACATATATGCAAAAATCCTCAACAAAAATACTAGCAAACAGAATCAACAGCACATTAAAAAGGATCATATACCAGGATCAAGTGGAAGTTATTCACAAGATGCATGGATGGTTTGATATAAACCATCCATTGATTTGACATTTATAGTCAAAGCAGTAAACATGATACACCATAATGAAGGGGAAAATAATCATGTTATCATCTCAATAGATGCAAGAGAAAGAATTTGACAAAAGGCAGTACACTTTGATGACAAAAGCTCTTGACAAATTGGGTATGGAAGGAATGTGGGTCAACAAAATGATAGCCATATATAACAAGCTTACAGTTAACATGCTCACTAGTGAAAACTGAAAGCTTTTCATCTAGGATCAGGAATAAGAAAACAGTAGCTTCTATCGCCACTTTTATTCAACATAGAACTGGAAGTTCTAGCCAGGGCAATTAGGCAAGGAATATAAATAAAAGCATCCATATCAGAAACGAAGAAGTAAAATTGTCTCTGCAGAATACATGATCTCATATATAGAAAACCCTGAGAATGCTATCAAAAAATTGTTAAAACTAATAAATGAACTCAGTAAAGTTGCAAGATACAAAATCAACAAACAGAAATGAGTTGCATTTCTATACATTGACTACAAACTCTCTGGAAAAGAAATTAAGAAAACAATCTAATTTACAGTTGTGTTAAAAGGAATAAAATCCTATGTAATAAATTTAACCTAGGAGGTGAAAGATCTGTAAACTTAAAACTATAAAACATTGATGGAAGGAACTGAAGAAGATGTAAGTAAGTGGAAAGATATTCTATGTTCATGGATTAGAATTAATATTGTTAAAATATCCATACAAACCAAAATAATATGTAGATTCAATGCAATCCCTATGAAAGTTCCAATGGCATTTTTCACAGAAATAGAAAAAATAATCCTAAAATTTGTGCAGAATCATGTGAAACTCCAAATAGCTAAGCAGTCTTGAGCAAAAAGAGCAAAGTTGGAGGCATTCTACTTCCTGATTTCAAACTATCTTACAAAACTTTAGTGATCAAAATGGTATGGTATTGACATAAAAACAGACACAGATCAATGGAACAGAATAAGGAGACCAGAAATGAACCTACATATATATGGGTCAACTAATCTTAAACAAAGGAATCAAGAATACACAATGTGGAAAGGATAGTATCTTCAGTAAATTGTCTTGGAGAACTAGATGTCCACATGCGAAAGAATGAAATTGGATCGTTAACTCACACCATACACAAAAATCAACTCAAAATGGGTTAAAGACTTAAATGTAAGACCTGAAACTGTAAAACTTCTGGAAGAAAGCATAGAGGAAAAGTTCCTTAAGACTGATCTTGTTAATGATTTTTTTTGGATCTGACACCAAAAGCAGAGGCAACAAAAGTAAAAATAAAGAAGTAGGGCTACATCAAACTAAATTGTTTCTGCATAGCAAGGGAGACAATCAATAAAATGAAAGGCAGCCTACAGAATGGGAGAAAATATTTTTAAACATAGATCCAATAAGGGGTTAATGTCCAAAATATGTAAGGAACTCTTACAAGTAACAGCCAAAGAAAAGGTTTAAGGTAAAAATGTGAAGTTTTTCTAAAGAAAATATGTGGCCATCAGATATATGAAAAGATCCTTCACCTCACTAATCATCAGGGAAATGTAAATCAAAACCACAGTTAACTATGTATCACTTCACACCTGTTAGGATGGCTCTTATCAAAAAGTCAAAAGATAATAGATGTTGGTGAGGATGTAGATACACTGGAAACTTGTGCACTGTAGGTGGGAATGCAAAATGATGCAGCTGCTATGGGAAACAGTATGGAGGTTCTTCAAAAAATAAAAATAGAACCACCATATGATTCAGCCATCCCACTTCTGGGTATTTATCCAAGAGAACTGAAATCAGGATCTCAAAGACACATTAGTACTCCCAGGTTTATAGCAGCACTATTCACAATACCCAAGATACGGAAACAACATGTGTCCATTGATGGATGAATAGATAAAGAAAATGTATAATGGAATACTATTCAGCCTTAAATAAGAAGGAAGTTCTGCAGTATGCAACAACATGGATGAACCTGGGGGACATTATGCTAAGTGAAAGAAGCCAGTCACAGAAAGACAAATACTATGTGATTCCACTTACATGTGGTATCTACAGTAGTCAAATTCATAGCAACAAAGAATGGAATGGTTTCCAGGGGCAAGGGAAATGGTGAAGTGGGGAGTTATAAATTAGCAGGCATAAAGTTTTAATGAAGAAAGATAAGTAAATAATAGAGATCTGCTCTACAACATTGTACGTATAGTCAACAATACTCTATTATGCACTTCAAAAAATTGTCAAGAGGGTAGATCTCATGTTAAGTATTCTTACCACAATATAAAAAAATTAATAAAGTTTTTTCTAAAAAAAGAGTGAAAATGAACTTCCCTGGTGGTGCAATGGTTAAGAATCCACCTGCCAACACAGGGGACATGGGTTCAAGCCCTGGTTTGGGAAGATCCCACATGCTGTGGAGCAACTAAACCCATGCACCACAACTACTGAGCCTGTGCTCTAGGACCTGTGAGCCACAACTACTGAGCCCTTGTGCCACAACTACTGAAGCCCACACGCCTAGAGCCTGTGCTCCACAACAAGAGACGCCACCATTATGAGAAGCCCGTGCACTGCAACAAAGAGTAGCCCCCACTCTCTGCAACTAGAGAAAGCCTGCACACAGCAATGGAGACCCAACGCAGCCAAAAAAAAAAAAAAAAAAAAAAGAATGAAAATGAATTAACTAAGCATCAACTCAAGAAGAGAAAGATTAGCTCAACAGAGAATGCCCTAAGAAAGTAGAAGAAAGGAAAGATTAAAGTGCAGCTATCAATTATACAGAATTCAAAAGAATAAAAGAGAAGACTCGAGCTCTGGTTGTTTAAAAAGCCCTGACAAGATAAATGAGGGGGAAAAGGTATGAACAAATTAAGAGTGAAAGAAACATAATGAGAAATATAGTAGATGCACTAGAATTCTTTTTTTTTGTATTCTCTTTTATTATTTACAAATTTGAAATTTATTACAAGAAAAATTCTAAGTTTGTTTCATGATGAATTGTAGAAAATAAGCAACAAATTTGTATTTGTGCAAAACTTATATAGAATGCTTCTACATGATTCATAATTTTCTATCAATTTTACTACTCATTTATGTTTTTGTTAAATAATATTTTCAATTTTTTGTTTTTTAATTATGAGAAATTTAGAGA
Source organism: Aethalodelphis obliquidens (assembly GCF_003676395.1). Taxonomy (NCBI): domain Eukaryota; kingdom Metazoa; phylum Chordata; class Mammalia; order Artiodactyla; family Delphinidae; genus Aethalodelphis; species Aethalodelphis obliquidens. The sequence continues at coordinate 1,282,426 of NW_020838006.1, forward strand.
AAAAATGAAATACCTATATACTCATTGCCTGGACTTAGCGGACATTAACATTTTATTCTATTTGCTTCTGGTTGCTTAATTTTATTAAGAACTATAGTTGATTTATAATATTTTATTAATTTTAGGTATACAACATAGTGATTCAGTATTTTTATAGATAACAGTCCTTTTAAATTACTATAAAATATTAGCTATATTCCATGTGCTGTATAATATATCCTTGTGGCTTATTTACTTTACACATAGTAGTTTGTGCCTCTTTAGAATTCTTAAATATTTGACAAAATTGGAAAATCCTCCCTTAAGCAAACTTTCCAAAAAAAGAGAACATTCTATATTTCGCTTTATGAGGCTGTTTTAATCTTAATGTCAAAAACAGACAAAGACAAACGTAGAAATGAAAGTTGTAGAGCAATCTCATCTGTAAACACATATATGAACCAATCTTAACTAATTATTAATAAACTGAATGCAACAACATATGTTAAAGAAAAGAATGTTATGATGTGAACCCAGAATGCAAATATGGTTTATCATTAATTAAATCCATTAATACAACCTATTCAATTCACATATTTAAAAAGAAAAACCTTATGTTCACCTCAGTATACAGAAAGGCCTTCGATAAAATTCAACACCACTTCAGGTTTAAAAACAACAAAAATTCTCTTCATTAAGTGGTAACTAAAGGAAAAGAATTTTTTGTTCCCTTTCAATGGTCTCTACCAAAAACATGCGTATATGTTTGACTTTATAGTCAAATAGTAGAATCATTCTCTTTAAAATTAGAAAAAAAATCAGGATAGTGGCTTCTGTTCAATATTATACCTGTCCTAGCCAGTGTAATAAAAGAAGACATAAGGATTGGAAATAGAAAAAGAAAAAGAAAGCTATCATACACACACAAACATGAGGAAGTACACCAAATGTGAAGTGAAATGCAAAACAATGCCTTGCCCAAGGATATAGAGCTGGTGAGGAGCAGAGCCTCAGAGGAATTCACATTTCATTTGGTTCCAAAGTCTGGAGTCAACAACTTCTAATCTACTGTCTAGTGACCCACTTCAACTGTAATATAAAATGCAGTATTATTCCTCATAAATTTCCTTGCAAAAGTATTAGCCAAATTCATATATATGTGTGTGTGTGTGTATATATATATATATATATATATCTCAGCAACATTTCATAATCTTCCTTTAGATTTTGTTCTTCCTGTTTTTAGATTTTTTCCACTCTTTCAATATGATAAGCAGTGCACAGTGAATATTGTTGGTCTTTGTATGTATAAGTTAGTCACTTTTAAAAAATTTTTTTAGTTTTTGTATTTTATAATTAATTTTTATTGGAGTACAGATGCTTTACAACGTTGTATTAGTTTCTACTGTATAGCAAAGTGAATCAGCTATACATATACATATATCCTCTCTTTTTTTGATTTCCTTCCCATTTAGGTCACCACAGAGCACTGAGTAGAGTTCCCTGAGCTATACAGTGTGTTCTCATCAGTTATCTATTTTATACATGGTATCAATAGTGTATATATGTCAATCCCAATCTCCCAATTCATTCCACCCCCACTTCCTCCCTTGGTGTCCATACGTTTGTTCTCTATGTCTGTGTCTCTATTTCTGTTCTGCAAATAAGATCATATATACCGTTTTTCTAGATTCCATATATATGCGTTAATATACGATATTTGTTTTTCTCTTTCTGACTTAGTTCACTCTGTATGACACTCTCTAGGTCCATCCATATCTCTACAAATGACCCAATTTCATTCCTTTTTGTGGCTGAGTAATATTCCATTTTATATATGTACCACATTTTCTTTATCTATTCCTCTGTTGATGGACATTTAGGTTGCTTGCATGTGCTAGCTATTGTAAATAGTGTAAATAGTGCTGCAGTGAACACTGTGGTACATGACTTTTTGAATTATGGTTTTCTCTGGGTATATACCAATTAGTGGGATTGCTGAGTCGTATGGTAGTTCTATTTGTAGTTTTTTAAGGAACCTCCATACTGTTCTCCATAGTGGCTGTATCAATTTACATTCCCACCAGCAGCATAGGAGGGTTCTCTTTTCTCCACACCCTCTCCAGCATTTATTGTTTGTAGACTTTTTAATGATGGCCATTCTGACTGCTGCGAGATGATACCTGGTTGTAGTTTTGATTTTCATTTCTCTAATAATTAGTAATGTTGAGCATTTTTTCATGTATTTGTTGGCCATCTGTATGTCTTCTTTGGAGAAATGTCTATTAAGGTCTTCTGCCCATTATTTGATTGAGCTGCTTATATATTTTGGAGATAATTCTTTGTCAGTTGCTTCGTTTGCAAATATTTTCTCCCATTCTGAGGGTAGTCTTTTCGTCTTGCTTATGGTTTCCTTTGCTGTGCAAAACTTAATTAGGTTACATTTGTTTATTTTTGGTTTTGTTTCATTATTCCAGGAGGTGAATCGAAGAAGATCTTGCTGCAATTTATGTCAAAGAGTGTTGTGCCTATGTTTTCCTCTAAGAGTTTTATAGTGTCTGGCCTTACATTTAGGTCTTTAATCCATTTTGAGTTTATTTTTGTGTATGGTGTTAGGGAGTGTTCTAATTTCATTCTTTAACGTGTAGCTGTCCAGTTTTCTGAGCACCACTTATTGAAGAGGCTGTTTTTTCTCCATTGTATATTCTTGCCTCCTTTGTCATAGCTTAGGTGACCATAGGTGCTTGGGTTTATCTCTGGGCTTTCTATCCTGTTCCATTGATCTATATTTCTGTTTTTGTGCCAGTACCATGCCGTCTTGATTACTGTAGCTTTGTAGTATAGTCTGAAGTCAGGGAGCCTAATTCCTCCGGCTCTGTTTTTCTTTCTCAAGATTGCTTTGGCTATTCAGGGTCTTTTGCGTTTCCATAAATATCATAAAATTTTCTGTTCTAATTCTGTGGAAAATGCCGTTGGTAATTTGATAGGGATTGCATTGAATCTGTAGATTGCTTTGGGTAGTATGGTCATTTTCACAATATTGATTCTTCCAATCCAAGAACATGGTATATCTCTCCATCTGTTTCTGTCATCTTTGATTTCTTTCTTCAGCATCTTATAATTTTCTGAGTACAGGTCTTTTGCCTCCTCAGTTAGGTTTATTCCTAGGTATTTTATTCTTTTTGTTGCAGTCGTAAATAGGATTGTTTTCTTAATTTCTCTTTCTGATCTTTCATTGTTAGTGTATAGGAATGCAATAGATTTTTGTGGATTAATTTTGTATCCTGCAACTTTACTAAATTTATTGATTAGCTCTCATAGTTTTCTGGTAGCATCTTTAGGGTTTTCTATGTATAGTATCATGTCATCTGCAAACAGTGACAGTTGTACTTCTTCTTTTCCAATTTGGGGTCCTTTTATTTCTTTTTCTTTTCTGATTGCCATGGCTAGCACTTCCAAGACTGTTGAATAATAGTCATGAAAGTGGACACCCTTGTCTTGTTCCTGATTTTAGAGGAAATGCTTTCAGTTTTTCACCATTGAGAATAACGTTTGCTGTGGGTTTTCCATATGTGTCCTTTATTATGTTGATCTAGGTTCCCTCTCTGCCTACTTTCTGGAGAGTTATCATATATCAATGTTGAATTTTGTCAAAAGCTTTTTTTGCATCTATTGAGATGATCATGTGGTGTTTATTCTTCAGTTTGTTAATATGGTGTATCACATTGATTGATTTGCATATATTGAAGCATCCTTGCATCCCTGGGATAAATCCCACTTGATTGTGGTGTATAATCCTTTTAATGTGTTGTTGGATTCTGTTTGCTAGTATTTTGTTGAGGGTTTTTACGTCTATGTTTATCAGTGATATTGGCCTGCAGTTTTCCTTTTTGTGATATCTTTGTCTGGTTTTGGTAACAGGATGACGGTGGCCTCATAGAATGCGTTTGAGAGTGTTGCACCCTCTGCAATTGTTTGGAAGAGTTTGAACAGGATAGGCATTAGCTCTTCTCTAAATGTTTGATAGAATTCGCCTGGAAAGCCATCTGGTCCTGGACTTTGTTTGTTGGAAGATTTTTAATTACAGTTTCAACTTCATTACTTCTGATTGGTCAGTTCATATTTTCTGTTTCTTCTTGATTCAGTGTTCAAGGTTATACTTTTCTGAGAATTTGTCCATTTCTTCCAGGTTGTCCATTTTACTGGCATATAGTTGCTTGTAGAAGTCTCTTATAATTCCTTGTGTTTCTGTGATTTCAGTTGTAACTTCTCCTTTTCCATTTCTATTTTTTTTGATTTGAGTCCTCTCCCTTCTTTTCTTGAGGAGTCTGGCTAGTGGTTTATCAATTTTTTTTATCTTCTCAAAGAACCAGCTTTTAGTTTTATTCATCTTTGCTATTGTTTTCCTCATTAGGTTAGTCTCTTTTAAGTTTATTTTCTTTGTATACATTCAAATGAGTGGGATTAATAGGTCAAAAATTGTGGCTATGGCTATTGAAATATATTGGCAAATTTTATTCTAAAGCGATTTGTAGTGATCATGGAAAGTGTGATTATAAGTGTGTTTCTAATTATACAATTAACTCATGGATTAAGAGCTTCTTTAAATGGTGCTTATATTGGATAGTGGTTGTTCTACTGATTTATTAATATGGTATATGTAAGTCTTTTTTTAAAAAATAGGTTTTGTATTACAAAATAAGTTGCTGAGGGCTTCCCTGGTGGCGCAGTGGTTGAGAGTCTGCCTGCCGATGCAGGGGACACGGGTTCGTGCCCCTGTCTGGGAAGATCCCACGTGCCGCAGAGAGGCTGGGCCCGTGAGCCATGGCTGCTGAGCCTGCACTTCCGGAGCCTGTGCTCCGCAATGGGAGAGGCCACAACAGTGAGAGGCCCACATACCGCAAAAAAAAAAAAAAAGTTGCTGATAGTTTTTCTTGTATTTCAGCTATATTACTTATTTTTTAGTATACACGTAACTATTATTATTTTTGCTAGAAGTCAGGGGCTAACTCATATAATTCTAACGTTTTATATGTTTAAAATTTTCATAATAAAAAACCTCTGAGAAATTTTTTTCAAATCACTTGAATTAATAATGGATAAAAGGCAAAGCTATATAAGCAAAAGAATCCTTTAATTTTTTTAAAATAAATTTCAAATTTTCACATGGTGAAATATTTTGCTACCTTTGATTTTCCTCAGAATTAGAAAAGGGGATCAAGTCACACTATGTCCACCATATACCCAAGAGGCAGTACTGCCTAGTGGATAAGACCACACAATTAGGGAGAAAACTGCCTGCATTTAAATCCCAACTCTGTCACATAGTACCTCTGGGACTTTAAATAAATTACTATACTTTTCTAAGCTTTTCTTTTCTCTCTAAAAGTGCTCATACTGAGGTTGTTGGGAAGACTATAAGCTGTGTGCATAAGGCACTTAGAATAGTATTTGGCTCACAGTCAGCACTGAATAAGGCTTAGCTGTTATTATGGCAAAAGTACTGGATATGTACTAACTGGTAATAGAATAGATATTAGAGTAAACCTCTACTCCACTTCTGCTCCATCATACTTTTCTTATTTTTAATTTTGGAGCATTTTATGACCAGAGTGATTGATGCTTCTGTTTTGTTCCTTTGTTTCTGGGTAGGTGGAAACGTAACATGTTCAGCATGTACAGAGAGGAGGTGGGCAAAAAAGTTATAAAAGAGCCACTTCTCGGATTTTGGCTTTAACTTTCTCTCCTTATACCCTGAAATCTTATTCTTTTATTTTCCTGTTATTTATTTTCCAGATTAAATGCATTTATGGAAAAAGGAAAATTGAATAGTAAGATGATAGCAGAATATTGTAATACGGCAATGGATTCCTCAGTGGAAAACAACATTTATGTAAACAAAGTGTGGGTTCAGTGTGAGAATGAAAGTTGTTTGAAATGGAGATTGTTGTCAAGTGAGGATGCAGCCAAAGTTGATCACAATGAATCATGGTACTGCTTCATGAACACTGACTTAAGGTACAATAAGTGCTCTGTTTCTGAAGAAGACTTTCCTGAAGAGTCTCAGCTTCATCAAAGTGGATTTAAGATCGTCTATTCACAGCTCCCTCTTGGAAGCCTGGTTTTGGTAAAATTACAGAATTGGCCAAGGTAAGATTTTTGTTGCTGTTTTATAGTAAACTATTGAGGTATAGTCTTACTAAGTTTATTGACTTTCAAAACTTTTCAAAGAATCAACTTCTTCCCTATTGTTGTCTAACTTCTTATTTATTGTATTTTGATCTCATTGTTATTCTTTCCCTGACTTCTTGGGGTTTAAGTCTTCTTTTTCTAGTTTCTTAAACTGGAAACTTAGATAACTGACTCATATCTGTTTCCCTCCTTATATGAGTGATTAAAGCTATAAATTTCTCTTATTAAGTACTACTTCAGTTATATCTCACAAATTTTAATATGTTATATTTTATTACTATTCAGTTTGTGATTTCTTCTTTGAAATGAGTTATTAGAAATGTGTTTTTAAATTATAAAATATGCAGGATTCTAAAAATGTCTTATTTGTTTTGATTCCTAATTTAACTGTTGTAGTCTGTTTCATTGAATCTTGATTTATGGCACAGCATGACCTATCCTGAAAAACATTTATATTCTGTAACTGTTGCCTAGATGCCTAAAAGATTTTTTTCTTTTTCTTTAGGTATTTGTATATTTACTGCTGTATGGCTTAGGTTTTCCTGTTCTGAGTTTATTTCCCAAGTATGCAATCTGCCTTTTCAGTGTATGGTTTCAAATCTTTTTATTTCAATAAGGTTTTTTAAAAATTTTAAGCAGTTTATTCAGTTGCATTGCTTTGATTTTATTTTGGGACTTCTGTAGTACTGATAGTGAATCTTCTGTGGTTAGATTTGGTATTACTTTTTTCTTCCAATGTTATCATCTTTTCATTTTTTTAATTTAAATATTTTTGCCTTTCTATCTTTTATTTTTCTGAAGGAGTTACAAATTGAACTTATTTTTTCTGTGTTCCTTCCAGTTTAGTCTTTATTGAAAACTTTATAATTTCTTTCATGAGTTTTGCTGCCTCTCTTTTTATTTTTTTTAATTTTGCAATTTTTTAAAACATCTTTACTGGAGTATAATTGCTTTACAATGTTGTGTTAGTTTCTGCTATATAACAAAGTAAATCAGCTCTATGTATACATATATCCCCATATGCGCTCCCTCTCGCGTCTCCCTCGCACCCTCCATATCCCACCCCTCTAGCTGCTAACAAAGCACCAGGGTGATCTCCCTGTGCTGTGTGGCTGCTTCCCACTAGCTATCTATTTTATATTTGGTAGTGTATATATGTCAGTGCCACTCTCTCACTTCTTCTTAGCTTACCCTTTCCCCTCCCCATGTCCTCAAGTCCATTTTCTATGTCTGCATCTTTATTCCTGTCCTGCCCTTAGATTGTTCAGAACCATTTTTTTTTTAGATTCCGTATATATGTGTTAGCATGTGATATTTGTTTTTCTCTTTCTGACTTACTTCACTCTGTATGACAGGCTCTAGGTCCATCCACCTCACTACAGATAACTCAATTTTGTTTCTTTTTATGGCTGAGTAATATTCCATTGTATATATGTGCCACATCTTCTTTATCCATTCATCTGTCAGTAGACACTTAGGTTGCTTCCATGTCTTGCCTATTGTAAATAGTGCTTCAGTGAACATCATATATGACTCTTTTTGAATTATGGTTTCCTCGGTATATGCCCAGTACTGGGATTGCTGGGTCGTATGGTACTTCTATTTTTAGTTTTTGAAGGAACCTCCATAGTGGCTGGATCAATTTACATTCCTACCAACAGTGCAAGAGGGTTCCCTTTTCTCCACACCCTCTCCAGCTATTGTTGTTTGTAGATTTTCTGATGATGCCCATTTTAACTGCTGTGAGGTGATACATCATTGTAGTTTTGCTTTGCATTTCTCTAATAATTAGTGATGTTGAGCAGCTTTTCATGTGCTTCTTGGCCATCTGTATGTCTTCTTCAGAGAAATGTCTATTTAGGTCTTCTGCCCATTTTTGTATTGGGTTGTTTGTTTTTTTGATATTGAGCTGGATGAGCTGCTTGTAAATTTTGGAGATTAATCCTTTGTCAGTTGCTTCGTTTGCAAATATTTTCTCCCATTCTGAGGATTGTCTTTTCATCTTGTTTATGGTTTCCTTTGCAGTGCAAAAGCTTTTAAGTCTCATAAGGTCCCCTTTGTTTTTGTTTTTATTTCCATTTCTTTAGGAGGTGGGTCAAAACTGATGTTGCTGTGATTTATGTCAAAGTGTGTTCTTCCTATGTTTTCCTCTAAGAGTTTTATAGTGTTTAGCCTTACATTTATGTCTCTAATCCATTTAGAGTTTATTTTTGTGTATGGTGTTAGGGAGTGTTCTATTTTCATTCTTTTACATGTAGCTGTCCAGTTTTTCCAGCACCATTATTGAAAGCACTGTCTTTTCTCCATTGTATATTCTTGCCTCCTTTCTCAAACACAAGGTGACCATATGTGCATGGGTTTATCTCTGGGCTTTCTATCCTGTTCCATGGATCTATATTTCTGTTTTTGTGCTAGTACCATACTGTCTTGATTACTGTAGCTTTGTAGTATAGTCTGAAGTTAGGAAGCCTGATTCCTCCAGCTCTGTTTTTCTTTCTCAATATTGCTTTGGCTATTTGGGGTTTTTTCTGTTTCCATATAAATTGTGAAATTTTCTGTTCTAGTTCTGTGAAAAATGCCATTGGTAGGTTGATAGGAATTGCATTGAATCTGTAGATTGCTTTGGGTAGTATAGTCATTTTCACAGTATGGATTCTTCCAATCCAAGAACATGGTATATCTCTGCATCTGTTTGTATCATCTTTAATTTCTTTCATCAGTGCCTTATAATTTTCTGTATACAGGTCTTTTGTCTCCTTAGGTAGGTTTATTCCTAGGTATTTTATTCTTTCTGTTACAGTGGTAAAAAGTAGTGTTTCCTTAATTTTTCTTTCAGATTTTTCATCATTAGTGTACAGGAATGTAAGAGATCTCTGTGCATCAATTTGTATCCTGCTACTTTACCAGATTCATTGATTAGCTCTAGTAGTTTTCTGCTAGCATCTTTAGGATTATCTATGTATAGTATCATGTCATTTGCACACAGTGACAGCTTTACTTCTTCTTTTCTCTTTTGGATTCCTTTTATTTCTTTTTCTTCTCTGATTGCTGTGGCTAAAACTTCCAAAACTATGTTGAATAAGAGTGGTGAGAGTGGGCCACCTTGTACTGTTCCTTATCGTAGTGGATATGGTTTCTGTTTTTCACCATTGAGAACAATGTTGGCTGTGGGTTTGTCATATATGGCCTTTATTAGGTTGAGGTAAGTCCCCTATATTCCTACTTTCTGGAGGGTTTTTATCATAAATAGGTGTAAGCTTTTGTTGAAGCTTTTTCAGCATCTATTGAGTGTTTCATATGGTTTTTGTTCTTCAGTTTGTTAACATGGTGTATCACATTGATTGGTTTGCGTATATTGAAGAATCCTTGCATTCCTGTGATAAACCCCACTTGATCATGGTGTATGATCCTTTTAATGTGCTGTTGGAATCTGTTTGCTAGTATTGTGTTGAGAATTTTTGCATGTATGCTCATCAGTGATATTGGCCTGTGTTTTCTTTTTTAGTGACACCTTTGTCTGGTTTTGGTATCAGGGTGATGGTGGCCTCAGAGAATGAGTTTGGGAGTGTTCCTCCCTCTGCTATATTTTGGAAGAGTTTGAGAAGGATCGGTGTTAGCTCTTCTCTAAATGTTTGAAAGATTTCACCTGGGAAGCCATCTGGTCCTGGGCTTTTGTTTGTTGGACGATTTTTAATCACAGTCTCAATTTTAGTGCTTTTGATTGGTCTGTTTATATTTTCTATTTCTTCCCGGTTCAGTCTCAGAAGGTTATGCTTTTCTAAGAATTTGTCCCTTGCTTCCCGGTTGTCTATTTTTGGCATATTGTTGCTTGTAGTAATCTCTTACGATCCTTTGTATTTCTGCAGTGTCAGTTGTTACTTCTCCTTTTTCATTTCTAATTCTGTTGATTTCAGTCTTCTCCCTTTTTTTCTTGATGAGTCTGGCTAATGGTTTATCAATTTTGTTTATCTTCTTAAAGAACCAGCTTTTAGTTTTATTGATCTTTGCTATTGTTTCCTTCATTTCTTTTTCATTTATTTCTGATCTGATCTTTATGATTTTTCTCCTTCTGCTAACTTTGGGGGTTTTCTGTTCTTTTTCCTCTAACTGCTTTAGGTGTAAAGTTAAGTTGTTTATTTGAGATGTTTTTTGTTTCTTGAGGCAGGATTCTGTTGCTAAAACTTGCTTCTTAGAACTGCTTTTGCTGCATCCCATAGGTTTTAGGTCATCTTGTTTTCATTGTCATTTGTTTCTGGGTATTTTTTGCTTTCCTCTTTGATTTCTTCAGTGATCTCTTAGTTATTTAATAGCATATTGTTTAGCTTCCATGTGTTTGTATGTTTTACTTTTTTTTTTTTCCCCGTAATTGACTTCTAGTCTCATAGCATTTTGGTCAGAAGAGATACTTGATACAATTTCAATTTTCTTAAATTTACCAAGGCTTGATTTGTGGCCCAAGATATGATCTGTCCTGAAGAATGTTCCATGAGCACTTGAAAAGAAAGATTATTTTGTTGTTTTGGATTGACTGTCCAATTAAGGCCATCTTTTTTAATGTATCACTTAAAGCTTGTGTTTCCTTATTTATTTTCATTTTGGATGATCTGTCCATTGGTGAAAGTGAGGTGTTAAAGTCCCCTACTATCATTGTCTTACTGTCAATTTCCCCTTTTATGGCTATTAGGATTTGCCTTCGGTATTGAGGTGCTCCTATTTTCAGTTCATAAATATTTACACTTGTTACATCTTCTTCTTGGATTGATCCCTTGATCATTATTTAGTGTCCTTCTTTGTCTCTTGTAATAGTCTTTATTTTAAAGTCTGTTTTTTCTGATATGAGAGTTGCTCCTCCAGCTTTAATTTGATTTCCATTTGCGTGGAATATCTTTTCCATCCTCTCACTTTCAGTCTGTATGTGTCCCTAGGTCTGAAGTGGATCTCTTGTAGACAGCTATATATGGGTCTTTTTTTTGTATCCATTCAGCCAGTCTGTTCCTTTTGGTTGGAACATTTCATCTATTTACATTTAAGGTAATTATCAATATGCATGTTCCTATAACCATATTCTTAATTGTTTTGGGCTTGTTATTGTAGGTGTTTTCCTTCTCTTTTCTTTCCTGCCTAGAGAAGTTCCTTTAACATTTGTTGTAAAGCTGGTTTGGTGGTGCTGAATTCTCTTAGCTTTTGCTTGTTTGTATAGTTTTTAATTTCTCCGTCGAATCTGAATGACATCCATGCTGAGTAGAGTAATCTTTGTTGTAGGTTTTTCCCTTTCATCACTTTAGATATGTCATACCACTCCCTTCTGGCTTGCAGAGTTTCTGCTGAAAGATCAGCTGTTAACCTTATGGCGATTCCCTTGTATGTTATTTGTTGCTTTTCCCTTGCTGCTTTTAATATTTTTTCTTTGTATTTAATTTTTGATGGTTTGATTAATATGTGTCTTGGCATGTTCCTCCTTGGATTTATCCTGTATGGGACTCTTGGCGCTTCCTGGACTTTATTGACTATATTCTTTCCCATACTAGGGAAATTTTCAACGATAACCTCTTCAAATATTTTCTCAGTCCCTTTCTTTTTTCTTCTTCTTCCTGGAGCCCTATAATTTGAATGTTGATGTGTTTAATGTTGTCCCAGATGTCTCTGAGACTGTCCTCAATTCTTCTCATTGTTTTTTCTTTAGCCTGCTCTGCAAGTTATTTCCACTATTTTATCTTCCAGGTCACGTATCAGTTATGCTGCTATTGATTCATTGTAAAGAATTTTTAATTTCATTTATTGTGTTCTTCATCATTGTTTATTTGCTTTTTAGTGCTTCTAGGTCTTTGTTAAACGTTTCATGTATTTTCTTCATTCTATTTCCAAGATTTTGGATCATCTTTACCATCATTACTCTGAATTCTTTTTTTTTTTTTGCGATACGTGGGCCTCTCACTGTTGTGGCCTCTCCCGTTGCAGAGCACAGGCTCTGGATGCGCAGTCTCAGCGGCCATGGCTCACGGGCCTAGCCGCTCCACGGCATGTGGGATCTGCCCAGACCGGGGCACTGCGCCACCAGGGAAGCCCTGAATTCTTTTTTATGTAGCTATTTCCTTTCCATTTCTTTGGTCTGATGGGATTTTACTTTGCTCTTTCATCTGCTGTGTATTTCTCTGTCTTCTCATTTTGCTTAACTTACTGTGTTTGGTGTCTCCTTTTCGCAGCCTGCAGGTTCATAGTTCCCATTGTTTTTGGTGTCTGCCCCCAGTGGGTAAAGTTGGTTCAGTGGGTCGTGTAGGCTTCCTGGTTGAGGGGACTGGTGCCTGTGTTCTGGTGGATGAGGCTGGATCTTTTCTTTCTGGAGGGCAGGTTCGCATCCGATTGTGTGTTTTGGGGTGTCTGTGGACTTAGTATGATTTTAGGCAGCCTCTCTGCTAATGAGTGGGGTTGTGTTCCTGTCTTGTTAGTTGTTGGCATGGGCCGTCCAGCACTGGAGCTTGCTGGTCGTTGAGTGGAGCTCGGTCTTAGCATTGAGACTGAGATCTCTGGGAGAGCTCTCACCGATTGATATTACATGGAACCAGGAGGTCTCCAGTGGTCCAGTGTACTGAACTCAGCTTTCCCACCTCAGAGGCTCAGTACTGACACCCAGCTGGAGCACCAAGACCCTGTCAGCCACACGGCTCAGAAGAAAAGGGAGAAAAAAAAAAGAAAGAAAGAAAAAAGTAAAGTAAAATATAATAAATAAGTTATTAAAGTAAAAAATAAAAACAATATTATTAAAATAAAAACATAAAAATGTAATAAATAAAAAAGAGAAGGGCAACCAAAGCAATAAACAAATCCACCAATGATAACAAGTGCTAAAAACTATACTAAGATATACATAAATTTCAGAAACTTATCAGTCACATACAGCAAACCCCAAGTCCACAGTTGCTCCCAAAGTCCACAGCCTCAATTTTGGGATGATTTGCTGTCTATTCAGGTATTCCACAGATGCAGGGTTCATCAAGTTGATTTTGGAAATTTAATCTGCTGCTCCTGTGACTGCATGGAGAAATTTCCCTTTCTCTTCTTTGTTCGCACAGCTCCTGGTATTCAGCTTTGGATTTGGCCCCGCCTCTGTGTGTAGGTCGCCCTCTGGCATCTGTTCTTCGCCCAGACAGGATGGGGTTAGAGGAGTGGCTGTTTAAGGGGCACTGGCTCACTCAGGCCAGGGGGAGGGAGGGTATGGAATGCGGGGTGAGCCTGCACTGGCAGAGGCTGGGGTAACGTTGTAACAGCCTGAGGTGTGCCGTGTGTTCCCATGGGGAAGCTGTCCCTGGATCACAGGACCCTGGCAGTGGCGGGCTGCACATGCTCCTGGGAGGGGAGGTGTGGATAGTGACCTGTGCTTGTACACAGGCTTCTTGGTGGCTGCAGCAGCAGTGTTAGCGTTTCATTTCCGTCTCTGGTGTCTGCGCTGATAGCTGCGGCAGGCGCCCTTCTCTGAAGCTCGTTTAGGCGGTGTTCTGTATCCCCTCTCCTCGCGCACCCCAAAACAGTAGTCTCTTGCCTCTTAGGAAGGCCCAGACTTTTTCCAGCACTACCTCCTGGCTAGCTGTGGCACTCTAGCCCCCTTCAGGCTGTGTTCACGCCACCAACCCCAGTCTTCTCTCTGCAATCCCACCGAAACCCAAGCCTCAGCTCCCAGCCCCCACCCGCCTCGGGGGGGTGAGCAGACAACCTCTCGGGCTGGTGAGTGCCGGTCCCCTGTGTGGGAATCTCTCCGCTTTGCCCTCTGCACCCCTGTTGCTGTGCTTTCCTGTTTGGCTCTGAAGCTTCCCCGCCGCCCCCGCCCCCCCAGCCCCTGTCTCCACCAGTGAAGGAGCTTCCTAGTGTGTAGAAACTTTTCCTTCTTCACAGCTCCCTCCCACTGGTGCAGGTCCCGTCCCATTTCTTTTGTCTTTGTTTTTTCTTTTGCCCTACCCAGGTACGTGGGGATTTTCTTGCCTTTTGGGAGGTCTGAGGTCTTCTGCCAGCGTCAGTAGGTGTTCTGTAGGAGTTGTTCCACGTGTAGATGTATTTCTGATGTATTTGTGGGGAGGAAGTTGATCTCCATGTCTTACTCCTCTGCCATCTTGAAGGGCCTCTCCCTCCTCTTCCTTTTCTCCTGTCATCTTGTTTTCATTTATATTCAACTATTCTCCATGAAAAATATCAGACGTTTGCTTTCATTGGGAGACTGTGATGGGCTTATGTAACACACACACAGAACACACATGAGAGGCCTTCAAGTCAGTACCTAGATTCGTGCTCTTGCTGTGTCACTTACCGTTGCGGGCTGAATTGTGTTCCCCCAAAGGTCATAAGTTAAAACTCTAACCTCAGAATGTGACTATATTTGGACTAAGGGCCTTTAAAGAGGTGATTAAGTTAAAAGAGGCCATTAGAGTGAGCCCTAATCCAATCTGACTGGTGTTCTTATAAGAAAAGAAAATTTGGATACACAGAGAGACACCAGAGGTGCATGTGCACAGAGTAAAGACCATGCGAAGACAGAGCACGAGGGCAGCAGTCTGCTGGCCAGGGAGAGACCTCAAGAGAAACCAGACCTGCTGACCTTGATCTTGGACTTCTAGCCTTTAAAACTGTGAGAAAATAAGTTCCTGTTGTTTAAGCCACCCAGTCTCTGGTATTTTCCTGTGGCAACCTTAGCAAACCAATACACTTAATATCTTTGCAGAGAGATTCAACCAATACACTTAATATCTACGTCAGAGAGATTTCCACATCTCAGAGAGATTTGGAATGTTACACATCAGCTCTGAGTAACCTTTTGTTACTGAGAGTTTTTCTAAGGATCAAATATGAAATGTTGTAAAAAGATATATATATTAATTGACTTCTGTGTAACTAGGATGGGCATGAAGAGGAACTAGATGGTTATGTATATGAACACTCATTTTTGAAGTTACTTATGAAGGTATTTGTAGTCTCATTGTCATTTTTCATATCTCTAACATTTTGAAAGCAGAGCATTTGTATTTTCTACTGGAAATTCTGAAGTTTCAATAACCCTCATTCAAGAAATGGTTTTGAGTCTTGTCACTATGTCTGAAATATTATGTTAGAAATTTGATTAGGAATTTCTTTTGCAGTTTTGTACTTGTAGCTGAGGGTTAGGATTTGAAATACGAATGAAGCATGTTTTACTCTAGTCCCTAAATTACCTCCAATCTATGATTAGGACCGTCAAAATGCTGCAGAATACAGCTGTAACTACCTTCTTGTTGTTTGGAAAGAGTAGATTGCATTTGGCATGTAGTCACATGTATTTCTTTTTATAAACTAAGTACACATGAGCACAGACTTAAAATTTAGGTTAAGAAACTCAAATCTGTTGCTGTGTTGCTTATTCAGTTCCACAAATACAATAGAAAGATGATAACAAGATAAATTGCAGTAGTAGAATATAAAGCTGAATTAGCCTACTAAAAGCAGCCAAACATCAGTTCTTAATTAAGAAATGTTATAGACCCTGAAATTTCAAGTGGGAAGATCAGTCAGCTGGCTACAGAGACACTTAACAGTGTAGCATTATCTGGGTCAATGCTTATTAGCCCATGTCCTTATACGTAGCTTTTGAAGGCTCAGAAGTTCAATCTTATCAACATCTCAGAATTATTCTTTCTCAGAAGAGTTCATACTTTCCAATAAAGCTGAAAAGCTAAAGAGAGACCGATACAGAGTCAAGAAATGCCTGCTTAATCTTTATATAATAAAAATAAATAATAGTTAAGAGACTATCATTTTCTTTGTCTATGGTCAAGCTCCATGGAAAATCAAATTAAAATAGTTATATTTATCACCACATTATAAGATAGCACACACCTACATACTTATAAAATACTTATGCAGCCTCTTGCCTTTGAGTAGTGCCTATGAGAGCTTGAGGGTGGGGCTGTCTGCATTACTAGGAAGAGAAAAACTATCTCTATAATGTTTAAGAAGTCTTGATTTTTAAAGATTGATCAAATACATTGTATTTAGCTAGAAAGAGCAAAGAAATTAAAAGTAAAAATTAGCAGTGCATCTCTCACTTAGTATAGGAAAATACAGTATCAAGCAGAAACTAGGCATATTTACCAGACATTTTACAATGATTTCTCATAAGTATGAAAATTAATTTATAGAAAATATATTTGCATTCTAAATACTGTAGTCTAAACAGTTTAGTAATCAAATATTCCTTTAAGTTAACGAACCAATCCAGTGATACTTTTTAGATATAGTATATACATTTATAAATTGTGGTTTCTACTAGATCCTTTCAGTATTATAAAATAGTATTTGATTATTTCTCATTTGCATACTTTTGCTTATGGATTTATATGTGTGTGGATGAGAAATTTCCTCTTCCCAACGGTCCCTGCAGTTAGGTATAACAAAGAGATTTCTTGGAAAGTATGACATTAAGTTAGTGATGATTCCAACTCATCCATTTTGTTTCCCACAGATTAAGAATGAGGCCCAAGTAAATCTGCTATCTTCTTAAACATCCAGACCGCAGTTTGAAAATAAAAGTTATATATTTCTTCTCATTCGGTATAAATACATGGCAGCGGTTATCATGCTTAAGCTTCAACTTATTGAAGGCAGTAGCCAACTCATTAAAGATCATTTCCGCTGGATAAGGAATGTGTAAGACATCAGTTTCTTTGTAATGTATTTTCACTTTCCTTTGAAGTTTCTTGTCCTGCCAAAATTTCCATTTCCTCCTGCAAGTGGATTTCAACACCTGATGTCTATTTGACCTTGTTGTGTTTGTACATTTTACCTTCCACCACCCACAGGTTCTGAGATTGACCATACACTTTCCTTGTAATTCTGACACCCTTCCATTGGGTGGCCTATTCTTACTGTCCCTCTCCACCTTTAAGCCCCCACACAACACTCAGAATTTCTCCTCAATATGAAAGTGAAAAATCAGGAAGTAGAAATGCACAATGCACTATCATTATTGACAGTTTGGGAACTCAAATTGAGGTCAGAGTGAGGGCAAAAAATGGACATCAACTTCTTTCTTCAATCACAGGAAGTCAGAGATGATGATGGATGGAGCAGCTGGAGAGAAGTAATCATGTTTTCTACATGATGTATTGCCTCTGCTCAGCTTTTCCTGTAGTTTGGTACATTCTGTTTTAGCTGATATGTATAGACTAGGAGTCAGACAATTCCTTTGCACCACCTGAAAGTACCCCAGTTATTTGGACATTTCATAATACTTTTCATAATTCATCTTTAAATCAGTATGCAATACTTTCTGTAATAAAATATGTTTTAAATAATGAACCGAAGCTTTTTTCTTTTTTTGGTATCTAATTCTTTTTAGGAGTCATCTCTTTTTGTTTATATTTTATTGAGTAATAATTTAAATTGAATACTCTGGGACCCAATAGGTTCCACTTAAAAAATAGTTGTATCAGAATTTGTGTCAGAAAAGTAGCAGCTCATCTTACACATAATAACTGCAGAATCTTTCTTTCATGTGTTAAATATCAGAAATCCATTTTGTGAGACTGTTTTACACTGAATGGAGTAGGTACTGCTCATAAATTGGTATTGGGTTGACAGTAATCCATATTAAAATTGCTGTGAAGTGCAAATCACCTAGTATTAAACATGAGCCCCTTACCTTTTATAAAGAGTTTAAACAAATATAATGTAACAATCATAGTTTGGTTGTTTTTAAAATAGCTATTGATCATATTGAAGGACCCACTTGTTCCTTGACTTCTGATAAGTTGAGGGTCTCCATTGCAGCTACCACTCATTCTTAGTCATTCGTTTGCCTGTTGAAGCCCCTTCTTTTGAATGTGTTCCCTCAGCAATGTAGATTTCCATTGTAGATTTAAAAGATAAACTGCACTCAAGTTTAACTCTTAAGCACAGCCCAGTTAGAGTCACCAAATAGCAGTAAAATACCGTGGCGTGAGCCTGATAACAACCAGATGGTCCTCTTCATTTAGGTCCTGAACTTTCACTTGACTTTCCATTATCATTTCCAATTCTTCTTTGGCTTAAAGCTTGTCTGACTCAATTTTTAATTTCTCTAGCCCTTATTTTCCCACGGTTCTGGGGGCTAAAATTCTGAGGTCAGGGTGTCAGAGGGTTGATTTCTTCTCAGGCCTCTCCTTGGCTTGTAGGTGGATCTCTCTTTTTGTGTCTTCTCATGGTCTTCCCTCTGTGTGTGTCTGGGTCCTAATCTTCTCTTTTTATAAGGAAACTAATCATGTTGGATTGGGGCTCACCTTTTAACTTAGTTACTTCCTTAAAGATCCCCTCTCCAAATACAGTCACATTCTGAGGTACTTGCGGTCAGGACTTCGACATATGAATGCGGGTTGGTGGGATCACATAATTCAGTCCATAATGATGGCGCTTTATACCATTTTAATTTGCCAGAAACCAAAAATGTGTAAAGCACATGTTTGTTTGAACTTTGAAACAGCGCAGTGAGGAACCAGAGTTATAGTGAGGCCTAGTTACCTGCTTGAGGCCTCCTGTCTGGTGGAAGGCAGAACTAGAGCCTGGATCTTCTCATTTGAACTTCTCTACCTTTTTCACTCTGTGGTACTGCAAACTGAACTCGTTAATTGTACAGATAATTGAACTTGATAATTGTAGAGATAATTATAATATTATAAATGATAGAACTTGATAATTGTACAGATTTTTGAATGCTTGGGTATATTAGATATGCATATTTTGGATCTTGATCTGTAAAATTCAGTCAGATTTCTGCTGTACATTCCCCTAAGATTTATTTTTAGTAAAGAATAAACCTTATTTGCAGTACTGAGGATTTTTAGCCATTTGGTCACTGCCAGTGGAACAGATGTGGTGGGGGAGGGATAACACAGAACTGCTGACTCTATTTCTACTTTTCTCACAGTTGTTACAAAGTTCAGTGTCAGAACAGCCCAAACCACTTTGGCAGTCCTGGCTCATGAATCGCTAGCTCTCTCCTACCCCATCAGAAGCCCTGTCAGTGGGTTAACATTTTAGTAGTAAATCATTCTGATTGGTGAGAGTTGATTCAAGCCTGCCATGAATCTGATGACTCTTTTTTCTCTTATCTTTCCTATTAGCAGTGCCTAAATGTCTCTTATAGACCCTGGAAATCATTCTTTTGTCTTATGATTCTTTCTCCTCATATCTTATGAATGTCTTGAGTATGTGACTGTTTCAAAGCTTTCTATATCTACAAAGATACAAATGATCACTTGCATCAATTGAATATCCTACTTTTAAAAGATACAAATATGACTATGTTTAAAATTTGTAAAGAAGTTATTAAAATTCAAAGGGCAAAGTTTGACAGGTGATTGTGACAGATATATTAATGTCTACCTTTTTTAAAGCATCAAAATAATAAAAATATTTTCTTTTGAAAGTTGGCCAGGGATACTTTGCCCTGATCCTTTTAAAGGGAAATATGTGACCTATGACCTCGATGGAGATGTTGAACAGTATCACGTAGAATTCCTGGGTGATCCCCATTCAAGATCATGGATAGATGCAGCGTTTGTTGGACATTATAGTATCACATTAAAGGTAGGTACAGTAACATCAAAACTTTGTTCCTCTTGCACTTGTTTTTAATTATGGTCATTTTGTCTCAGATCCTAAAAGAGATATAATTTTTTACTTTTATATTTATATAAACAAAATAGTATGTACTATTTGTTTAAACTCAAATATTTGTATTTTTAAAGCAGCTTTTTCAAAGGAAGTATGGATATAAAAATAGCCACGAGGTAGTTTTAAATTTTATTTCTGTAATGGCAATATAGTGTAAATCAACTGAGGACTCTCCATAATTGCCTTTTGAAACAGATTTACGATTCCATCATTTGGTAATTTTTTAATTCTCTTGAGAAGATTCTAAGTTATAGCCCTATCTCACAGGGAAGATTAATTATGGAATGCAACCAGATTTTTCAAATTTCAAACAGTATTTCATTATACTAACTCCTTCAGTATTTTTTGATTCTTTTTAAACTTTAAATCACATACTACAATTAATGAATAGACTCAATTCTCAAGTTGATGAGAGTAAGTGAATTGGACCTGTTTTCATGGGTTTGGTTTAATTGTTATAAATTAATTCAGTTATCCGTATCTGTATTCTAATATTGAAACTTTTCATCTGCAAACCATGCTTTCATTAGAAATCTGATTAAAAAGTAGATGTCAGAAATGTGAATGCCTTTGACTCAATTTGGATGGTTCCTATTTTAGAGTGAGAAGTATATATATATTCAAATATACATATACATGTATGTACATTTAAGGCATGCCATTTAATCCACAGTATAAGGAAATCTGTGGAAATCTGAGGTACTTGCAGATGGACTTCTACTTTTTCTCTGGCATAAACAGTACCTTTGTTCCATTCAGCTTGAAAGCAGCTGGAAGGGAAGGCTGTTTCAGTAGAAATATTTAAGTATGGAATAACATCACATACATTCATTTCATGGTAGTTGTGAGCCAGTCATTTTAGTATGAGGCACCTTCTCTGCTCGGACATTTCAGATGTGTCCCTGGGCACTTCTGATGGCAACCACAGAAGATAGGAAGGAGTGTTCTTCCTTATGTGCCCCTCCCCTTTTCTAAAAGATAGGGAAACCTAGCTTCTCATGAGGCAGAAATTAGAATCTTAAATATTTGACAGTGTGATAAAGAGCAGGGCATTCTTAAGAAATTGTATTTAAACATACATAAAAAATCAAAGTGTATTTTTGTCTGAAGTAATGTTACTCTCAGGATTTGAGTTCTGTCAGGATAAATTTGAATAGTCTGATTCCACTGAGCATACCATTAATCCCTGGGACAAGGAAAAAATCTGATGCAAAACAAAACTAAACTCAAGAATCAGGAGCCATAAGGTTTTAACCTTCTGAAAGCATTGAAACAAGCAAAGACCATGAATTCAGGGCTGCTTAAATTAAATAGGCTCCTAAAGCAAGAATGAAAACAGAGAAAAATAAAGCATTTGTTCCACCTCTTCTGTCCCCTACTCCCCCAGCTGGCTGGGTGCTCTGGGTGGATAACTCACTGGGTGACCACAGGCTCTGGGACAGGCTCTCTCCTCTACTGTCATTCATGGTGTCTACCTACAGGCTCGTGTCTCTTACTCTCTTCTTGTTTGTATCTTTTTCTTCACTTCCTCTCTTGGAGCTAATATAATAGGGATGCCGCCTTCTGTGGGTCTCTTCATTCAAGGCTGAAATTTTAGTTCCCCTTTACCTCAGATTCAGCTGGCACATGCCCAGCTGCCCTGCTATGCTCCAATTCCCTACTCCTGGCTATCTAAGAATCTCCGCTTGCCAAGAAGGAAACTCACAGATGATTAAAGACTCATTGCCCCAATGAGAAGTCAAGAAACAGAAAGCGAAGAGGTCAACTGACAACCAAGATAGAAAAATGGTACCTATGAGAAATTGTTTGAAAATGAATAATATCAAACTATATCCCCTGGAGATGGAGATAGTATTGACTCCAACGTGCAGTTCAATTGCCTAGGCATCCCAGGAATTTAATCTGTTATGGTCCTCTCTGCACTGGAGCTCCTACTTCCTCAAATACTGTCTCTACACTGTGCCAGGTTGATCCAGATATTAAATTCACACCCCTGCCCCCATAAAAATATCACTTACACAAAAATAAATAATGTGTATTAGACAATGTAGACCTTCTTAAAGATTTTTGTAGAAGAGATGGAGAATGGTTGCACATTGCACCTGTTGTCTGAGCTCCTTTTCTAAAAGTAGACACAGAATGATAGGCATATACAGCTCTCACTGTTTAAGCTGACTATATCTTACTTCATATATATTATTTCAACATTACTTTCTCCTAATTTGTGTAAGCTTAGTTTAACAAATGATTAAATAATATTTCAGAGTTTTCACTGACTGTGGACTATATTTTGCAGTGTGTGTTTTACTGTGAGAGAGAAATAAGCTCTTCTAGAAAGACATTATATGCATTTATGAAAAAATAAAATATTTTTTAGTTTTAGATTCTGAAAATGTTAAGTCTTCTCTTTTAGTTCATGTTTGTCTAGTTTGTCTTCTTTCTTTTATTTTTTTTAGTAGTCACTGAAAAATTGATATGTTTATGGGACCAGTGACTTATTAATTTTCTTGTTGACAGCACAACAGAGCTCTGTCACTGTGGATGAATATGTATATGAATATACAGATGATAAGCTTTTCCCCAGTAAATAAAATTACTCATCAATATATTGGGATATACTTCAGAAAAAAGTTGAAGGCAATATTTAGATTTTGTATTTGTAATTTATATTAGTTTACTCATACATTTTATTTTTTCATTTACTATAAAATCAGTAGTATAAAGATAGCTGAAATTCCCTTCCCCTTTTAAAGAAACCTTGATTCTCTTATGGTATATATTCAAAATACATGTCACTCTGGTAAACACTTAGAGAAAATAGACGTGAACATGTGCTAGATAGCTATTTAAGAGTTGATGCATGGACTACAGTTCTTTCCCCAGTTAGCACAAATGTTGTTTCTTTTATATTTAGTAGGTACATGTCTGCAGAATCCATTATTTGCAAGTTTATTTCTTTGCTTGATAGACTACATGACTTAGTTTAGTATTTCTTAAGCCTGGCTTTGCATTAGAAGGCTTTATAAAGCAATGACAGCAACCAAAACACAGCAATGCCTGGGCTGTACTCTACTGGATCAATTAAATCAGAAGCTCTTGGAGTAGGGCCAGGCCTCAGCATTTCTAAGTCCCTCAAATGAATCTGTATCCCAGAGAGAGAGAACCACTGACTAAGTTTTCTCAACTTGAGGCATCAGACTTTTGTTGGTTTATCTCTACTAGTACAGTAATGTAACTGTGGTCATGGCTCACTGTTTCACGACACCTTTCTCCTATTTCCTTTGTTAATCTTTCACTCTGGTTTGCCTGGAGATGATGCTGACTGCCATAGGTTCACATGTCTAACCCAGAAGTAAGAGTTTCCCTGAACACAGCTTTAAAGTCAATCTTGTCATTGAACATTGTACATAATTTATAGATATTGCTGATAAAGCTGATGTATAATTTAAATGTAATATGTATAGCATGTTTTAGTTGATCATCTATAAGTTATATAGAGTCATAATTTTTATTGGACATAAATTATGTACTCCAACCAGTGATCGCTTGGCCTACAATTTTCTAGTTCTTTATACTGCCAAGAAAATGTAAGTAGTTCACCCCTGATGCTAGGAGGCTCCTGTGGTAAAATTTAGGTTTCTTTTGGTCCATGATGTGAGTGGATTTTTTTTGTCTATGTATTTTAACAGTCTGCTCACTACTGTATGGAGGATATACCTGGAGATGTGTAAGTATTTCTTTGGGTACCAGATGTCATTTGGGTATTTACCCGTTGTATTATGGAGCTGCCTCTGTTTTCCAGGGATATGAAAAAGGAGCAATGCTGTATTGCTAAACTTGAGCTCTGCAATTCCTAGAATTCTGCTTCCTAATTGGGGGGGTCATTAATACTGTTCACCAAAATGTTGCAGGTTACTGCCTTCCTGTTATAAAGTAGAGATGCACATTTGATACTCTTGAGGTGGGGTGAGACCAATGAGTTGTGAGTGAGTGATGAATATCTGAGCATATGACTGTGTCCAGTGCAACATCATCCAGAGTTCTCTCTTTCTCTGTGGCTCTGTGACTGATAATTGAAATTTTGGTTTGCTACTCTCTCAGCCCAGATCCCTTGATCACTCTTAGCAAAGGCCTCCACTGCCAACAAATAACAGATCTGCAACATGAAGAAGATATAGGCCTCACTTTAAGCCCCTAGGATTATCCTAACAGATACACTAATGATAGTATAGAGGATGTTACAGTTCTTTGTAACCTGTATCTTTAGCAGGACCATTCCTGAAGCTTCAGTACTCTTCAGAATACAGCCAAACGACTGAAATCACATTACTCTTAATTTTTCCAGTCTGTAAGTAGAACTAACACAACCTGTAGTAATTTATCAAATAAGTTGATTTCTTTTCTGTATTATGATAGAAATTACCAGCATTGATGATACATTGAATCTAAATTTGGTCCAGTAAATATCCTCCAGCAAAGGGCTCTGATTGTCAGTATGCACTGCAGTGACTCCAGTAACTAAACAAGCCTATAAATAGCAATCATGTAATTGAACCCCCTGCTACAGGCCAAGGATTGGGTAGATCCTTTTATAATAATATAGCACAATAATATATAATATGTATATATAATATAATAAATATAATATTTAAAGTCTCATAGCAACCCCATGAAGATAGGCATCACCACTATTGACATATGGAAGAAACTGTGATTCAGGCTTCATGTCTAGCCCAAGGTCAATCAGCTGCTAAGGGATGGGGCAATGATTAGAATCAGGATGTCTAACCCCGAGGTCCAATTTTTCTCTCCTATACCTTGCCAATTTACGTATACATAAGCAATAGTCTAATTTATTGTTGAATGTTTTTCCACATTGAAATGAGGAACATTTTCACCTTTTAATTCTAATATACATGTTGAATGATGGCAGTTTCTGGTAGACTTGTTTTTTATTTACTGCTTGATGTTCCCCTTTGGAGGAGGACTAGTGACCAAGCAGAATTCTTGATGTTTTCAAATTACATTTGCAGTAGTCGTTTGACAAGTGTGTCTGGATTAACATCTATCTGAGCAAGTGTTTTTCTTCTAAGATTTATTAAGATCCAAATTCTAAGAATGTAGTCTATAATAAGGATTAGCAAATTAGCTTATAACTAGATTATCAGGCAACATTTCACTCTTAGAGTAATGAAGTGAAACTGGATACAAATCTATTGAGCCAGCTCTCAGTGGAAAATCACATTTGCCAAAAAAAAAAATGTACATATGTATATATGTGTGTTTTTGTACCATGTTCCTGCTGGCAAATAATCTGTATAGCTACCAACCTCTCAGCAAATTTTTATCATACCAATTCCATATTTGGTATAAAATTTGCTATAATTTTGGTATTATTGGATTAAGATTTTTTTGTTTGCTTGTTTTCTAAGCATCCTTTAGTTTTGGCCTGGAGAAAGTTTAAGGGAGTTAGAAC
Organism: Aethalodelphis obliquidens; assembly: GCF_003676395.1. Lineage (NCBI taxonomy): Eukaryota > Metazoa > Chordata > Mammalia > Artiodactyla > Delphinidae > Aethalodelphis > Aethalodelphis obliquidens. The sequence goes on from NW_020838006.1 coordinate 1,307,741, forward strand.
ATGTTTTTATAACTGTGAACTATTTGTGGATAATCTGCCAAGAAAACTTGTAGTAATGTATTAGGAAAAGAGTGAAGTTGTCATAGTGATTTAAAAAGGTAGGCTTTAGAGCCAGGTTTTTTGGGTTTGAAGGTTGGCTGTACTACTTACTAGACATTTGACCTGAGGGAAGTCACTTACCTGTTACAAATCCCACACACCTCATCTTAAAATGGAGGTTATGATAGTATATGCCTCATAGAGTTGTTACAGGTTTAACTGAGATTATACATGTAAAGCACTTAGCACAGTGCTTGTCATATAGTAGGCTCTTAATAATAATAGTAATAGTTCATACTGTCATTGGAAGTACAGGAGAAATATATAGTTACATTACTTATTTCCTCTTCCTAGAAACCCACATCTACAGGAGAGAGTACAAAAAAAAAAAAAATAACAATCAGGTGGATAATAATATATTTTCTTTTGACTAAGATTATATGTGAAAAATGACATGATTTTAGTGTTTTTTTAATCAGCCAATACATTGCTCCCAGAAATTGAGTGGCCATTGCTGCTGTGCTTTTCTAGTTTAGTGTAAGCAGAAGTTCTAAGACCTTTTGAAAGTAGGAGATAGGTTAGAGCCTTCTTAATCTGACTACTTGGTGAATGAATAGTCCCTAATATCAGCAATGCCTCAAGATACTTTAAATTTCTTTGATGGAATTTGGAAGAGACTAGGAAATATTATCTTTCAAGTTCTTTGCAACTGAATAAAACCAGTTTTTTTCCATATCTCTCCTCTGTCTTTTCGATTTACTTACGATTTCGATTTATATATGCTGACTTTGCTGCTCCAAATAAATTCTTGAATTTACCTCTGTCATCTCTCGACTTAATCTCTTATGAATTTAGATATCTGAACTTGTATTGAAGTTAAAAGTCCAAATCCAAATAATATGACCAACTTTACTCAGTTGATAAAGGAAGGAACAGGTGGCTACCTTTCCCATCATCAAATGCATGAAAAATGTATTAAGTCAGCTAGATTTCTCATATTGACTCCTCAGTGGAACAACAATAATCTTTCCTAGAAACATTTAGCCTTCTATAGCCTTCTCAACTTTCTAGAAGTGCTTATTTTCTGTTAAAGAAACCAGAGTCAGATCATTTAAGCCAAAATACAAGGCTCACTAAATTGCCTTCAGGGTCATATCCCTTATGAGTAAGGCTTCCTTATATAATGAGTCTTCTATGTTGAGGTTCTTAAATTAGTAAACAGTTGCAGAGTAACTTTTTGGTACATTCTTCCATTAGGGAACGATGAAGTCCAAAACTCAGAGCCATATAACTGAAAGTGTACAATTGATATATTAACTGTTCTTTTCTTTAATTTCTCCACTTTAAAAAAAAAATTTCTTCTAACCAATTACCAGGAACAGTCTGTGATTCAGGCAAAACCCTAAACAATGCAGATTGAACTGACTTTGAAAATAAATTCCAGAATTACCACTTCCTCACCATTTTGTTCAGCTCACAGGATATGAACTGATTACGTCATATATTTAACCATCCTCTTCTCCTGGCTCTCCCACCTGCTTGTATGATTCTATTTTTAAACAGAATCCGAGCATCTGTCTGTAATAAATACGACATTTGTTTTCCCGTAAACACATATTCCCTAATAAACAAGCAAATATGGAGTAGAAAATAGCAGCCAAGTATGTTAACTCTCATTTAGGCTCAGGTCTTGATATCCGTTCATACTGTTACTTAAAATCCTTTAAGCCAATCCTGACTTTTTTAAGGCTCAGAGCAAATGAGCACATGGCTGATTTAAACCCATCTCCCACTTCTATTTAACATCCGCAGGTGGAGCAGGCAGCCTGGCCAGAGCTGTGGGAGACAGCAGCCCTGGAGATAAGCACGGGCCTTAAAAATTATCTATTGACCCAGTGCTCACTTGCTTCCTGTGCTTTATTTCATCAATATATTACTAATACTTTTACAGAACAATGAAATAATTTCTTGTTGCAGACTTAATGATATATTGAGTTTTGCAAAATAAAAATTCTACAGCTTGAAATCAAAATATGTAAAATACTTTAAACTGTACACAATAAATAAAATGAAGGTTTTTTATTTTTTTAATTGTGCTAAAATATATGTAACATAAAATTTACCATTTTAACCGTATATCCAGTGGTGATTTAAGTTTTTAACGGCTAAGTAATAATCCTAGAAAAAATTTTCCTAAGCAATGTAACTATGACCTGATACAGAAAATGCCAGATGGTAGTTTCCGATCATTTTCAACACAATTTATTTCTTATGATAATGACCTACAATCTCTTCATAACACCATCTTGGAGATTTTTGCAACAGAATGCCTTTTTGTGAAATATCATTTTATAGTCATTGAGCCTGTGAATTCTGGAGCCAGGTTGCCTGTGTATGAATCCCAGCTCTATCACTTACTGGCTGTATGAACTTGGGCAATGTCTAAACTCAGTGCCTCAGTTTCTTTATGTGTAAAATGAGGATAATAATAGTACCTACCTTGTAAGCTTGTTGGGAAGTAAAAAAAGTTGTAAAGTGTTTCAGACTGTGCCTGACACTTAGTACTATATAAGCATTGGATAAATTAGTAAATAAAAATAACAATGGACTCCTTAATAGTAGAATTCCTTTGGACATAAAGTACACAGTCAACTCCTCCCTATTATAGGTAGAGTTTCTGTCTCATTTTCTTGGACGGCAGAGACTAAATGATAAATGTTTATATTCTGATCATTTATGACATTGATAACCAACATTTGAAAATGCTTTACATTTTATAAGGTACCTCTTACATATGCTATCTCATGTGATCTTCATTTATTGTTAAGAAAGTTAGGGCTCAGGTTAAGTGACTTGCCTGAGGTCACATAGCAGCAGAACTGGGACTGAAGCCCAGCTCTTCTGAGTGCAAGCCCCAGGCTTTTACATTATATGTCAGCCTGCTTGAGGCTTACATTGGACCATCTGTTTCTAATCTTCATAAGCATACCAAATTCATAATAAGCTCTCATCTATAAACTGGAAAATCACAAAGCCCTTCTTATTGGTCTCCTGTTGTTAATTCAGCCAGCTTGATTAATTAACTTAACCTTTAACCAGGGCTTTTCAAAGTTGGACAAAGATGTGAAAGCTCTCTTCACGTTTAGTGCATTGATTCCCAGCCATAGATTTTGGGCCTCTTCGTGGCTGTCATTAAAAGCTAGTATTTATTATTTCATTCCCTTGTAATTCTCTTAGAAATAATTGGTTATTATTAACGTTAGTATCCTGATGCCAGGGTTTGTTTTGTTTTACTCTGTTTTTGGTTCCCAAACTGGCTCATCATCACATTCTCCCATAGAGCTCTTTAAAAATATATATTCCTGAACCTGCATACTGGGGAGCGTGCTGAGAATCTCTACAGTTCCTCAGTGAAGCTCAAGAACCACTGTATAGCGGATTTTCTCACCATAATACCTATTTTCTGGTTTACTAGAATTAGCTAAAAAAGAGATATATGAAACATACATTATTTTATTATGTTTACTTTGTGAAATTTATTAACGTATTTATGAGTTTGTGGTGCTAAAGAAGCCACGCAAATCTTTAGCAAAATTGTGATGTTAGATTCCCCTGTCCCTTTAATTAGTGTCTCTCTTTGGTGGTGACTCATTGTCTCCCTGCTGTGATATCTGGAGCCCTCTTTCTTTCTCTCGTTCTCTCAAAATCTGGTTTCAGGTCCACACACTAAATGACAAATGTATTGGTTGTATAAAAATTGTTTTCTAGGGGCTTCCCTGGTGGTGCAGTGGTTGAGTATCCGCCTGCCGATGCAGAGGACGCAGGTTCGTGCCCCGGTCCTGGAAGATCCCACATGCCACGGAGCGGCTAGGCCTGTGAGCCATGGCCGCTGGGCCTGTGCGTCCGGAGCCTGTGCTCCGCAACGGGAGAGGCTACAACAGTGAGAGGCCCGCGTACCGCAAAAAAAAAATTGTTTTCTAAATGATGTCAGTCGAGATAACAGACCAGCCTAAAATGTTAGACTGGGTCTTCTTTAAAATCAACATGCAGTGGTTGTTTATCCATCTTGGTAGGAAAAGAACTTAGATATTCAAAATACTTAGAAAACATATGTTAAGGTCTAGGTTAATAAGGAGCTTATCTAGTAGCCTGTGATTTTTCTGATTTGTCCATTGGGGCTGTTTTACCTAAAACTGCTTGGCTTCCTTCCACTTCCCCACATCAAGGTTCAGGGTATGCTCAGGCCCTGGCATTGGTAATTCCCAGTGTTTCAAGCCAAGTAATGGAATCACACTGTAAAGATTTGACTCTCACATTTTCTTATTCTTTCTTTTCTGCCTAATTTCTCTCCTAGTACTCATTGCATTGGTATTATCTTTCAAATTGATGTAAAGGATCAGACTAAACGGAGCTAGAACATTTTTGGGGGGTTGGAGGGTGTCAGCTTAACTGGTTCACACTTTCTAGTGGTATAGGAAGTGGGGGACCTAAGTTATTTTTATCTTAAAATCCTGCTGAGTTAGAGTAAGCAAATTCCTATTTATGATTTTGAAAGCATTATTGCTTCAAGTGTTCAATAATTTGAATGAGCTGTCTAAATAATCCAGAACCTATGTGAAAGACGGCAGGTGAGAAGGGAGACAGGTGTTAGGAAGCCCAGGCATGTGTGGTTCACAGGGATGGCTGTGACTATCTTCTAGTTGGCATCAAAGGAATGGGAATGTTCTTACTGTCGAGATTACTGGTTGCTGTTGGAGAAATCCAATTTAAGGAAGACAAGATAGCCTTGTGATTAACTTTCTGTTGGATTGCTTTAAGTGAAAACGATAGCTTTGGCCCGATAGTAAATATTTAGAAGGGCGCATCATAGAGCCAGCGAGGTGCACTGGAAGCTTGAATGTATAAATAGCAGCAGTCAACACGAATCCCCAGGCAGAGGACTTTATAATAGGTGGTGGTGATGATCCTCAAACATTTAGCAGAGATGTATTATGAAGGAAAATTATTTTGTATTTCTTTAGGTTATGAAATCTGTGACTAATCTCCCCATGTTTCTAAAGGCATATTATAACTTAAAGTAATGAAATAACTTAAAGTAATTGTCAATATTTGAAGCCATTTCAATGAATTTATGAAGCCCAATAAAGCAATCTAGGTACTTATGATTCCAGTTTTCCAGATTTTTAATAGATGCTCAACATTATGGCTGAAGATAAATTTTCTAAATTGTAAATACTTTTATTTGCAGCTAACTTTTATGTCTATATAATCAAAATTTGAATTGATAATTTTGGATAGTAAATGCTATATTGTACCTACAGGATTTTAGTGAGGCTTTACTGTCCCCCCAAATAGGTTATATTAAGCATTTGATTGAATTTAATTTTAAAATTAAATACTATTTTTTACATAACATTCAAAGTACTTGAAATTAGGCCCACTTTTTTTTTCAAGAAAAAAATGCCACTAATATCATAGGATAAATCAGTGGCTCATGAAGTACTTTAAAGATCTGCATCCTTATAAAAAATGAAGTTTAATATCATCTTAGTAGTAATATCACCATATTATAATGCTAGATAGTCATTATGCTTATACATTTTTCTTTTACCTTTCTAGGGATAATAACATAATTCAGGATTGTAGCCCAGCCTTTTAGTTTCATCCCCAATTTCCTGTCTGGGCTTTCCCCATGCCACCCTGAATAAAAAATGTCTATTTATAATACCCAAAATATTTACTGAGCTCCTATTATTTCTACCAATTCTAGGCTCTGAAGTGATCAAAACAGACAAAATTTAAATGCTGTCACGAGACTTAAATTAGTGGGATGAGACACATAGTCAACAAGTAAATTTTTTTTTAGTTGTTGACGAGTGCCATGGGGAGAAATGAAGGGAGAGACATAGGCAGGTAGAGTGAAGGAGCAGGGGTGGGGAAGAACGATTCCACCTGCAGAGTCCGTGCGCTAGGAAATCCTTCCCCACAGCCAGCCAGATACCAGTGGTTGGTTGATAATAATTCTTGTTTTGATTATATTTTTCCCTTTCACTTATTCCAAAAAGTGGTCAGGCCCCTCATGTTCTCATGTCTCAGGGGCATTTTCTGTTGGGATCTAAAGCAGAGCTTACCTGTCTTGACCTGAGTTCCCTGAGGGTGGGCAGTAATGGGAACAGGGCAGGCAGGAGCAGCTAGGCAAGGAAGAGATTCCCTCAGACATGGAAGAGGACAGAGGTCTGCCGGTGCCCTGGGGAGTGGAACACTTTGGAGAAGAAGAGCACGAGGTGCACCAGGAGGTTGAAGCCACGCTGGCAAGGTTCCCAGCCTTGGAAAGGATCCTTTGGACCAGGCATGGCAAGGAAGCTGTTCGATTACCTGACTTCAAGGGACTTGAACAAAGATGTTACTCATGAAAGCCTTATGCGTTGAGGAGTAATGATCTGTCCTCGCTGTTCGGGCACCATGTATTCCCTTCCAATTTACAGGAACCTAGAGAAAGTAAGGGGTGGCCCAAAAATGAGCAAGATCAAAATTCTTATCCTTGTTGGACAACGGCTGTCACATTCAATTTTATTTAGCGAAAAGAAGGTAATGTGACATTGCTCACACATTTGAGTTTGAGAAGTGAAACATCCTGCTACAGCTCCAGATGATTATATCTTGATTAATTTTTATGTGGAGAAGCAATCTTAAAATAGAAAGCAACAGATGATATGAATTTCTGCCAGATTGCAGATTTCTTTTTACTGCCCTTACTGGGTGGACAAATACATAGGTATTCTTCTCTTTGAATGTGCCACTTCGTATTAGTATATGGTGATAACACACAACATGCTCAGTGAGTTGGAAGTTACTGAGAAGGGACATTCAGCCTCCTTCTCAGACCCTAAGAAATATGAAAATGGTACTGAGGCTCTCAGTCAGCCAGTGATGCTTGATTGGAACAAGATCACGTAGGAAAGTAGTTTACAAACTTCAATTTTGGATACAGCTAGGAATTTTCTCAGACATAGGGTACTATCTTTCCCTGCCTAACCATCTGTTTAGTCTCAAACCTCGTCCTTACTCCAAATATTTACATGCTTATTCATCTATCAAGAACACATCTATCAAGAATTATCTTATTTATGCTCATAAATTCACACAAATTTTTAGACTATATGTCTTCCTTCTCTTTCTATGATGATTATTTTCCCCCTCCACCCTAAATTTAATAAAACTGATTGAGAAAACTCCAGTTGCCAAAGCAATATAAACATAATGAAAGATATGATATTCCCTCTTCTTTAAAAAAAATTTGTTTATTTTATTATTTTTTTGGCTGTGTCAGGTCTTAGTTGCGGCATGCGGGATCTTTGCAGCACGCAGGCTCTTCATTGCAGAGCCGGGGCTCCTTTCTAGTTGTGGTGCGTGGGGGTTCTCTGTAGTCGTGAACGCGGGCTCCAGAGTGCACGGGCTCATTACTTGGGGCACGCAGGCTCTCTAGTTGTGGCGTGCAGGGTCCAGAGCACGTGGGCTCTCTAGTTGTGGCATGCAGGCGCCAGAGCACGTGGGCTCTGTAGTTGCCGCACGCAGGCTTAGTTGCTCTGCAGCCTGTGGGATCTTAGTTCCCTGACCGGGGATAGAACAGCGTCACCTGCATTGCAAGATGGATTCTTAACCACTGGACCACCAGGGAAGTCCCTGATATTCTCTCTTGGGATCAAAGAATTTACTGGAATTTGAAGAATGCCCAGCCCTTCCTGTAGTCTCATCTGAAGTCATTGATCTGAATCCTTGACTTCATAAGCTTTTAGCTCCTTGGAAATCTGTTACAGAGCTGCCTTGAAGATTTCCTTCTTAAGACATTTAAAAGCTTGTCTCTGTTTTGTTTTGTTACTATTGTTTACCTGGAAAACCTGTAGAACTCAAATGGAAAAACTATTATAAATAAAACTATTATAAACAACAGAAGAACTGTTACAAACAATAGGGAGATTCAGTTATGTGGCAGTTGTAAAATTACTCTAAAGCAGTAACAAATGTGAAAATATGAAGGGATAAATAGCATTTATAATAGCAACAAAGCATATATAATGTACTGGAGTAAGTTTAAGGAGCACCACATACAAGATCTATATGAATAAAACTTTAAAATGCTACCAAAAGACAGAAAATAAAACTTAAGGAAATGGAAAAATATAATCCTCTTCTTGGTTTGGAAGATTTAATATGGAAGGATGTCCATTCTCCCTAAATTAATTTTAATGCAATCTCAATTTTTATTTATTTTTATTTTTTTAATTTTATTTTATATTGGAGTATAGTTGATTAATGTTGTGTTGTTTCAGGTGTACAGCAGAGTGATTCAGTTATACATATGCATGTATCTATTCTTTTTCAAATTCTTTTCCTATTTAAGTTATTACAGAGTATTGAGCAGAGTTCTCTGTGCTGTACAGTAGGTCCTTGTTGGTTATTTTATATATAGCAGTGTACACATGTCAATCCCAAACTCCCAATCTGTCATCCCCCGCTTTCCCCAACCGGTAGCCATAAGTTTGTTCTCTGAGTCTGTGAGTCTGTTTCTGTTTTGTAAATAAATTCATTTGTATCATTTTTTAAGTTTCCGCATATAAGCAATATCATATGATATTTGTCTTTCTCTGTCTGACTTACTTCACTTAATATGATAATCTCTAGGTGCATCCATGTTGCTGCGAACGGCATTATGTCATTCTTTTTAATGGCTGAGTAATATTCTATTGTATATATGTACCACATCCATTAAAAAGGACTTAAAAACCCCCCTACAGTTGACCCCATGAACAACCTGGGGGTTAGGGACTCCAACCCCCTTTGCAGTTGAAAATCCACCTGTAACTTTGCAGTAATTTAACAGTGGCCATCAAAGTTCACCTGTTCTGCACCCACAGATTTAACCAACCGTGGATTGTGTAGTACAGCAGTACCTATTTAGTGAAAAACTCCACATATAAAAGGAGCTGCAGAGTTCAAGCCTGTGTTGTTCAAGGGTCAAATTCTAACATTTGTAAGAAAATAAAACATAGAAGAGGGAGTTAGACCTATAAAATATAAAATTATAGTAATACTCTAGTAGTTAAAGCAGTTTGATATTAACAGTTATTTGATAGATTAATAGAACAATATACAGTCCAAAAGTACTTGAAAATAGTTAGTGATAAGGTTATATTCAAATAATTAAAGAAAAGTTGTATTGTTTAATAAATTATGTATGTACAACTGGCTAGCTACTTAGGAAAAAATGAAGCAGAAGCTATAGCTCACATCCAAATTAGTTCTAGAAGGATGAAAAATTTAAATGAACAAAAAAGAAAATACAAACATACTAAAAGATAAACTTAACAGGAGAAGATGTTCTCAATACATATAGCAAAGGGCAATTTTTTAATATACAAAAATCTCTTACAAATCAATGAGAAAACAACCAATATAAATATTAACACAGGATTTGAACAGTCATTCCATAGAAAAGAAAATATAAATGACTTTTTAAAATATGGAAGATTGATGAATAAGTTCTAGGGAATCTAATATATAGCATGGTGACTATAGTTAACATTAATTACTGTGTTATATACGTGAAAGTTGCTAAGAGAGTAGATCTTAAATGTTCTCACTACACACACAAATAAAGGTTTTAATGTGAGCTAATGGATATGTTAACTAACCCTATATGATAATCATTTCCCAATGTGTATGTGTATCAAGTCATTGTGTAGTACTCCTTAAGTTTACACAGTTGTCAATTATATCTCAGTAAAGCTGGAAAAAATATGAAAAATTGCTCATATTACAGAATTCAAAAAATGAAAATGATAATAAAAAGGAAATACCAATCTTTTCCTTAAAACTATTGGCAGAGATCTAAGTTTGGTAATGGAAGTGTTCTCCAGAGTGTGAGGAAGCATTTGTTCATGGCGTGGTAAATTTTGACCACCTCACTCAAGAGTGATTTCACAAAAGCTTCCAAAATTTAAAATATGTATAAACCTGTCATTCAACATCTGAGGAATTTATGCTTCAATACACTTTCACATGGGTAAAGAGACATACAGACAAAAAATTTTTTATTGCAGCATTGTTTCATATTGCAAAATATTTGAAAAAACTTAAATCCATCACAAGGGTGTTTGTAAAATAAATAATGGTACATGCCATACTACGTATTTGGATATACATACATCTATATCCTCATTCCCTTGGTTTTCTCATCTAATTTCTTGCCTTTAAATATGGTGTGCGTGTGTGTGTGTGTGTGTGTGTGTGTCTATGTTTCCTACATTTTATCTGCAGTTCAGTTCTCTCTCCCGAATTCCCTTACCAAACTGCTACTTGGTACCTTCGCTTGGGTGTCATAATGCGTACTCAGCATGTCTGAACTCTTGATCTCCACCACCACCACCCATTTCACTTCCTTGACAGCCTTCCCCATCTCAGTGGATGGCAAATCACATCCTCCTCTCGCTCAGTCCCAAAGCCTGAGAGTCATCCTTTCTTTCTCTCTTAACCAATCTTCAGTTGGTCAAGAAATTATTTTTGCTCTACCTTCAGAGTATATCCAGAATCCTACCACTTTTCACCACAGTGGCTGCTATGACCTGATCTATACCACCATTATTTCTTGCCTGGATGATTGCAGTAGCCAGTCATCCACATCTACACTTGCCTTTGTATAATCTGTTCTCATCAAAGCAAGCAGAGTGATTGTTGTAAAATGTTAAATCAAGTCAAATGTTATTCTTCTGCTCAGAACTCTGTAATGGCTCCTGTTTAACTCAGAGTAAAAGCCCAAATCCCTACAATGGCCTGCAAGGACCTCCATGACCTGGCCCCTGTTAATTTATTGGACATCATTCCCTATTACTCACTCGCTTCCTCATTCACCCACAACCACCTTCCCTTCTTTGATACCTCTTGAATAAACTTGTATTCTCCTATCTTAAAGCCTTTTTTCTCTGCCTGCAGTGCTCTTTCCTTGGACATCTACAGGGCTAACTCCTTGACCTCCTTTAGGTCTTCGCTCAGTTGTCACTTTTTCAGTGACAGTTACCCTGACCACTTTATTGCCTCATCTTTTCTTTATTACATAGTATTTATAACCTCTTAAACTGTAGCCTTAACTTATTTGTTATGCTTATTGTGGATTGTCTGTTTCACTGGTTAGAATGTAAGCTTTGTCTGTTTTCTTCAGTGATTGATCCCAAGGGTCTAGAATATGTTGAATAAATCCATAAATGAAGCAATCTGAAAGACAAATAGAAAAACTCAAAGTATATAGAAATTCATAGCAGTCTGTAAAAGCAGATATTTAAATGATGTAAATGCCTGTAGGTACATACGATGTCTCTGGAAGACTGTGAAAAAAACTGGTAATATTGGGTGTCTTTGGGAGAAACACTCAGTACTAGGGATGGATAGGGAGTCACATTCTACACTTTTAGAATCACTTCAATTAAAGAACAAACTAGTTGGAAAAAATAAAATGCATAGCTGAGCCTTATTCTGGAATTCAGAATTCTTTATAAAGTAAGAGTCTTTAACTTTTTGAGTTCTTTAGAAGATGTTTAATTGTATTACTACCACTAGGTGGCACATACTTACTGATAAATTCTTAAAGATTCAGAGACACAGGTTTAAAAAATGCTTTTTAGTTCCCCAAACTTGCCAGTTTATATTAGCAATGTATCACATTGGTTTTCCTCAAGAAATTTCCTTAACTTCAGTTGTTTAGTGCTATAACAGCTTACAGGTGATTTTTCACTACCCATTAATTCTTAGCATCATTACAACATTTGAGTTGCAGAAATGTCTTAAATCTGTAAATGTTAACTTAGATATTCTTAAATTAGTTTAAATTTTCTAATGTTCATTGAATTGTATCCGCCTATGTTTTCTTTTTCCTAAGAAATAACTTAATGAATGAAATTTAAATATTCTGTATACAAAACTAGGTTTTTGTTTGATACGTTTTTTTCATTGCTTTTATACCAAATAAATTGGTGTCCAGGACCACCACATGCAGTGTAACACCTGTATTCTTTTTGATGGTGAAGTTTTCAAAAAGAAAATGGTGGCATGTATTTTATAAATCGTAACATTTATAAACATTATAAAAACCTTTTTGGGGCAAGCTCTAAAATAACATTGGCAAAATTACTGGGCCAGATAATTTTTATAGTCATTTTTAACCTAGAGATTCTTTGACTCTGTTTTTCTTTTCAAATTATATATTTTTAAAAAAATGATAAAAATGATCTTATTTACAAAACAGAAACAAATTCACAGACTTAGGGAACGAACTTATGGTTACCGGGGGGAAGGTTGGGGGGAGGGATAGTTAGGGAGTTTGGAATTGACATGTACTCACTGCTATATTTAAAGTGGATAACCAACAGGGACCAACTGTATAGCACAGGGAACTCTGCTCAATATTCTGTAACAACCTAATTGGGAAAAGAATTTGAAAAAGAATAGATTCATGTATATGTATAACTGAATCACTTTGTTGTACAGCTGAAACTAACACAACATTGTTAATCAACTGTACTCCAATATAAAACAAAAAGTTTAAAAAATAAAAATAGAGAACTAAAAGAAAAAAACTAAATAAACATTTGGAAAAAGTACCGTATTCAAGTAGAATAACATTTATTGAGCGCTTACTATGCCTGAAAACAGTCATTTATTAGATGTGAATGGAATTAATTTTATTTACTACAATAAGAAACTAGGCTTTTCAGTTTTTATCACTTGATTATCATTGCTATGTTACTTAAAAGGGAATCAACATTATTCTGATAAAATAGATTAATATTCACTACTTTGTTACACTGGTGGTCTTAAGTTTTTGTAACTTTCTAAATATGAGATAAAAATTAGTGAATTAAGACTCTGACCCTTTTGGTTATTAACATGCAAAATTTCTACAACTTTGCTATATTCTAAAATACTAATAAAATAATAATTAGATAACAAAATCTAAAGAATATATTGTACAATGCTTAGATTTAGTTCCAGCTCAACAGCTAAATCAAGTCGACGTTAAAACAAAATTATATGCTTAAACATTTTATTATTATATTATTATTCTCTCTATATTATTTTTCTCTCTTTCTTTAGCCAGGAAAATGTACAAATAAAAAGAAGTGGTATAAAAGTGCACTACAAGAAGCATACCTCCTCTATGGATACTCTCATGAGCAAAGACTGGAAAGGTGCTGCCTATCGAAACAGGGTACATGTGATTTTTTATTCTTTACCACCTCAAAATAAGAATTTATTCAGGTTCATGCTTTCCAAAATATATTTGCACATTTAAAAATTTCGCTCTCCTTTTCATAGGAAAATAGTATATCTTTGTCCAATGAAAAATCATTCTTATATTGGTTAATAGTATGCATTTTTGCCCTCTGAAACTATTTTCCATGACTAAACATGCAGTCTATTTAAATGTAGGTGTTTTAATTAGCGCTTTGTCATCTTTGTTCTTAACGTTTCTACATAGGTCCTCTTGTGTATTTCAAAGCATGTATTTCAAAATTAGAAGCCATGGCTTTAAAATATATTCCTGGAGTGAAACTTTTACTTGGATGTGCTATATTATTTCAGAACAAAGTATTTTTCAAAATGTTTTATTTTTAAATAAATTCAAGGCAGAGATAGAAAAATAATCTTCAACGTTTTTAATTAGGTGAAAAAATATTATAATATTTCAAGTCATTTTCAAGGAAAGTTCTCTTGAATCATAAATATTATGGTTTATGGATAGCTTTTTTAATGAACTGATCATAAGGCATATAGCAGGTAGAACACATTTTTAACTCTAAAAAGAATGTAATAGTTGCATGGAAATGATTTTTCAATAAACAAATATATTAAAAAAATTTTCTGCTTAGTGATCATAAGAATTTTTTTTATCTTACAAGGCCCCTTCTCATTTTATCCACCTAAAGTTCTAAAACAGATTATTCTATGGGAGGATCTGGTCTTTGGTGCTAACTGAATTTTAAAGTAAGAGTGATATTTTTTATCCTGTGGAAAAGTTTAATATATATATTTTAAAAACTTACATGTAAAAACATTTTACTTGAAAAAAAGTTTTAACTGTTAACCTAGCCACCTAAGTTTAGATTTTAAAGCATATAAATAGGTTTGAAAAGAGTGGAAAAAGAATGACAAGCAAACTACTCTGGTCAAAAGACATTTATTACCACAAATGTGATTTTATTCCTTGTGCTGAAAATATAATGTCTCTGTTTATTAGCCATAAAGGTTGAACTCACTTCACTGTCACAAATACAATTTTATACTTTGCATGGGCTGTACATTTCTCTTGTGTAACCAGAATAAACTTTGAAATATTTAGTTTTTTTAAACATTAATATTTTGAAGTAATATAATCTATTACCTTTAAAAGTTACATTACAACCATTCTACACTAGCAATATCCTGCTTTCTCACTAAGTTATGGAACTATGCCGTTGCCGTTGTTGTGTGTGCCAGGGCGTTTATGTCTGGGTCCTTTGGCATTCTTACTTGTCCAGAGACTCTTGAGCCGGGTTATATCTGATCGGTTTTGCAGGAACAGACCATTTTCTAGCTGAAAGTCTGATGATTTTTGCATGCAGAATTTGTGTAATTCGGCCTGATTATAGAGAGCCATATGCCTAAGGACTGTCATTTTGTGCCTGAAGTAGCCCAAATTGACAGGCACGAACAGACTTCCAGGAGCTCAGTCTTTGCCATCATGGGCTCACTCATTGCATACTCACTCTTCACCGTCTCCAAAATAAGCAGTTTAGTCCCGTGCCTGCTTAGCTTCCAGGGTGGATTCTAGGACATATTCAGCTTCTTACTGTATTCAAAGTAGTTTTGAGAGGTAATTAACCATTATTCAGATATTTTACAAAAGGTTAGTTGCTTAGAGGCAAACCACTTATTGCATTCCAGCAACTTTGAGGATTTCTTTACCCCCAAAATTCATTCTTTCAACCTAGAAATAATTACTACAAATTTTTTTGGCCTAAATTCTTCCTACCCTGCAGAAATTGACCCACTATTATGTTTGATGCAATTGTTTCATTGTTGAAATCTATAGGGTCAGTCAATGATACATAAATATAGACCCAGTCATAGTATAACAAAATTCCATGTCCTATACACATGATTTGGTTACCGTGTTTTTGTTGTATTAACTATTACTCCAAATCAGTGATTCTTCTGTTAGGTCTAGAAAACTTCTTCTTATATAGGAAATTCATTATTTTTTATTTTCAATTGTATTTTTTAAATGAATAGGGTGTTACTCATATAGTTTCTTTATAACTCAGCATGAGGATTTTGTATTATTTGTAGGATGAATATTTTTTATATATTCTACATTTTAGAGTAGATGTCCTTATCTCTACCCTTGTTTCTCAGAATTATTTATTTTTAAATATACTAATTTTTTAGAGCACTTTTAGGTTCATAATGAAATTAAGCAGAAAGTACAGAGTTCCCATATACCCCCTGCCCTACACACGCACAGCATCACTCACTGTCAACATCCTGCACCACAGTGGTTCATTTGTTACAACCTATGGACCAACACTGACACATCATTATAACCCAAAGTCCATAGTTTACATTAGGGTTCACTCTTGGTGTTGGACATTCTATGGGTTTTGACAAATATATACAGTGACATGTATCTACCACTTTAGTATCATACAGAATTGTTTCATTGTTCTAAAAATCCCCTGTGTTCCACCTATTCATTCCTCTCCTAGCCCAATCCCTACCCCTCTGATTGGCAACTACTGTCCTTTTTTTTTTTTTTCAAATTTATTTTTATTGGAGTATAGTTGCTTTACAATGTTGTGTTAGTTTTTACTATACAGCAAAATGAATCAGCTATGCGTATACATGTATCCCTTCTTTTTGGATTTCTTTCCCATTTAGGTCACCACAGAGCATAAAGTAGAGTTCCCTGTGCTATACATTACGTTCTCATTTGTTGTCTATTTTATACATGGTGTCAGTCGTGTATATGATCAATCGCAATCTACCCATTCCTCCCACACACACCACCCTTTCCCCCTCAGTATCCATACATTTGTTCTCTACTTCTGTATCTCTATTTCTGCTTTGCAAATAAGATCATCTATACCATTTTTCTAGATTCCACATATATGTGCTAATACACGATATTTGTTTTTCTCTTTCTGACTTCACTCTGTATGATACTCTCTAGATCTATCCACATCTCTACAAATGACCCAATTTCATTCCTTTTTATGGCTGAGTAATATTCTATTTTATATATGTACCACATCTTCTTTATCCATTCCTCTGTTGATGGGCATTTAGGTTGCTTCCATGTCCTGACTATGATAGATAGTGCTGCAGTGAACATTGGGGTGCATGTGCCTTTTGAATTATGGTTTTCTCTGGGTATATGCCCAGTGGTGGGATTGATGGATCGTATGGTAGTTCCATTTTTAGTTTTTTAAGGAACCTCCATAATGTTCACCATAGTGGCTGTATTACATTCCCACCAACAGCATAGGAGGATTCCACTTTCTCCACACCCTCTCCAGCATTTACTGTTTGTAGATTTTTTGATGCTGGCCATTCTGACCGGTGTGAGATGATACCTCATTGTAGTTTTGATTGCATTTCTCTTATAATTAGTGATGCTGTGCATCTTTTCATGTGCTTCTTGGCCATCTGTATGTCTTCTTTGGAGAAATGTCTATTTAGGTCTTCTGCCCATTTTTGGATTGGGTTGTTTTTTTGATATTGAGCTCTATGTGCTGCTTGTATACGTTAGACATTAATCCTTTGTCAGTTGCTTCATTTGCAAATACTTTCTCCCATTCTGAGGGTTGTCTTTTTGTCTTGTTCATGGTTTCCTTTGCTGCACAAAAGGTTTTAAGTTTCATTAGGTCCCATTTGTTTATTTTTGTTTTTATTTTCATTTTTTATTGTCATTAATCTAGGAGGTGTTTCAAAGAAGATCTTGCTGCAATTTATGTCAAAGAATGTTCTGTCTACATTTTCCTCTAAGAGTTTTATAGTGTCTGGCCTTACATTTAGGCCTTTAATCCATTTTGAGTTTATTTTTGTGTGTGGTGTTAGGGAGTGTTCTAATTTCATTCTTGTACATGTAGCTGTCCAGTTTTCCCATCATCACTTATTGAAGAGGCTGTCTTTTCTCTGTTCTTGCCTCCTTTGTCATACCTTAGGTGACCATAGGTGCATGGGTTTATCTCTGGGCTTTCTATCCTGTTCCATTGATCTTCTGTTTTTGTGCCAGTACTGTACTGTCTTGATTACTGTAGCTTTGTAGTATAGTCTAAAGTCAGGGAGCCTGATTCCTCCAGCTCCGTTTTTCTTTCTCAAGATTGCTTTGACTATTTAGGGCCTTTTGTGTTTCCATACAAATCTTAAAATTTTCTGTTCTAGTTCTGTGAAAAATGCCATGGGTAATTTGGTAAGGATTGCATTGAATTTTGAGATTGCTTTGGGAAGTATAGTCATTTTCACAATATTGATTCTTCTAATTCAAGAACATGGTATAGCTCTCCATCTGTTTGTGTTGCCTTTGAATTCTTTCATCAGTTTCTTGTAGTTTTCTGCATACAGGTTTTTGCTTCCTTAGCTAGGTTTATTCCTAGGTATTTTATTCTTTTTGGTGCAGTGGTAAATAGGATTGTTTCCTTAATTTCTCTTTCTGATCTTTTGCTGTTAGTGTATAAGAATGTAAGAAATTTATGTGTATTAATTTTGTATCCTGCGACTTTACTAAATTCATTGATTAGCTCTAGTACTTTTCTGGTGGTATCTTTAGGATTTTCTGTGTATAGTATCATGTCATCTGCAAACAGTGACAGTTGTACTTCTTCTTTTCCAGTTTGGATTCCTTTTATTTCTTTTTCTTTCCTGATTGCTGTGGCTAGGACTTCCAAAACTATGTTGAATAATAATGGCGCGAGTGGACACCCTTGTCTTGTTCCTGATCTTAGAGGAAATACTTTCAGTTTTTCACCATTGAGAATAATGTTTGCTGTGGGTTTGTCATATATGGCCTTTATTATGTTGAGCTAGGTTCCCTTTATGCACACTTTCTGGAGAGTTTTTATCATAAATGTGTGTTGGATTATCTATTGAGATGATCATATATTTTTATTCTTCAATTTGTTAATATCGAGTATCAGATTGATTGATATGCATATATTGAAGAATCCTTGCATCGCTGGGATAAATCCTACTTGATCATGGTGTATGATCCTTTTAATGTGTTGTTGGATTCTGTTTGCTAGTATTGTGTTGAGGATTTGTTCATCAGTGATACTGGCTTGTTGTTGTCTTTTTTTGTAGTGTCTTTGTCTGGTTTTGGTATCAGGGTGATGGTGGCCTCGTAGAATGAGTTTGGGAATGTTCCATCCTCTGTAAATTTTTGGAAGAGTTTGAGAAGGATAGGTGTTAGCTCTTCTCTAAATGTTTGATAGAATTCACCTGGGAAGCCATCTGGTCCTGGACTTTTATTCACTGGAAGATTTTAATCACAGTTTCAATTTCATTACTTCTGATTGGTCAGTTCGTATTTTCTATTTCTTCCTGTTTCAGCCTTGGAAGTTTGTACTTTTCTAAGAATTTGTCCATTTCTTACAGGTTGTCCATTTTATTGGCATATGATTGCTTGTAGTAGTCTCTTATGATCCTTTGTATTTCTGTGATGTCAGTTGTAACTTCTTTTTCATTTCTAATTTTATTGATTTGAGTCCGCTCTCTTTTTTCTTGTTGAGTCTGCTAAAGGTTTATCAATTTTGTTTATCTTCTCAGAGAACCAGCTTTTAGTTTTATTGATCTTTGCTATTATTTTCTTCATTTCTATTTCATTTATTTCTGCTCTGATCTCTATGATTTCTTTCCTTCTACTATCTTTGGGTTTTGTTTGATCTTCTTTGTTTAGTTGCTTTAGGTGTAAGGTTAGGTTGTTTATTTGAAATTTTTCTTATTTTTTGAGGTAGGAGTATATTGCTATACACTTCCTTCTTAGAACTGCTTTTGCTGCATCCCAAAGGTTTTGGGTCATTGTGTTTTCATTGTCATTTGTTTCTAGGTATTTTTTTATTTCCTCTTTGATTTCTTCAGTGATCTCTTGGTTATTTAGTAGCGTATTGTTTAGCCTCCATGTTTTTATATTTTTCACAGTTTTTTTCCTGTAATTTATTTCTAATCTCATGACGTTATGGTTGGAAAAGGTGCTTGATACAATTTCAATTTTCTAAAACTTACTGAGGCTTGATTTGTGACCCAAGATATCCATCTATCCTGGAGAATGTTCCATAAGCACTTGAGAAGAAAGTGTATTCTTCTGCTTTCTGGTGGAATGTCCTATAAATATCAATTAAGCCTATTTGTTCTATTGTGTCATTTACAGCTTGTGTTACCTTATTTATTTTCTGCCTGGATGACCTGTCCATTGGTGTAAGTGGGGTGTTAAAAGTCCCCGACTCTTATTGTGTTACTGTTGATTTCCTCTTTTAAGGCTGTTTGCATTTGTCTTATGTATTCAAGTGCTCCTATGTTAAGGTGCATAAATATTTACAATTGTGATATCTTCTTCTTGGATTGATCTCTTGATTCTTATGATTGTAATAGTCATATGATCGTTGTCTCTTGTAATAGTCTTTATTTTAAAGTCTATTTTGTCTGATATGAGTATTGCTATTCCAGCTTTCTTTTGATTCCCATTTGCATGGAATATCTTTTTCCATCCCCTCACTTTCAGTCTGTATGTGTCCCTAGGTCTGAAGTGGGTCTCTTGTAGACAGCATATATATATTGGTCTTGTTTTTGTATCCATTGAGCTAGTCTGTGTCTTTTGGTTGGAGCATTTAATCCATTTACATTTAAGGTTATTATCAATATGTATGTTCCTGTTATCATTTTCTTAGTTATTTTGGGTTTGTTCTTGTAGGTCTTTTTCTTCTCTTCTGTTTCCCAGCTAGAGAAGTTCCTTTAGCATTTTTTGTAAAGCTGGTTTGGTGGTGCTGAATTCTTTTAGTTTTTGCTTGTCTGTAAAGCTTTTGATTTCTCTGTCAAATCTGAATGAGATCCTTGCTGGGTAGTGTAACCTTGGTTGTAGGTTTTTCCCTTTCATCACTTTAAATATGTCCTCCTGCCACTCCTTTCTGGCCTGCAGAGTTTCTGCTGAAAAATCAAGCTGATAACCTTATGGGGATCCCCTTGTTGGTTATTTGTTGATTTTCCCTTGCTGCTTTTAGTAATTTTTTCTGTGTATTTAATTTTTGTTAGTTTGATTAATATATGTCTCGGCATGTTTCTACTTGGGTTTATCCTGTATAGGGCTGTCTGCACCTCCTGGGTTTGATTGACTGTTTCCTTTCCCATGTTAGGGAAGTTTTCAACTATAATCTCTTGAAATATTTTCCCAGGCCCTTTCCCTTTCTCTTCTTCTGGACCCCTATAATTTGAATGTTGGTGTGTTTAATGTTGTCCCAGAGGTCTCTGAGACTGTCCTCGTTGCTTTTCATTCTTTTTTCTTTATTCTGCTCCTCGGCAGTTATTTCCACCATTCTATCTTCCAGCTCACTTAGCCATTCTTCTGCCTCAGTTATTCTGCTCTTGATTCCTTCTATTGTATTTTTCATTTCAGTTATTGTATTGTATATCACTGATTGTTTGTTCTTTAGTTCTTCTGAGTCCTTGTTAAACATTTCTTATATTTTCTGGTTCCATGCCTCCATTCTGTTTCCAAGATCTTGGATCATCTTTACTTTCATTACCCTGAATTCTTTTTCAGGTAGATTGCCTATTTCCTCTTCATTTATTTGATCTTGTGGGATTTCACTTTGCTCCTTCATCTGCAACATATTTCTCTGTCATCTCATTTTGTCTAACCTACTGTGTTTATGGTCCCCTTTCTGCAGGCTGCAAGGTTGTGGTTCCTTTTGCATCTGCTGTCTACCCCCTGATGAGTGAGGTTGGTCTGGGGGCTCGCGTAGGCTTCCTGGTGGAAGGGACTGGTGCCTGCACTCTGGTGGGTGAAGCTGAATCTTTTCCCTCTGACGGGCAGGGTATGTTTGGGGTGTTTGTGAGCTTACTACAACTTTAGGCAGCCTGTCTGCTGATGGGTGGGGCTGTGTTCCTGTTTTGCTGGTTGTTTGTTGTGAGGTGTCCAGCACTGGATCCTGCAGGCAGTTGTGTGGGGCCAGCTCTTGGTGTTGATATGGATACCTCCAGTAGTGCACATGCCGATTAATCTTCCCTGGGCCCGGGAATTCTCTGGTGGTCCAGCGTCCTGGACTTGTCACGCCCCCCCACCAAAAGGCCCAGGCCCAACCCCTGGCCAGGAAACCAAGAGCCCGCAAGCTGCACATTGCAGCCTGAGAGAAAATAAAAGAAAAAGAAAGCAAACAGACAAACAAAACCCAAGACAAATACCAAAAACAGCAGCAAACAAACAGCGGCAACACACAGACACAGAATAAATAAATAAATAAAACAAAACAAAAGAATTCAAAAATGAGAACAGTCAATAAGGACTAAACTAACAAAAAATGAAAATGAAATAAAAACAGAAAGCATAAAAACAATCAAAAATAAAGAAAACCCACAAAACAGCAAAAAAGTGAAGTAAAAGTAGAAAAGTAAAAAATATATATATTAAAAAAAGAAAAATAAAAGCAACAATACCAACAACTGAACAAAACGAAACAAAGAAGAAAAGAATAACAGTAATAATAATATTTTCCTGGGGCCTCCTCTGTCAGTGTCCTTGCTCCCACCGTGAGCCAGAGCCATCCCCCACCTCCCCAGGAGGCCTTCCAGTACTTCTAGGTAGGTCTGGACCTGCTTTGGGCACTGTGGGGCCAGCTCAGACTCTGACCTGGCTCAACTCCCACGTGTACTTGCCCCCAAAGTCCACTGCTGCAAAGGCTAGATTGGTCTCAATTGTGGGAACACTCGTCTATTCAGGTATTCCACAGACACAGGATTTACCAAGCCATTCTCAGGGATTTAATCCACAGCTTGTGTAGCTGCACAGAGAGATTTTCATTCCTCTTCCTTAGTCACACTACTCCTGGGGCTCAGCTTTGGTTTTGGCCCCACCTCTGCATGTGGGCCACCCTCAGGCATCTGTTCCTTGCCCAGGCAAGAGGGAGCAAAAGCAGCAGCTGCTTGGGGCACACTTACTCACTCAGGCTGGGGAGGGGTACGGCGGCTACAATTGGGTTGTGCGTGAGTTGTTTTCAGTGGCATGAACCAGCAGGCAGTTGCAACAGACTGTGGTGCACTCGTTCTGGTGGGAATCCCTCCCAGTGCCCACGGAGGCAGGCACTGATGTGTGGGCGCGGTGGTGGCCCTGCCCCCCATGTGCCTCTCAACTATGGCGCCTCGCTTTCCAGGCAGGCCACACTTCTTCTAGGGGCATTCCTGGCCATGCATCCCCTCACTCCTGTCCTCTCTGCTGTATCTGCACAGCCAACAGTGCTCCTCTCCCCATATCCGTTCTACCAACCCCTCACTTTAGCACTCAGCGCCCGCCAGCATCGGCAGACTGTTGTCCCAGGCATGGGTGCCCAGGGCTGATTCCCAAGGAGACTTTGGGATGGGCAGCGCTCAGGCCCCCAGAACCTACACGGGCGAAGGAGACCCTGGCCTGAGGGGCAGGCAGGCCCACTTAGATGGGAGCCCCTCCCAGTGTCCCCGGAAGCTGAAGAAGCCAGTGGGTGGGGAAAGGGGTTGTAATGGTGGCTCTGCCCCTTGCGCACTACTCAACAATACGCCTTGCTTCTGTGGTGTCCCAGGCTTTTTCCACAGACTTTCCTGGTTGTGGATCTCCTTACCCCTGTCCCTTCTGGCTATCTCTTCACAGCTAACAGCTGTCCCTTCCCTGGGTCCACGCTCCAAATCCCACTTTCCAGCACCCAGCCCCCCTTTGCAACTGGCCACTCATGACTCAGACTGGAATGCGCAGAGCTGTGGTGTAGATCATGCATGCAGTTCTTACTATGTCCTGTCTTCCACAAACCATCCACTGCATTCTCCTTTGATTCCCCCGAAGTTCCTTTTCTGTCCCAGCTGATTTCCCCACCATGAGGGAGTTTTTCTGAGTGTGGAAACCTCCCCTCACCTTCATCTTTCTGCCAGGGCTGCTGGTTCCTTTTTTGATTCCTCTTTTCTTTTTTTCTTCTTTCTTTCATCCTACCCAGTTGTTGAGGGGATTTTTCTTGTCCTTTTAGGTGTCTGAAGTTTTCCACTCATGTTCAGCAGGTGCTCTGTGAGAATTGTTCCATTTGTAGGTGTATTCTTGATGTACTTGTGAGGAGCAATGAATTCCATGTCCTCCTATTCTACCATCTTGACTCCTCCACTGTTCTTTTTACTGTCACCATAGTTTTGCCTTTTCTGGAATGTGATATAGCTGGAATCATATGGTATGTAGCTTTTCAAATTGGCTTCTTTCACTTAGTAATATGCATTTATGTTTCCCCATGTCTTTATAGCTCTTTTTTAAGCACTGAATTATATTCCATTGTTTGTATGTACCACAGTTCATTTATCCATTCACCCACTGAAGGATATCCTGGTTGCTTCCATGTTTTGGCAATTATTAATAAAGCTGCTGTAAACATCCGTGTGCAGGATTTTGTGTGGGCATAAGTTTTCAGCTCACTTGAGTAAATGAGCAAATACTAGGGAGTGCAGTTGCTGGATTACATAGTAAGAATATGTTTAGTGTTGTAAGAAACTGTCAAAGTATCTTCCAAAGTGGCTGTACCATTTTACATTCCCACCAGCAATAAATGAGAATTCCTGTTGCTACACATCCTTGGTGTGGGTCATTCTAATAGGTGTGTAGAGGTATCTTATTGTTTTAATTGCAGTTCTCTAATGACATATGATGATGAATATCCTTTCATATACTTATTTGCCATCTTTGAATCTTCTTTTGTAAGTTGTCTGTTTATTGCTCATTTTGTAATCCAGTTGTTCATTTTCTTATTGTTGAGTTTTAAGATTTTTTGTATATTTTGAATAGCAGTCCTTTATCAGATACGTATTTTGTAAATATTTTCTCTCACTCTGTGGATTGTCTTATTCTCTTGAGAGTGTTCTTTGTAGAATAGAAGTTTTTAATTTTAATGAAATCCAGCTTATCAGTTATTTCTTTCATGCATCTTGCCTTTGGTATTATATCTAAAAAGTTATCAGTCTGGGAATCTGGGTACTTCTGTTGAGGGTTTTTCCTGACTGTAAAGCAAAGGTGTGGGAAAGGAGAAATGGATAGAAAGTGTCTTCCTGTCTTCTTCTGTTCTTTGTGCCTCAGCTAAAGATGCAGAAGGTTTCTGTGGGCTGCTCTTCCTTTGCAGCAACTCCTCCTCTGAATGTAAATCATGATGAACTGAGTGTTTGGAAATCCTTCTCCTAAGCTGAGATTTGGGGCGTATCTGCACTTCTGGACTATCTGAATATCAAGGGCTGAGATTATTTGGAACTGTGAATACTTGTTGTTTTAGAAGCATGTGGTCTGGGAATGGTATTCAAAGTTCCTATAACATTTCCTTATAAGTGCCTTGAGTATATTTTTTTTCTGAGTTTTTGCTTTTTTGCTCCTCTTCTTAAATGTTTTTAATCACTACATTAATAAATAAAGTCTACCCCTCTCTGTACCATTTAAAAAAAAAAGTTATCAGCGTGTCCAAAATCATCTAGATTTTCTCCTATGTTACTCTCTGGGAGTTTTATAGTTTTGCATTTTACATTTAGATGTGTGGTCTATTTTGAGTTAATTTTTGTGAAAGGTGTAAGGTCTGTGTCTAGATTCTTTTGTGTGTGTATGTGTGTGTGTGCACGCCATGTGGATATTTAGTTGTTCCGACAGCATTTGTTGAAAACATTAGCTTTTCTCCATTATATTGTCTTTGCTCCTTTGTCAAAGATCAGTTGACTATATTTGTTGGGTCTGTTTCTGGGCTCTGTATTCTGTTCCATTGATCTGTTTTTATTATTTTCCCAATATTATACTGTTGATCATTGTAGCTTTTTAGTAAGTCTTGAAGTCAGGTAGGATCAGTTCTTCAACTTTGCCCTTCTTCAATATTGTGTTAGCTTTTCTGGGTCTTTGTTGCTCCGTAAAAACTTTAGAATCAGCTTGATATCTGCAAAATAACTTGTTGAGATTTTGATTGAGATTGCATTGAATCTATAGATCAAGTTTGGAAGAACAGAGATCTTGACAGTATTGAGTTTTCCTATCCATGAACATGGAATATCTCTCCATTTATTTAGATCTTCTTTCATTTTTCATCAGAGTTTTATAGCTTCCCTAGTATAAATCTTGTCCATATTTTAGATTTATGGCTAAGTATTTCATTTTGGGGGGTGTCTATATAAATGGTAATGTGTTTTCAATTTCAAATTCCACTTGTTCATTGCTGGTAAATAGGAAAACAATTGATTCTTGTGTTAATATTAACTTTGTATCCTGCAACTTTGCTCTAATCACTTATTTCTTCCAGGAGTATTTTCCTTGATTCTTTTGGATTTTCTACTTAGATGACCATGTTATGTGCAAACAAAGATAGTTTTATTTATTTCTTCTCAATTTGTATCTTTTATTTCTTTTATTGTCCTCTTGCATTAGTTAGGAGTTCCAGTACAATATTGAAAGGAGTGGTGAGGAGGGAATGTCTTTGACTTGCTCCTGATCTTAGTGGGAAAGCTTTGCATTTCTCACCATTAAGGATGATGTTAGCTGTAGATTTTTTGTAGATTCTCCTCAAATTGAGGAAGTTTCCCTCTATTCCTAGTTTGCTGTGAGTTTTTATCATGAATGGGTGTTGGATTTTGTCAAGTGCTTTATCTGCTTCTATTGATATGATCATGTGACTTTTCTTCTTTAGCCTATTGATGTAATGGATTACATTAATTGATTTTGAATGTTGAACCAGCCTCAAATACCTGGAATAAATCTTACTTGATTGTGGTGTGTAATTCTTTTTTATACATTGGTGGATTTGGTTTGCTAATATTTTGTTGAGGATTTTTGCATCTGTGTTCATGAGAAATATTGATTGCTCTGTGGTTTTCATGTAATATCTTTATTTGGTTTGGGTATTTCAGGTAATACTGGCTTCATTGAATGAATTAGGAAGTATTCTGTTCGCTTCTATCTTCTGAAAGAGTTTATAGAGAATGAGTATAGTTTCTTCCTTAAATGTTTGGTAGAATTCACCAGAGAACTCACCTGGGCTTGATGCTTTCTGTTTTGGAAGTTTATTATATTGATTCAATTTTTAAACAGATACAGGCTCTTCAGATTGTCTATTTCTCCTGTGTGACTTTTGGCAGATTGTGTTTTTCAAGGAATTTGTCCATTTCATCTAGGTTATCAAATTTGTGGGCATGGAGTTATTCATAACATTTATTTATTATCCTTTTAAAGTCCATGGGATCTGTAGTGATGCCCTCTCTTTCATTTTTCGACACTAGTATTTCTGTTTTCTCTTTTATTTTCTTAGTTAGCCTGGCTAGAGGCTTACTGATTTTATTGATTTTTCAAAGAAACAGCTTTTGGTTTTATTAATATTCTCTATTGATTTCCTGTTTCCAATTTCATTTGTTTCTCCTCTAATTTTTATTTCTTTTCTCATGTTTACTTTAGATTTAACTGGCTCTTCTTTTTCTAGCTTCCTAAGGTAGAAGCTTGGCATACTGGTTTTAGATCTCTGGTCTTTCATAATATATGCATTTAATGCTATAAATTCCCCTCTAAACACTGCTTTCACTGTATCTCACAAATTTTGATAAGCCATATTTATTTTTTCATCTCATTCAAAATATTTTAAAATTTCTTGTGAGATTTTTTTTGACCCATATGTTATTTAGAAATGTGTTGTTAAAGCTCCAAGTATTTGGGGATCTTCCAGTTATCCTTCTGTTTTTGATTTCTACTTTTATTCCGTTGTGATATGAGAGCAGATTATTGGATTGGATTGGTCAAAAAGTTTGTTCAGGTTTTTCCCAAACATCTTACGGAAAAACCCGAGCGAACTTTTTGGCCAACCCTATATGATATCTATTTCTTTAACTTTTTAAGGTATGTTTTACGGCCCAGAATGTAGTCTATCATGGTGAATGTTCCAAGCAAGCTTGAGAAGAATGTGTATCTGCTGTTGTTAAATGAAGTAGTTTATAGTCTGTTCTGCCTTTTGTAGTGTTAATTGA
The DNA here is from genome assembly GCF_003676395.1 of Aethalodelphis obliquidens. Classification (NCBI taxonomy): domain Eukaryota; kingdom Metazoa; phylum Chordata; class Mammalia; order Artiodactyla; family Delphinidae; genus Aethalodelphis; species Aethalodelphis obliquidens. The sequence goes on from NW_020838006.1 coordinate 1,335,050, forward strand.
GCACTTCATATAATTCTGTTTTCTCTCCTTTCTTAGCATATCAATTATTCTTTCTTTCTAATTTTTCTAGTGGTTTTCCTACAGTTTGCAATATTCATTTACAGTTATCCAAGTCCACTTTCAAGTAACACTTTATAACTTCATGAGTAATGAATGTACCTTATATTAACAAAAATTTCCTGATTCCTCTTCTGTGCGTTGTATCATTGTTGTCATTCATTTCATACACACACACACACACACACACACACACACACACACTATATATTATTGAATATATTGTTGCTATCATTTTGAACAAAGTATTTTCTGTTAGATACATTAAGAATGAGAAAAATAAAAGTTTTTACTTTTACTTAGTCATTCTCTGCTGCTTTTCCTTTATGTAGATCCAAATTTCTGGTTTATACCATTTTCTATCTCTTTTATAATTTTTAATAGATTTATTTATTTTTATTTATTTATTTTTGGCTGTGTTGGGTCTTCATTTCTGCTCGTGGGCTTTCTCTAGTTGCGGTGAGCGGGAGCTACTCTTCGTTGCGGTGCATGGGCTTCTCATTGCAGTGACTTCTCTTGTTGCAGAGCACGGGCTCTAGGCACACAGGCTCTAGAGTGCAGGCTCAGTAGTTGTGGTGGACGGGCTTAGTTGCTCTGCAGCATGTGAGATCTTCCCAGATCAGGGCTCGAACCCGTGTCCCCTGCATTGGCAGGCAGATTCTTAACCACTGCACCACCAGGGAAGTCCCTCTATCTCTCTTTTAACATTTCTTGTAAGGCAGGACTTCTAGCAATAAATTCCCCCAATTTTTCTTTGTCTCACGATTTGTATATTCCTTTACTTTTGAAGAATAACTTTACAGGGTACAGAGTTCTAATTTCGTGGGTTTTTTCTCTCAACACTTTAAATATTTCACTCCACTCTCCTCTCGCACGGTTTCTGAGAGGAACTGGATGAAATTCTTATATTCCCTCCTTTATAGGTAAGGAGCAAAGATAAGAATTTCCCCTCTCTGGCTTCTTTCAAGAATTTTCTTTATTCTTTATTTTGATTTTTCTGCAGTTTAAGTAGGACATGCCTAAGTGTAGTTTTTATTGGCATTTGTCCTGCTTGGTGTTCTCTGAGCTTCCTGGGGCTATGGTTTGGTGTCTGACATTAATTTGGGGAAATTGTCAGTCATTATTAATTAAAATATTTCTTCTGTCCCTTTCTCTCTCTCTTTTCCTTCTGGTATTCCCATTACACGTGTGTTACACTTCTGTAGTTGTCCCATATATCTTGGGTATTCTGTTCAGTTTTTTTTTCAGTCTTTTTTCTTTTTTCTTTATAGGTTTTAGAAGTTTTTATTGATGTATCCTCAAGGTCAGAGAGTCTTTTCTCAGCTGTGTCCAGTCTACTGATGAGCCCATCAAAGGCATTCTTCATTTCTGTTACAGTGTTTTGATCTCTAGTATTTCTTTTTTATTATTTCTTAGAATTTCTCTATCTCTGCTTACATTGCACACCTGTTCTTGCAAGTTGTCTACTTTTAACATTAGAGCCCTTGGTATATTAACTGTAGTTGCTTTAAATTCACAGTCTGATAATTCCAACATCTATGCCATATCTGTGTCTGCTTCCAGCGCTTGCTCTGTCACTTCAAACTGTGATTTCCCTTTTAGTATGCCTTGTAATTTTTTGTGGAAAGGTGAATATGATGTACCAGGTAAAAAGAACTGTGTTAAAGAGGCCTTTACTAGTGCAGTGGTAAGGTGTGTGGGGTAGGGGAGGCATTTTGGAGTCCTGTGATTAGGTCTCAGTCCTGGGCTTTGAGTTTAATGAGTGCTTCTCATTTTTTTTTACCACTTAGGTGGTCCATGATAGCTAAAGGGGGCTGGAGTTGGAATTCCCTTCCCCCACATGGAAGGCTACAACAGGCTGGATTTGGGCATTTCCCTTCTTCCAGGCTGGTTAGGCTCTGAAAAAACCCCAGTAGGTTAGGTTCTGGTAAAATAGTTTCTCTTGAGGACAGGCCTTGTTAGAAGAATTGAAAGCTCTGGCATATTTCAGAACCCTTACTTTTTTCCTCCCACTGCCTGAAGCACAGGGAATTATTTTCCCAGTTGGCACTGTGAGAACTTGATGGAGCTTCTGGAGGTAAATTCACCAAAGTACATCTCCCTCCCCCAGGACTGGATCCCTCTGGGGTTTTTCTCTCTCAGGCTTGTTCACACTGAGCCTCCAGCACTTCGTGGATTTCAGTTCCTATTTCCCTCCCAGGCATTGGCTCTTGGCAAGGTTTCAACTCCAGTAAATTGTGGTTCTTTTAATTTGCCAGTAAGCAATTTGTCTCTCCAAATTTGGGGGCAGTGGTTTGCCCTGTGAACTCACTCCCTGAGGGATCTAAGAAGAGTTATTGATTTTCAGTCTGTTCATCCTTTTACTTGTTGTTAGGACGGAGTGGTAACTTCCAAGCTCTTTACTGACGGACAGAAAACTGGACTGTCCTTTTTGTATTTAAGAAAATGCTCTCAGCTGTCATGTTTAAAGAACATACTGACAGTTTTTCTGAGGCCATGAATGGACAAGCTTTAGAAAAATTATTTAAAGAAGAGAAGCCATTGATTTATATTAATATTTGTACCTCTCTCTAATATGGTTGTAAATAAAAATTTTAACATCTGTTATGGGTCATGAGGCATAACCATCACTACTCATTTGGAACATTTTCATTTTCTACCTGCAGCTTCTCTTTTATACTTTAAAAATATGATTTGGATGTAGCTCAGAAGAGGCCCTTTTAATTATCCAAATCTACATTTCCGGTTAACTGCTTTTCACTCTGTATGTGAGGGTCCTTACATGCAGAGATTTCTGAAGGGAGGAAATTAAACCTTTCTCACTAGGGAGAATGCAGCTCTTAGAAAGTAGTTAATGCTGCTGAAGTTGAACATGGACCTACTGTTACTATCAGAGAAACCGCTAGTGATTGTTTTGTTTTTAAGTATTACATTAGAATTTCCCTTTGGCATTTGAAATTAGAGTGGTTCTCTTGCATTGGAAGACGATTCCGCAACTTTTGAGCATAAAATGTTCCTTGAACAACAGTTTGGATATTTCTGTTCCCAATTCATCTCCCTACTGGAAATTTTACATAAGAATGACTTACGTTTTGAGGAGAAACATAAATTTCTATTCTGTTATCATTAACTCTCAATATATGATCAGGGTCCTTTGGATCCAATTTTAGTTTCTGTGTTTCTTTTTGTGCAGTTTTAGCCATTTGTACAGATTAATATTTCATTGTGATTTTTATTGTTATCAGAGGTCTTCAAAAGAACGGAGGAAAAAAATTTTTAGATACAACAAAACTTATTCTATCTTGTAACTGCTATCAGGTTTCGCTGGGCCACGATCTTATTTTTTCCTCTCTTTTGAAACATTTTGCTATTTTATCATTACTCATCAATTATTTCCAACTATGTTTGAAAGACAAATAATTATTTAAATGGAATAATGATGGAATCACTTAAAAAGAGACAATAGTGAAATATATCATCAATGAACTATTTTTCCTAGTACTACAAGGAGGTCTCTCTCTTTCTCTAACACACATACCAATTAGCTAAAATGGAAGAGAACATTTCTGATTATCTAAAATCCACCAGACATTGTTTTAGGAGCTTTATTTATGTAGATTATATTATTTAAATCTCACAGTATACCAATATATTACTCCTGGGTTATCAGTAAAGAAACTGAAGGTCTGAGAATATACAGTGTTTTATATTTTACACTGTCTAGTATAGTAACTTATGCCATGTAAATATTCTCTGTATTTCAATTAATACATTATACTAATTTGTTCAGGTACAATGTATATTTCAGATCCATATAATATTTTGAATAAAATACATATATATTTAATTAACTATAAAAAAATTGAGCACCTGTACATATGAAAAATGGTCCCTGCCTTGAGGCACATCTTAGCCTTGCAGAGTGCTTACACATATATAGAAGTAACCGTAATATCAGTACAAGTTAGAAAGTTCTATAGACTAAGGTGACTATGGATTTGCAAAAGAGGTGGGAATTTCTCCTAGTTGAAGGATGTGTTGGTAGATGGTCTTGTACGTTCATCAGTAGGGAAAAAGTGTACTCCAGAAGAAGGGATTATTTCAAGCACACAGCTGAGCACAGGAAAAAGGGCAGTTTACATGTGGCCAAACAGTTGTAGGTATAAATATAATAACCTGCTCCTCTAGATTTCTGTGTTTTATGCAAATAGCTTTTTAACTACAAAATTTGCTTTTAGATAGCAAGCATTTATTTTGTCTTATATTCATGGGTATTTATCCTTTTTGTTTGTTTTACATGTTCACTGTGAATTAAAATTCTATATTGATAAATTAAATTTCTATACATTTTTCTTTAATGTTAAATGTAACCCTAAAACTTTACAATTAATGTCCATAGCTCTTTGCATTTTTCATTACCACAATATTAAGGTTTCTAAAACATATCTATGAATAAATATTTACATATAATTATTCAATTATGGAATTCCAGATTGAACATTTTTTAAAAATCCAACAGTTGTGCCAATGATTTTTACTAATACACACACATGTATACTTTTGCTCATATCAAAATGATATCTTGAAGTAATTTTCTATACAGTTGACCCTTGAACAACGTGGGTTGGAACTGCGTGAGTCCACTTACATGCAGATTTCAACGAATTCACTTAATAAATATATGGAAAGTTTTGGGGAGATTTGTGACAACTTGAAAAAATTCACAGATGAACTGCATAGCCTAGAAATATTGAAAAAATTAAGAAAAAGGTATGTCATGAATGATTAAAATATATGTAGATACTAGTCTATTTTATCATTTACTGCCATGAAATATGCACAAATCTATTATAAAAAGTTAAAATTTATCAAAATGTATGCAAACACAGATTGTATGTGGAACCATTCATAGTCGAGAGAAATGTAAACAAGCATAAAGATGCAGTATTAAGCCATGATTGCATAAAGATAACTGTGATACATACTGTACTATGGTAATACTTTCCTAGCCATCTCCTGCTGCTGTAGCAGTGAGCCCAAATGTAGTGCACATCTGCTTAAAACGCTGTGACACCAGTCACCTCTACATGAGCACTTCGTCTTTCCACTAAGTTGCATATCACAGTAGAAAGTTCTTTCTCGTGGTTCTCATGTATTTGGTTGGCCAAAAAGTTCATTCGGTTTTAAGTAAAAATAAAAGACGCGTTTTTCATTTTTACCAAGAATTTTATTGAACAATGTATTCACTAACTGAACGAATTTTTTGGCCAGCCCAATATTTTCCATAATATTTACTGCAATACCATAAACCCTGAATAACACCATGGGACCCACAAAGTGCCACTCGTGATGTTGGAAGTGCTCCCAAGAAATAAGTCATGCTTGGTATGTACCATAGATTGAGGTCTGCAGCTGAAGTTGCCACCATTTCAAGATGGGTGAATCCAACCATTGTTTAAAAATAAAAAAGAGAAGGAAAGGAAATTTGTGAAGCCGTCACTGTGGTTACACCAGCATGTGAAAAACCTTGCACTTTTTGTGCAGTACCTTTTTATCTTGAAGATGTGGCCTTAATGTGGGTGCAGGTTTGCTATCAGAAGGACATACCTTAGACTCTAATATGATTCAAGAAAAAGTGAGGTCATTATTTGCCAACTTAAAGCAAATGGAAGGTGAAGGATCTAAAGTTGGAGAATTTAATGCCTGCAAAGGATGGTTGGATAATTTTAGAAAGAGGTTTGGCTTAAAAGTCAAGATAACAGGAGAAGCAGCTTCTGCTGACCAAGAGGCAAGAGACAAGTTCCCAGACACCATTAAATCACTGAGGAGAAAGGATGTCTGCCTGAACAGATTTTTAATGCAAACGAAAGTGCATTCTGGAAAAAAATGCCACAAAGGATATTTGTTAGTAAGCAAAAGAAGCTAGTATCAGGATTTAAAGCAGGAAAGAATAGGCTAACTGTATGATTTTGTGCAAAGGCAGTTGGGTTTATGATCAGGACTGCCCTTATCCATAAAGCTGCAAACCCATAAAACTTGAAGGGAAAAGATAAACAGCAGCTGCCAGTCTTTTGGTTGTACTACAAGAAGAAGGCCTGGATGACAAGAAGCCTTTTTCTGGATTGGTTTCATCTGTGCTTTGTCCCTGAAGTCAGGAAGTACTTTGCCAGGAAGGGGCTGCCTTTTAAAGTTCTTCTGATATTAGACAATGCCCCTGGCCACCCAAAACCCCATGAGTTCAACACTGAAGGCGTCAAAGTGGCCTACTTGCCCCCCAAACACAACGTCTCTAATTCAGAGGGTCATAAGGACCTTGTAAGGCTCATTACTCACAGTGCTCTATGGAAAGGATTGTCAACGCTGTGGAAGAGAATCCTGATAGAACGTTGTGAAAGTCTGGAAGGATTATACCATTGAAGATGCCATTGTTGTTATAGAAAAAGTCGTGAAAGCCATCAAGCCTGAAACAATAAATCACTGCTGGAGAAGACTGTGACCAGATGTTGGGCATACTTCACGGGATTTACGATGGAGCCAATCAAGGAAATCATGAAAGAGATTGTGGATAAGGCAAAAAGGGTGGGGGGCAAAGAGTTTCAAGATATGGATCTTGGAGAAATTCAAGAGCTAAGAGACACCACACGAGAGGAATTAACAGATGAGTGCTTCTGAACCAGGGCTAGATGAGGAAGAGGATGTAGAAGAAGCAGTGCCAGAAAACAAATTGACATCAGACAAGCTGGCAGAAGGTTTCCGAATATTCAAGACGGGCTTTGACTTTTTACGACATGGACTCTTCTATGATATGGGCTAAAGCAAAACAACAGGAACCCTTCTACGATACAGGCACTGAAACTAAAGCAAACGGTGGAAGAAGGGTTGGTACCATATAGAAACATTTTTGGAGAAATGAAAAAGCAAAAAAGTCAGACAGAAATTAAGATGTACTTCTGTAAAGCTACACCAAATATGCCTGCCTCTCCTGTCTCCCCTTCCATCTCCTCCACTTTGTCTGCCTCTGCCACCCCTGAGACAGCAAGTCCAACCCCTCCTCCTCTTCCTTCTCCTCGGCCTAGTCAGCATGAAGTTGATGAGGATGAAGATCTTTATGATGATCCACTTCTACTCAATGAATAGTAAATAATCATCTTGCCATACAGTTAATAAACTTATCTGTTGTGTATTATGAGAGTATCTTCATGTGAAAATCGAATACCTGTGTGGCAAGTACTGTATGAGACTTTTTGTGTCCTCATCATCATCAACGCCCAAGTATTCATCATGTAGAACATTGTGTGCAAGGTGTGTTTTGAGGTGAATAGCCTAACCTTATATAGGCATAAGGTGAGTGATGTTTAACATAAAAGTAATAACATGTTAGTTTTCTTACTGTCTTATAACTTTGCTTTCAAAGAATTATATTACCATACAGTATGTCTCTCTTCCTCTCTCTCATAATTGGAGATACTGCATATCAACCTATCATCACAGGTAAGGGTTTTTAAACAAAATGTAACAGTGTTTCCCATCCTATCTTATGAGTATGACTGTACTACTCTATGCCATAAAAATGTGATAACCATTCATTCATTAGTGTATAGGAAAGGCTACTGTGAAACAATCATATCAATTACACTAGGCAACCATAAAGCAGTCATGTTGCTGTTTCTTTGTTAAACATGAATTTCATTTTCACATTATCTTTTAATTTTTGATGTCTAGTGTTAGTAATACATATGACATCTACAGTGTTTTGTATCATAGAAGACATTATTGCTGTAGGTACTGACAGGCAGATGATTCATCTTGTAAACAGATAACTTACAGCACTGATATATACAGTACAGTACTGTAAATGTTTTTTCTCTTACTATTTGCTTAATAACATTTTCTTTTCTCTGGCTTACTTTATTGTAAGAATATAGTGTATAATACATATAACATATAAAATATGTGTTACTCGACTGTTTATGTTATCACTAAGGCTTCCAGTCAACAGTAGGCTATTAGTTGTTAAGTTTTAGGGTAGTCAAACATTATACGTGGATTTTTCACTGTGCAAGGGGTCTGCACTTTAAATCCACATGTTGTTCAAAGGTCATCTGTTCTCTATTTGATTAAACTCTTCATTATTGCTGAGTCTTTCTCTGATGCACTGTTGGCAGCTCAGGGACCCCAGATGGAGGCAGCAGGCATAAAACTTAGGGATTTGTAGTCAAATGGATCTGCCCCCACTGCATGACCTCATGCAGTGAAGTGCAGATGGAGTACGCCCCTTTTAAAACTATCATGAGGATTAAATAAGATATTGTCTCTATAAAGTCTTTATTACATGTCTGGCTGGTAGTATGGGGTTGGCCAAAAAGTTCGTTAGAGTTTTTCCAAACTTTTTGGCCAGCCCAATAGATGTACACGTAGAGGTAGCTGGGATTTAATTTCAGATCCTACATACTCTAGAGCACATAGGCTGACCATAAGCTGTCTAGAAATGAGATACACTAGATGCTAGCTGGTGGACATCCAACCAGCCATCAGATTTAAGGGAGGAGGTTTGTCAAATAAGTATACCAATCCCTGATGTTATTACTTCTGGATTACTTCGTTTTACTCAACTCTGGGAGCTGAGTTTGTTAGCATTTTGATCAAAAGAACCACTGAAAACACATATCATGGTATGAGAAAGTAGAAAATTCTAACTGTGTAATGTTGCATTTATTTGAATAGGAGTGTAGTTCACTTTTTTGAAGCAGCCATACCTTAATATCTTACAGACAAATCCAAAGCAGATGGCAAAGTTGCTGTGGTGGCCAAGAAAGGGGTAAGATCATGTTTTATTAAATCAAATATACAGACTTCAAATTCAATCTGATTAACACTATTTTTAAAAGAAAATTAAATTAATATTTTAAATCAAAATGACATATAATCAAATTTTTCTTCTAAATGTTAGTTGACACTAAAAATTTAATATTTATAGTTACTTTTATCAATGTTATAGAATTATCAAATATTAGAATAATAGAAAATTGTAAGTTAACAAGTAAACAATTGCTTTTATTTGTACATACTCTCATATACTAAAATATTTTTAATATGTCATGTTATTATAATGTATGGAAAATTCAAATAATTAAAATTCACAGCTTAATATGGACTTTACCTTAAAGTTAAGTAGAGAACAGTATCAGACATTTGTATGAATCTTTTTAATGAAAATTTATAAAGTTAATAGCATTTTAAAAGAATTTTTAAAATTTAACATGTCATTCTATACATTGTGTGTGGAGATATGTTTAACTCTAGTTACTGTCAAAACTGTGATTGGGATAGGTTGAGCCTTGACAGTCTCCTTAAGTGACAATATTCTCGAATAGTAGTTTCTCTCCTTGTGTCCACCACTATCAATGCTTTTCCCACTCCCTTGCCAGCTTTAGATATCACCAATTTTTACATATTTGCCAATATTTGAAAGGAGAAAAATATGCCATTTTTATTTCAATCTGCTGTTATTTATTCTTTTATTTTAGTGAGGTTGAGCATTTTTCATATATTTATTGGACATATTTCTTCTGAAAACTGCCTGTGCATATCCTTGCCCATTTCTTCCATGAGCTTTTTTTACTTTGATTGATTGATTTATAGGTTGAACTGCTTCTTTGGATCTTCATTTCCTTATGAAGGCTCCCCTGTCACATAAAACTTACCTTAGATAAATTTGTATGCTTTTCTCTTTTTAATCTATCTTTTGTTACAGGGGTCCCAACTGAGAGCTTAGAAGAATAGAGGAAAAAGACATTTTTCCTCCCCTACACTAAAACCAGTTATCTGAATACCATTTATTGACTAATAAATAATCTTTCCCTTCTTTACTTTACTGTTTTTCTTTTGTTATCTTCTTTATAGTATATAGTATACCTTCTTCATAATATAACATACGGCATTTAACATGTCAAAATATGTTTCTATATCACGTATCTAGTCTTAAAAGAATTCTAAATTGCTGTAATTATTGTTTCTCTATCTTTTCTTTAATGTGTGGATTGGTGATCCTTCATTACCCTACTTTTTCAAAAATTGTTTTCATAGTTCTTGCCTGTTTAGTTTTTCAGATTGTATGTATATTATGATGAATTGACATTTTAAAAACCCTTTCTGTTTGGGGAGAGACTGTCCCTCCCAAGACTAGCACAGGATACATCTTTCATATGGACCAACTAATTCCAAACCCACATCACCCAACTACCTTCTTATCAAGTTCTCAAATACCAAGCCAGTATTGCCCCTGCCCTAAATTATCCCAGGCCCAGGTTCCAGCCAATGGAGACCACCCCTCTAGACCAAAGCCTTCCAGAATTATTCAAAGTAGCCAGTCCTAAACTGTTTACCCTACCCTACATTTCCTTTCCCATGGAAACCTCAATAAAGGCACAATTTAAATAGTTTTAACAACATACGGATGAACTTTAGAAATATTCAGTTAATTCTCCCAGGAAAAATTCTGTTGAGGTGATGATTGGTATTGTAGAAAATCTATGTATTCATTTGGAGAGAAATTACATGTTTATAAAGTGAATGCACACACGTAGAAATATGTCTCTTTATCATTTTTTCTTTAGTTTTTTTCAATGTAGAATTTTACATATTTCTAACTAAGGCCTTCCCACATTATTTGTTACTAATTGGAAAAGGATCTCTTTTTTCTAATGAAAAAGAAAATCATTTTTATTTATTTATTTTTGGTTGCATTGGGTCTTCGTTGCTGTATGTGGGCTTTCTCTAGTTGTGGCAAGTGGGGGCTACACTTTGTTGCGGTGTGTGGGCTTCTCATTACAGTGGCTTCTCGTTGCAGAGCTTGGGTTCCAGCCGTGCAGGCTTCAGTAGTTGCAGCACGCAGGCTGCTTCTACTTAGTAGTTGCGGCACGTGGGCCCTAGAGTGCAGGCTCAGTAGTTGTGGTGCACAGGCTTAGTTGCTCCATGGCATGTGGGATCTTCCCGGACCAGGGATCGAACCCTTGTCCCCTGCGTTGGCAGGTGGATTCTTAACCACTCTGCCACCAGGAAGCCCCCTCTAAACTTTTTTAGCTTATATATAGAAAGTATGTATGTATGCATATCTTTTTTTCTAACACTTTATTTTTATTAATGCCAAGAGTTTAACTTATACCTCTTGAAAGGCAAAATTAATGACCACTTTTCTTGATTTATACATTTATGTATAAGGAATTCAAGCTATTATATTTTCGGATAAAAAAAATTTTCCCCAAAATTATTGCAAAAATTCTTCATAATAAGCAGGAAAATTTCATTAGCCCAATTGCAGAAATCGCTTACATTTTATGAGTAGATGTCTGGATATTTGTGCTAATTAATAAGCTTGCTTATTAACATAGAATTCATGTACTGCAGCTCACTTGATTCACTTAGCTTTATATGCATCTTTCCACAAAGATAAATATTATAATAGATCTCTACGGCTGGCTTCTAGCACCAGGCAGAGAGATACCTCAGGAAAGAATAGTAAGTAGAAGAACCCCTTGGGAAGAGTCACAGTCACGTTTCAAAACTCATTTAATTTCCTTTTGGATTTTACTTTTCTTCACCTTTCCATAGACCAGTGTTCCCAAAACTTGAATCATTCAGATATTCCATCATCATTTTGCCATTTTCTGTGCTGTTAGTTACTGTAGTTTTCTTTCATTTGATTAACCTTTTTAGTAATTTAATTTTTTTATTGAGGTAAAATTTAAACACCGTGAAATGCACAGACCTTAAGGGTGGAGTTTGATGAGTTTTTCTTAAGTGTATATACCCATGTAACTACCATTCCAGATTAAAATAGAGAACATTTTCATTACCCCAAAAAGTGTCCTAACCAAAATTTTAAGATGTAAATGTACTCTTTTGATGTGAGTTGCATTTTCAAATATATAAATAAATATATATTAATATAGAAAATTGTCCATTTATCACTTTAAATCATCAGCGGAAACCTTCACATAGAAAGTTCTTTTTGTACTAATTTCAGTTTCTCTGTTCTCAAACTCTGTGCCACTCTATGGCAGTATTATGAAACAGCCTTCCAGGGGAGTGATTTTTAACAAGATATTCTTTAGTAACTTAAAAACTAAACCTGCCTGATTAGGTTGCAAGCTTATCTTGAATTAAAATCTATAGGAATTCTGTAGGATAACTATTAGTAGGAAAGTAGTAAAATTAGACAAAATGGATTAATTGTTGATATCCAGAAACTTTTATATACCATTTATGAGAACAAGCAAAGACCCCTTGATTTAGAGTAACTCTTTTCTGGTGTGGATGATTATATTTGTTTCTTAAATAGAAAAGTCTACTATGGGACTTATATATTGGCTTAACCCTGTTTTTGACTTGACTTTCAGTTTATGGATCTGACTTCAATCAAATTGACCTCCTTGTAGGCGCCTCTTGTTTTCAGGGGTTTCAGGTCTGAAGGGGAGTGTTTTGAGAGGTGGAAGTGGTGGGGGGTATCCTAATCCGATGACTTGTCCCAGTGCACTGATTTATCTGAGAAAATTCAAAGTTTAGTTATGCAGACCTGGTACTTGGTAAACAGAAATTCATCTTTATCAGTAATATCCTCTCTTAACTTTTAAGAATTGTTTTCATCCTAATTACTAAAAAACAAAATATCATTTTTAAAATGTCACCATGTATAATAATAGAAGATTGTATTCATTTTTGTTTCTCTGCACATTATGCCCATTTGAAAATTCACTCAAGGTATTAATTCACTTGGAATTCAAGTTTAGTAATACTTAAAATCTAGTGTCACAGATTCCAGAAATTCAAAACTTTTCAACCATAACTCTCCACGTTTTCTATTCTATATTTTAACTTTGAGCCAGAAGGCAATAAAAAGAATTCTACAAAATGTGATTGCTCTTTTGTTAAGATACAAAAACCTTTTCAACTTGAGTCCTACTAATCACATGAAGAGCAGGTGTTGTCCTTTGTTATTTGGGACTAAAGGTTATATTATGCAGCTTTCTTCAGTTCTGTTGATTATATTCATTACAAGTATAGTCCTTTCTCTCATCCAGACACACAAATTATGACTCCAACATCAAGCTACACACACGATGAATCTGGGTTTCTTCCAAAGTTTGGGATATTTCTCATTCACCGTCACCTTCTCATCCCATTCCATTAAAACCAAAACCAATCTTACTAATCCATAGAAAAGTGGATATAACATACAAAAGGAATTTGAATGTAGCTATTGCACTAGATATTAAAAATGATCTTTCTATGTCTAATAGAAATAGCTATTGTTTTCCTGTTTGCAGAGGGAAGTTGTTATCATTGGAAAAAGTATGCTAGTGAAAATTAGTAGAATTTACATATAACTTATTAGAATGAATCTATAATTTTAAATTTATAAACATTTGGCTTCTGCCCATAATAGCTTCTTCAAACTTTTTATTTATATTAGACAACACAAGCCTATTTCTTTTCTTTGAAGACACATAAATTATTACTTTAAATTCTTTAAAATTGTAATGACTTTGGGGTGATATTTTTTATGTACTAATACCTTTACTTTGCTTCAAAAATAATTTGCTCTGTTATGAAATATGTATATTAGGTACACATCTTAAATCTGTACTCCCCCACATACTGGGAACACAGTCACCCAGATCAAACAAAGGGAGGTGTATCTTGCATATCCTTCCATGAATCTAGGCTCAAGAATGTCTTTCATTTCAACCTCTGGGATCCTCAGCTGATGTAAAGACTTGGATCCAAATAAAATATTTTAAAGAATAGTCTTTTTTTTAAAAAAAAGTGTGCTGTTGTGCAGAGTCTGTCTATTCCTGTGTAGGGGAGATCATCTTCTTTTGCATGTTGCTGAGGATTAATGTTCAGAATTTGACAGTGATTGTGGGTTAAAGAATCAGGCCAATTATCCTTACTACTCAAGTTGATGGAGAGAAAAGTGGTAAAATAGATAATGAAGGTCTCAAAGTTTGTTCTTTAGTCCAGAAAGAATAGTGTAATATGGGTACTATAATCATTGAATGTTCTCTGTACATCGGCTTTTTAGGATTTAATTGAAATACGTAGATTCTAGAAAGTCTTCCTGAGAAATCTTACCTTTTCCCAACATTCCTCTTGCTAAAATATCCAGTGACTTAGGAAAAACTATACACAAATAGGAATTGTTTTCAACAGACTTGGATTTTTAGACAGTGTCCAATTGCAAGTCGAATAATCTAACTTACCAGCTTCATTCAATCAGATAAACAATTGATATAAGTTCTGCTTTTTTCTGATTTCCATGGAACTCTTTCCTCTCTGGACACTCTGTTCCTATTAGTCCTTAGTATTCTGAAGCTCTATATAAATGTGAGTACAATCTGTGCTATTTAAAAAATAATAAACGTCCTGAATTTCTGTGTTCTATCACTGGTATAGCTAGATGGTCAAAGACTGTTTAAAAAAAAAATCAAGTGCAAGACTTCAAAATTTATCAGTGAAGTACATAGTCATATAGTTCCTTGAGGTGTCCTGTTACTTCTGTCCTCAGCCAAGATTGGGAGGTGTTAATAGAAGGCCTTTTCATGCCTTCTGTTTAAGGTGGTCTAGTGGTCAATTTCTATTTTAGGGGAAAATATTCTCCTGTGTCTCAGCTCACTGCTTGACCACACACTCCAGTATTTTTTCTAGTAAGCTCCTCAAAGCAGAGAAATCCACAGTGCTTTAGTGTGAACTTATACATGGCTGAAGAGAGTGCAAGGGACAACTAGATGTTTATAAGTCATGTTGCCAGGGACTGGTCTCTGATATTGTCCAAATCTCACAGGAATACCCCTCTACTGAAGATTGACCAGAGTGAAACATTGGTCATTAGCAGATATCTATGTAAGAAACACTGGATTTGTAGATGATCTGTTGAAATCATGTTTAAATAGGGCTAGAAAATGATCATTTCAACCTTCCTTCGTTTTCAAAGAAGTGTTAAAAACAAATATTATCTGAACCCAAAGACTTAACTTTATTATTGGTACTCTCCAGATACTCAGATTAAGTAATAACCATCTTTTACAATGTTGCATGAAACCAGTTTTCTTCCTTTTCCAAGCATATATTTCCCAGCAGATTTACTACAGGGGAATGAGAATATTGGCTTTTCCTTCTATATGATGACTTTTGACAAGGAGTTTATGTACATTATTCAAGATACAGATTCATTCTTTTGTCAAAGTAGGCAGCTCTTTACTGATTATTGACTGACAATTATTCTCAAAAGGTTACAAAATATATTTATGTCTTCTATGAGCATAAATTGCTAATCAAAATTTTACAACCTCAGATTTAGCACAGCTAACAAACTTGTTCTTCTTGCTTAAAGAGATTTTTAATTTTGGGACTTCCCTGGAGGTCCAGTGGTTAACACTCCATGCCTCCACTGCAGGGGGCTTGGGTTCGATCCCTGGTTGGGGAACTAAGATCCTGCATGCCACACGGCCAAAAGAAAAAAAAAAAGGTTTTCTTTGTTGTTGTTGTTGTTTTGTGTGTGTGTGTGTGTGTTTTGTTTTACATCTTTATTGGAGTATAATTGCTTTACAACGGTGTGTTAGTTTCTGCTTTATAACAAAGTGAATCAGTTATACATATACATATGTTCCCATATCTCTTCCCTCTTGCGTCTCCCTCCCTCCCACCCTCCCTATCCCACCCCTTTAGGTGGTCACAAAGCACCAAGCTGATCTCCCTGTGCTATGCAGCTGCTTCCCACTAGCTATCTATTTTACGTTTGGTAGTGTATATATATCCATGCCACTCTCTCGCTTTGTCACAGCTTACCCTTCCCCCTCCCCATATCCTCAAGTCCATTCTCTAGTAGGTCTGTGTCTTTATTCCTGTCTTACCCCTAGGTTCTTCATGACATTTTTTTATTCTTAAATTCCATATATATGTGTTAGCATATGGTATTTGTCTTTCTCTTTCTGACTTACTTCACTCTGTGTGACAGACTCTAGGTCCATCCACCTCATTACAAATAGCTCAATTTCGTTTCTTTTTATGGCTGAGTAATATTCCATTGTAATATGTGCCACATCTTCTTTATCCATTCATCCGATGATGGGCACTTAGGTTGTTTCCATCTCCAGGCTATTGTAAATAGAGCTGCAATGAACATTTTGCTACATGACTCTTTTTGAATTATGGTTTCCTCAGGGTATATGCCCAGTAGTGGGATTGCTGGGTCATATGGTAGTTCTATTTGTAGTTTTTTAAGGAACTTCCATACTGTTCTCCATAGTGGCTATACCAATTCACATCCCCACCAGAGTGCAAGAGTGTTCCCTTTTCTCCACACCCTCTCCAGCATTTATTGTTTCTAGATTTTTTGATGATGGCCATTCTGACTGGTGTGAGATGATATCTCATTGTACTTTTGATTTGCATTTCTCTAATGATTAATGATGTTGAGCATTCTTTCATGTGTTTGTTGGCAGTCTGTATATCTTCTTTGGAGAAATGTCTATTTAGGTCATCTGCCCATTTTTGGATTGGGGTGTTTGTTCTTTTGTTATTGAGCTGCATGAGCTGCTTGTAAATTTTGGAGATTAATCGTTTGTCAGTTGCTTCATTTGCAAATATTTTCTCCCATTCTGAGGGTTGTCTTTTGGTCTTGTTTCTGGTTTCCTTTGCTGTGCAAAAGCTTTGAAGTTTCATTAGGTCCCATTTGTTTATTTTTGTTTTTATTTCCATTTCTCTAGGAGGTGGGTCAAAAAGGATCTTGCTGTGATTTATGTCATAGAGTCTTCTGCCTATGTTTTCCTCTAAGAGTTTGACAGTTTCTGGCCTTACATTTAGGTCTTTAATCCATTTTGAGCTTATCTTTGTGTATGGTGTTAGGGAGTGATTAATCTCATATTTTTACATGTACCTGTCCAGTTTTTCCAGCACCACTTATTGAAGAGGCTCTCCTTTCTCCATGGTACATTCCTGCCTCCTTTATCAAAGATAAGGTGACCATATGTGCATGGGTTTACCTCTGGGCTTTCTATCCTGTTCCACTGATCTATTTCTGTTTTTGTGCCAGTACCAAACTGTCTAGATTACTGTAGCTTTGCAGTGTAGTCTGAAGTCAGGGAGCCTGATTCCTCCAGGTCCGTTTTTCACTCTCAAGATTGCTTTGGCTGTTTGGGGTCTTTTGTGTTTCTATACAAATTGCAAAATTTTTTGTTCTAGTTCTGTGAAAAATGCCAGTGGTAGTTTGATAGGGATTGCATTGAATCTGTAGATGGCTTTGGGCAGTAGAGTCATTTTCACAATGTTGATTCTTCCAATCCAAGAACATGGTATATCTCTCCTTCTATTTGTATCATCTTTCTTTTATCAGTGTCTTATAATTTTCTGCATAGAGGTCTTTTGTCTCCTTACATAGGTTTATTCCTAGATGTTTTATTCTTTTTGTTGCAGTGGTAAATGGGAGTGTTTTCTTGATTTCACTTTCAGATTTTTCATCATTACTGTATAGGAATGCCAGAGATTTCTGTGCATTACTTTTGTATCCTGCTACCTTACCAAATTCATTGATTACTCTAGTAGTTTTCTGGTAGCATCTTTAGGATTCTCTATGTATAGTATCATGTCATCTGCAAACAACGACAGTTTTACTTCTTCTTTTCCGATTTGGATTCCTTTTATTTCCTTTTCTTCTCTGATTGCTGTGGCTAAAACTTCCAAAACTATGTTGAATAATAGTGGTGAGAGTGGACAACCTTGTCTTGTTCCTGATCTTAGAGGAAATGGTTTCAGTTTCTCACCATTGAGAATGATGTTGGCTGTGGGTTTGTTGTAAATGGCCTTTATTATGTTGAGGAAAGTTCCCTCTATGCCTACTTTCTGCAGGGTTTTTATCATAAATGGGTGTTGAATTTTGTCGAAAGCTTTTTCTGCATCTATTGAGATGATCATATGGTTTTTCTCCTTCAATTTGTTAATATGGTGTATCACGTTGATAGATTTGCGTATATTAAAGAATCCTTGAATACCTGGAATAAACCCCACTTGATCATGGTGTATGATCCTTTTAATGTGCTGTTGGATTCTGTTTGCTAGGATTTTGTTGAGGATTTTTGCATCTATGTTCATCAGTGATATTGGCCTGTAGTTTTCTTTCTTTGTGACATCCTTGTCTGGTTTTGGTCAGAGGGATGGTGGCCTTGTAGAATGAGTTTGGGAGTGTTCCTCCCTCTGCTATATTTTGGAAGAGTTTGAGAAGGATAGGTGTTAGCTCTTCTCTAAATGTTTGATAGAATTCGCCTGTGAAGCCATCTGGTCCTGGGCTTTTGTTTGTTGGAAGATTTTTAATCACAGTTTCAGTATCAGTGCTTGTGATTGGTCTGTTCATATTTTCTATTTCTTCTTGATTCAGTCTTGGCAGTTGTGCATTTCTAAGAATTTGTCCATTTCTTCCAGGTTGTCCATTTTATTGGCATAGAGTTGCTTGTAGTAATCTCTCATGATCTTTTGTATTTCTGCAGTGTCAGTTGTTACTTCTCCTTTTTCATTTCTAATTCTATTGATTTGAGTCTTCTCCCTTTTTTTCTTGATGAGTCTGGCTAATGGTTTATCAATTTACTTTATCTTCTCAAAGAACCAGCTTTTAGTTTTATTGATCTTTGCTGTTGATTCCTTCATTTCTTTTTCATTTATTTCTGATCTGATCTTTATGATTTCTTTCCTTCTGCTAACTTTGGGGTTCTTTTGTTCTTCTTTCTCTAATTGCTTTAGGTGCAAGGTTAGGTTGTTTATTTGAGATGTTTCCTGTTTCTGAAGGTAGGATTGTATTGCTATAAACTTCCCTCTTAGAACTGCTTTTGCTGCATCCCATAGGTTTTGGGTCGTCGTGTCTCCATTGTCATTTGTTTCTAGGTATTTTTTGATTTCCTCTTTGATTTCTTCAGTGATCACTTCGTTATTAAGTAGTGTATTGTTTAGCCTCCATGTGTTTGTATTTTTTACAGATCTTTTCCTGTAATTGATATCTAGTCTCATAGCATTGTGGTCGGAAAAGATACTTGATACAATTTCAATTTTCTTAAATTTACCAAGGCTTGATCTGTAACCCAAGATATGATCTATCCTGTAGAATGTTCCATGAGCACTTGAGAAAAATGTGTATTCTATTGTTTTTGGATGGAATGTCCTATATATATCAATTAAGTTCATCTTGTTTAATGTATCATTTAAAGCTTGTGTTCCCTTATTTATTTTCATTTTGGTTGATCTGTCCATGGGTGAAAGTGGGGTGTTAAAGCCCCCTACCATGAACGTGTTACTGTCGATTTCCCCTTTTATGGCTGTTAGTATTTGCCTTATGTATTGAGTTGCTCCTGTGTTGGGTGCATAAATATTTACAATTGTTATATCTTCTTCTTGGATCAATCCCTTGATCATTATGTAGTGTCCTTCTTTGTCTCTTTTAGTAGTCTTTATTTTAAAGTTTATTTTGTCTGATATGAGAATTGCTCCTCCAGCTTTCTTTTGGTTTCCATTTGCATGGAATATCTTTTTCCATCCCCTTACTTTCAGTCTGTATGTGTCTCTAGGTCTGAAGTGGGTCTCTTGTAGACAGCATATATAGGGGTCTTGTTTTTGTATCCATTCAGCCGTCTGTGTCTTTTGGTGGGAGCATTTAATCCATTTACATTTAAGGTAATTATTGATATGTATGGTCCTTTTCCCATTTTCTTAATTGTTTTGGGTTTGTTATTGTAGGTCTTTTCCTTCTCTTGTGTTTCTTGCCTAGAGAAGATCCTTTAGCATTTGTTGTAAAGGTGGTTTGGTGGTGCTGAACTCTCTCAGCTTTTGCTTGCCTATAAAGGTTTTAATTTCTCCATCAACTCTGAATGAGATCCTTGTTGGGTAGAGTAATCTTGGTTGTAGGTTTTTCTCCTTCATCACTTTAAATATGTCCTGCCAGTCCCTTCTGGATTGCAGAGTTTCTGCTGAAAGATCAGCTGTTAACCTTATGGGGATTCCTTTGTGTGTTATTTGTTGTTTTTCCCTTGGTGCTTTTTTTTTTTTTTTTAAGAGGTATGCGGGCCTCCCACCGCTGTGGCCTCTCCTGCCATGGAGCACAGGCTCCAGACGCGCAGGCCCAGTGGCCATGGCCCACAGGCCCAGCCGCTCCATGGCATGTGGGATCCTCCTGGACTGGGGCACGAACCCATGTCCCCTGCATCGGCAGGCAGACTCCCAACCACTGTGCCACCGGGGAACCCCCCTTGCTGCTTTTAAAATGTTTTCTTTGTATTTAATTTTTGACAGTTTGATTAATATGTGTCTTGGCGTGTTTCTCCTTGGATTTATCCTGTATGGGACTCTCTGTGCTTCCTGGACTTGATTAACTCTTTCCTTTCCCATTAGGGAAGTTTTCAACTATAATCTCTTCAAGTATTTTCTCAGTCCCTTTCTTTTTCTCTTCTTCTTCTGGAACCCCTATAATTCGAATGTTGGTGCATTTAATGTTGTCCCAGAGGTCTCTGAGACTGTCCTCAGTTCTTTTCATTCTTTTTTCTTTATTCTGCTCTGCAGTAGTTATTTCCACTATTTTATCTTCCAGGTCACTTATCCGTTCTTCTGCCTCAGTTATTCTGCTATTGATCCCATCTAGAGTATTTTTAATTTCACTTATTGTGTTGTTCATCATTGCTTGTTTCGTCTTTAGTTCTTCTAGGTCCTTGTTAAATGTTTCTTGCATTTTGTCTATTCTATTTCCAAGATTTTGGATCATCTTTACTATCATTATTCTGAATTGTTTTTCAGGTAGGCTGCCTATTTCCTCTTCATTTGTTAGGTCTGGTGGGTTTTTATCTTGCTCCTTCATCTGCTATGTGTTTTTCTGTCTTTTCATTTTGCTTATCTTACTGTGTTTGGGGTCTCCTTTTGCAGGCTGTTCATGGTTCCCGTTGTTTTGGGTGCCTGTCCCAGGTGGAGGGGATTAGTGCCTGTGTTCTGGTGGAAGAGGCTGGATCTTGTCTTTCTGGTGGGAAGGTCCACGTCTGGTGGTGTGTTTTGGGGTGTCTGTGGACTTATTTTGGTTTTAGACAGCATCTCTGCTACTAGGTGGGGTTGTGTTCCTGTCTTGATAGTTTGGCATAGGGTGTCCAGCACTGTAGCTTGCTGGTCATTGAGTGAAGCTGGGTCTTGGTGTTGAGATGGAGATCTCTGGGAGATTTTTGCCGTTTGATATTATGTGTAGCTGGGAGGTCTCTTGTGGACCAGTGTCCTGAAGTTGCGTCTCCCACCTCAGAGACACAGCACTGACTCCTGGCTGCAGCACCAAGAGCCTGTCATCCAGATGGCTCAGAATAAAAGGGAGAAAAAGTAGAAAGAAAGAAAGAAGGAAAGAAAGAAGATAAGATAAAATAAAGTTATTAAAGTAAAAATAATTATTAAGAAAAAAAATTTTTTTAAAGAAAAAAAAACGGGTGCTTCCCTGGTGGCGCAGTGGTTGAGAGTCCGCCTGCCGATGCAGGGGACACGGGTTCATGCCCAGGTCCTGGAAGATCCCACATGCCGCGGAGTGGCTGGGCCGGTGAGCCATGGCCACTGAGCCTGCGCGTCCGGAGCCTGTGCTCCGCAAGGGGAGAGGCCACGACAGTCAGAGGCCCGCGTACAGCAAAACAAACAAACAAACAACAACAAAAAACGGACTGAAAGAACCATAGGACAAATGGTGAAAGCAAAGCTCTAGGGACAAAATCTCACAGAGAAGCATACACATACTCACAAAAAGAGGAAAAGGGGAAAAAATAATAAATCTTGCTCTCAAAGCCCACCTCCTCAATTTGGGATGATTCGTTGTCTATTCATGTGTTCCACAGCTGCAGGGTACATCAAGTTGATTGTGGAGCTTCAATCCGCTGCTTCTGAGGCTGCTGGGAGAAATTTCCCTTTCTCTTCTTTGTTCGCAGAGCTCCCGGGGCTCAGCTTTGCATTTGGCTACGCCTCTGTTTGTAGGTCGCTGGAGGGCGTCTGTTCTTCGCTCAGGCAGGACGTGGTTAAAGGAGCAGCTGCTTCGGGGACTCTGGCTCACTCAGGCCATGGGGTGGGAGGGGTGCGGATGCGGGGCGAGTCTGCGGCGGCAGAGGCCAGTGGGACGTTGCACCAGCCTGAGGCACGCCGTGCGTTCTCCCGGGGAAGTTGTCCCTGGATCCTGGGACCCTGGCAGTGGCGGGCTGCACAGGCTCCCCGGAAGGGAGGTGTGGATAGTGACCTGTGCTCGCACACAGGCTTCCTGGTGGCGCCAGCAGCAGCCTTGGCGTCTCATGCCCGTCTCTCGGGTCCGCGCTGTTAGCCGCGGCTCGCGCCCGTCTCTGCAGCTCCTTTAAGCAGCGCTCTTAATCCCCTCTCCTCGCGCACCAGGAAACAAAAGAGGGAATAAAAAGTCTTGCTTCTTCCTTCTTCGTCAGGTCCAGACTTTTTCCCCCGGACTCCCTCCCGGCTAGCCGTGGTGCACTAACCCCCTGCAGGCTGTGTTCACGCTGCCAACCCCAGTCCTCTCCCTGCACTCCGACCAAAGCCCCGTCCACCCCAGCGGGTGAGCAGACAAGCCTCTCAGGCTGGTGAGTGCCGGTCGGCACTGATCCTCTGTGCAGGAATCTCTCTGCTTTGCCCTCCGCACCCCTGTTGCTGTGCTCTTCTTCGCGGCTCCGATGCTTTTCCCCTCCGCCACCCGCAGTCTCCGCCCGCGAAGGGGCTTCCTAATGTGTGGAAACTTTTCCTCCTTCACAGCTCCCTCCCACTGGTGCAGGTCCTGTCCCTATTCTTTTGTCTCTGTTTATTCTTTTTTCTTTTCCCCTACCCAGGTACGTGGGGACTTTCTTGCCTTTTGGGAGGTCTGAGGTTTTCTCCAGCGTTCAGTAAGTGTTCTGTAGGAGTTGTTCCACGTGTAGATGTATTTCTGGTGTATCTGTGGGGAGGAAGGTGATGTTCGCGTCTTACTCTTACACCATCTTCCCCCAAAGCTCTGGTTGGCACTTTAATCTTGGACTTCCTAGTCTCCAGAACTTGTCTTCGTGTGGTCACCATCAGTGACTGGTCTGGGACCTCAACTGCTCCCCAACATCAGGGGTCTCTGCTAGTGTTGGAGAGTCTCCTGCAGAGGCGGGGGGTGGCTGTGGCTCACTGTGGGGACAAGGACACTGGCAGCAGAAGTTCTGGGAAGTACTCCTTGGTGTGAGCCAAAAAAAGGTTTTTAATTTAGATGAATAGTGGCTTAAGGAAATGGGCAATATCAAGTCAGTTTATGCAGATTATATTAATCTGATATAAACACAATTCTTACACATTTTCTGTCCTTTGCAGTAAAAGGCAGTTCTCTCATTTGCCATTCTAGTCCACAATGCTAATTATTTTTTTTCAGTAAATGGCATATGTTGTCTATACATACATCTCTTTGTTTTTATGTCCAAGGAAAGAATTAATACTTGCTTTGTTTTCTTTAAAATCAGTGACACTTGTATAGCAATATATTTGTGTGGATGGGTGTGGGCTAGATCAGTGCCTGGAAAACTGTAGTCACCTGAAGAGCTTATTTAAGTACAGATTCCAGGCCCCACCCACAGAGTTTCTGATTTGGTATGCATGGGATGGGCATGAGTATTTGCATTTCTAACAAGCTCTCAGATGTTGCTGATTCTGTCATGTTGTGGCTCTTGTTCTGAATAGCATTGGACTGGACAACATAGGAGAATCAGCTGTGCAACACAGGAAGAGAAGGGGAAGAGATAGATTAGATAAAGTAATCTTCAGTGTCTACTTGTACTGGGTTGGATAGTAGCCTCCGAAAGATACGTCCACCAGGAACCTCAGAATGTGACCTTATTTGAAATAAGGATCTTTGCAAATCCTTTGGATGAGGATTTTGAGATGAGCTCATCCTGGATAATATGGGCCCTCAATCCAACGATAAGTGTTCTTATGAGACAGACATCTATCCTTCAGAACTGTAAGACAATAATTTTCTGATGCTTTACCAAATCTGTGGTAATTTGTTATGGCAGATTTGGGAAACTAATACACTACCAAAGTCCAGCCATATCAAAGTGCCAAGTTCCCTCTGTCGTATGGTCTAAGAAAAAAGGGTAGAGTTCTGACACTGACCTGGTGGACTAGTATAACAATGAAACAGTGACTGAACATCAACTAATTGCCAAACACTGTTGGATACTTCCTGGCATGTTGTGTAATTAATCTTCCCTCAAATGCCTTGAGGTAGTTATTTTTTTAGCATTATTTAACTAAAGAAGACCCTGAAATGCAGAATGGTCATTTAGTCAGAAAATATTTATTACGTGTCTACCTTACGCCAGGCTCTTGCTGGATGTTACAGTAGTCAGTGACTTACCAAAGGTGATCCCACTTGTAGGTGCCAGAGTCAGCATCCAGATCCAGACCCTCTCCTTCCAGATGCAGTGCCCTTCTCCATCCATCATACGTTGTCAAAGCCTGGAGCAGGAAAGCACAGGGCGTTTGGCAAATACTGACTAGTCCATTTTGGCTGCTATGCAGTATTTAACAAAGGAGAAAAGGAATTTATTATGACCAGCACAACTCACTGTAATTTATGGTAGTCGTCTAGCAGTATTTCTTTCTATTAGTACCTATAAAGCAGTTTTCACTTTGTTACCTGAATTTCATTTCCACTTGTGACCAGCCTTTCAATTCATACTCAAATATGCATGTAACATAAGCTGATCCTTAATAACAAGATAGAAATAATAGCATTACATTGTCTTTGGAGATATAGTTCAATGATTTAGACAACAGTATTTCTATACGTATTTTTTACCATATAGGTATATAACAGTCCTGGAAAAACTATTTGAATATTACCTTGAGGTTGAAGATCACAAAAAGAAGATCACTTACTCTTTAGCATCATAATAATATGAATTCCCTGAATGTTTCATACAAACTTCCCCTGAGTGATTATTAGGATATAATTTTTTATGAGAAGTAAATTAAAATATCCCCTTTTAACTGTAAATTCATCAGTTTCTACTTGTAATTCTGTTTCTCTGTATATTTTAAGGCTAAGATTTTGGTATATACAGGTTCAGGACTATTATATTTTGGGGGTAGATTGTTTCTTTTAGCATTAAGTAATAACCTTTTTATCTCTGATTATGCTTTTTGCCTTAATATCTGCTTTTTTCTACCAGTAATACTGTAGCAGTATTCCCTTTGTTAATAATCATTGATATATTGTATCTCCTTACTTTCAATTTTTCCATGTCACTGCATTAAAAAAATTTTTTACCTTCATTGAGATATAACTTAGTCAGTCCTTTAAATTGTAAAATCCAGTGTTTCTTAGTATATTCACAGTTGTCAACCAATACCACTATCTAATTTCAGAACACTTTTTCATACCACCAAAAGAGAACCTGATATTCATTAGGAATCGCTGCCCATTTCTACATCCCCTCAGTCCCTGGCAATCACTAATCTACTTCTGTCTCTATGGATTTGCCTTTTCTGGACATTTCAGATAAATGAAATCATACAACGTGGCGTTTTGTGTCTGACTTTTTTTCAACTTTTCACTTACCGTAATGATTTCAAGATTCATCCACGTTGTAGTATGTGTCAGTACTTCACTATTTTTAAAGGCTGAGTAATATTTCATTACATGGATATATCACATATCTATCCATTGATGGATATTTGGGTTGTTTCTACTTTTTTGGCTATTATGAATAATGCTGTTATGCACATTCATAGTTTCATAATTATGACCAAATATAATTTTTTACATGGACGTATGTTTTCATTTCTCTTGGACATATACCTAGAAGTGGAATTGCTGCATCATGGGGTAACTCTACATTTAACATATTGAGGAACTGTCAAACAGTATTCCAAAATGGCTCCACCATTTCACATTCCCACCAGCAATGTACGAGTGTTCCAGTTCCTCCACATCCTTCATCTTGTCCTTGCTTAGACATTAAAACCCCAGTCCCAAGCCCTTTTGGCCCTTTTCTGGTATAAATTCTCTGTGGGTCTTCACCATGTCAGTTCCCACCTGTATAGCTTTGCATTCCACATGTTTCTGACATCTGAATATTTCTTTTTCTTTCTTTAAAGATCATATATGAATGAAAATATAAAAGTAGTTTTACTTAGTATTTTTGTGTATTTGTGGAAGGTGAGGAAGGGAGAGTGGATATAGGGGGTAGGCATTTGTACTGGATGAGTCGACCATTCCTAGAAGTTGAGCAGGTCAGTGGAATTGCAGTGATGATGAAGTGGCTGACTTAGAATTACATATGTTATTTAGGGCTGGGGACCAGAGTTTTTCTTCTGGGCTAACTTACTCAGACCATATAGGATCCATTATTATGCTGAACTCATCGTATCCCATATGAACTAACTGATCTTTTTGTGTTGTTACTTTACAGATGCAAGTTTCCAAAAATAATACTCAAAAGAAAAAGCCTAAATTTAGGAAAAGGTATGCTTTTTTAAATTAAAAACTATTATGATAAAATTGAAATATATATATATTGGGTTTAATTTTTATATGACATTTCCCCCTGGTTCTTAATTTTGTTTCTCTAGGGAAATACGTTTTAAATTTTCTAAAAGAATTAATAAAATGATAAGTAGTAGGCTTAGAATTATGGAGAAAGTTTTATGTTAGTACAAATGTGTTGAACTATACGTTTCAAAGATTAATATCATGTGAGCAACCAGATAAGAAGCAGGTTTTTAGTTTAAAAATAGGTAATGCAAACCAGAAATAAGCCTTTATAATAAGTCACTGATGACAAGTTTTAGTGTTTATCACTGAACCAGCCATACAGGTTATTTATTTTTTTAATGAATAGTAATCAGTGTTATGTGAAAAGGAGTCCTACTCAAAGACAAAGACTGGCCTAATATGACAGTCCTTCTCTTCTTTGTCCTTTTTTAGAAGATGAATAATTAAATTTTTAAAAAGGACTTTCACTTCCTAATCTTGACACTTCACAGTAACCTCATCAAATAGATAGGGGTATATCATAATTATCTCCACCTAAAAGATGAAGAATTTGTGCCTTAAAGAATTTAAGTGACTTTCTCAGGATCTGGTTAGAGAAAATGCGTTTGAACAGATGTTTTCTGACTCTAAATCAGCAACATGGTGTAGTGGGAAAAGCATGGATTTTGCAGTCTGACAGAATTTAGTACTATCACGTTCAACCATTTTCCTATGTTGTCAAATTTCTTAGTTCCTCTGAGTAACAATTGGTAGGTTTTTGGAGGGAGGATTACACGAAAAAGGCTGTGTAAGGTGCTGGGTAGATTACTAGTGGTTTTCACCTAGTGAGAGCTCAGATCAGTATTATTTTGTTTTTCACTGCCTTACTTACTGTGTACAACAACAAAGAAAAAGTACCCCAAGTTAGGAAATATATACTCATAATTTACAGTTACCAATGAATATGCATGAACAGTTATTTAAATATACATGCCTGATCTTTTGAAAATAAATCTGTCAAATTCTTTTTCTAGGAAAGCTATTTTAAAATCATCTTTTGAAAATGTTTGTTCAGATGATGCCTTATCAAAGGAAAACATGGGTATGTGAAGGCCTGTCCTGCTTTTAGTTCTTTTACCTGTATTTAATTTCACCACATATAATTGTATTCCTTTGAAGAAAAAAAAATGTACATGTATACATATATGAGAAACATTAGTGGGTTTTTGGTATTGATTTACATACTAGGGATTTTCAGTTGTCTTCAGGTTTCTATTCCCTCGAATTAAATTTTCTCTGACTTTGTCATATATTTAATTTTTTAAAATAAAGCATCAGCAGTTGTGGAAGGAAATACCAGCATCAATACGCTTCAATCCAGACTTATCTATTCCACATTTATTGGGGTCCTAGGGGTGCCAAAGGGGGAGAAGGAGGAAAAGCAGCAGCCTAGGGCTTCCAGCTGAATTAATTGCCATTGGAGTTAGACCACAGTAGGGAGAATGTCGCCTGCAGGGAGAAGGTCTTCACTTTCAAAAGCACTTTACTTTTCCTACATTTTCGTTGGTCTTGAAAAGCAGGCACATGCTTGTTTGCTAGGTGGAACTTTGGCAGCCATACAAAGAGGTTTCAAAGCCAGTTAAACCCAGAGAAGTCATTGTGCCACACTCCCTCTCCTTGAAGCCACTCCAAGACCCTACGGGGCTCTCATTTCCATTGGCTAAATACGCCATTTGTTTTCAGTCTCAGTAAAAGAGAGGAAAGCAGGCAGAGGAAGGACGAGGTAGGTTTTTTTTTTTTTTTGCGCGGTACGCGGGGCTCTCACTATTGTGGCCTCTCCTGTTGCGGAACACAGGCTCCGGACGCGCAGGCTCAGTGGCCATGGCTCACGGGCCTAGCTGCTCCGCGGCATGTGGGATCTTCCCGGACCGGGGCACGTACCCCACATCGGCAGGCGGACTCTCAACCACTGCACCACCAGGGAACCCCGAGGTAGTTATTTTTTAAAAAGAAATTTCTTTGGCTCCTCTCCTAAACCACTACAAAATTCTGTTGTTTCTATCTCTTCTTAAACTTATTCTGCTACTGCTTTCCCGCTATTTAAGGTGCTTTTTTTCTTTTTTGGTTATTTTGTTCCTTTGCCTCACATGATCAGTTCAGATATTCCTGTAGAAATATCAAAAGTCATTTTAGACCTAGGCTGAGTTACCACCAGGTGACCCTGATAGTACAGCTGGATCCTTCTCCTCTCCAACTAGCACAGGATCCTACAGAAGAAATTCATGCCTGCCAGGAATCCACTGACTGGAAATGACTCTTCCATGTAAATGAGTGAACACATCTCAGTAGTCTTCCACTAAAGGGAAGCCCTGTCAGTAGTCTCATGTTCTGTATGGCTCTGAAAGTCTCAGTAGTTAATTGTTAAAATAGTTTACCTGATCAATGTTCCACTCCTCAATCCCATTTGAACTAAAGAACAGAAACATCTAGTCTTCTGTGTTCTTTGTAAGAGCTGACTACTTCCTGAAAGAGTAGTTCTTTTTCAGTAGTTTGTACCCTCCTCAAATTTTTTACCCACTACCCATATTTCTGTGGATCCCTTGATGCAGGCCTCTGAGATCTCTCATTTCTTCTTAGCTTAAGGTAGGATCAGTCCTAGATCGAGCAACAGAGGAAAATTATACCGTCAGATTCTTGAGTCTCCACCCCACTTTTGGACCCTCTTTCCTTATGCTCCCAGGTGCTAATGTGTCTCCTGTTAGTCTACTGCCCCAGCTGTGATATTCCATTATGGGTTTTATGCTCTACAGTTGCTTCTCTCTTTCCCTTAGTTAGAGATCCCAGGGAGAGTCAATTAAGTTGATCTACTTTACCTTTCCAAGTATCAGTTTCTTCATCTGTAATAAAGAGATGCAGTAGAAGCCCTCTTATCCGACAAAGAGAGGACTATTTCTGGAAAATAATAGAAAAAATTGAGGAATCATTAAATAAATTAAACTGTATATTCATGGCTGTATAAAGATTTAATCTAATGCCGGGAGGGAGAGATAAATTAGGAATTTGGGATTAACATATACACACTACTATATATGTAAAATAGGTAACCAACAAGGGCCTACTGTATAGCATAGGAAACTATATTTAATATCTTGTAATAACCTATAATGGAAAAGAATCTGGGAAAGAATATATATACACATATATATATATCATTTTGCTGTACACCTGAAACTAACACAACATTGTAAATTAACTATACTTCAATTTTAAAAAGTGGTTATAAAAAGAGATTTAATCTAAGAAATAGCTATTTGTGGAGCATGTCTGTATTTTTTTGGAGAATTGCCACCCGAAATATCTTGTATTATATTTTTTTTTCAGTGTTTAGGGACCAAAAAAAAAATAATCCATCGATGATGAAATAATAATACAATAATGATAACACCTGTAGCAGTTAGTATGTGTCCTCACTTTTCTAAACATTTCATATATATCAATTCATTTAACCCTCACAAGATCTATATGAGATAGATAAGGTAGATATTATTTTAACGCCCATTCTGTCAGTGGAGAAACTGAGGTACTTAATAGGTTACGTGACTTTTCTAAGGTCACATAGTGTCTTAAAATTAATCAAAGTTTGCAACAATTTCCTTGGTTGCTTTGAGTACCAGAAGCTTAAAGCTAAATTTATGTTTTTTCTTTACAGCACTGGTAGTTGGTCTAAGCATTTTTTAAATGTAATGCCTTTCGTATCTTCCTTAATGAATTGATTTTGACTTCTTTTATTTTCAGTCTTTCAGTTTTTGTCATTTGTTTTATTGTATCAGTGTTTTCTGTTGGTAAATACCTCATTTCTTTTTGGGAAGTAGACAGTGTATTAAACTTTTTATAGATAAAAGATTGACATAGTACCCTGGATTAACTAATAATCTACTAACATTAATTAATAAGTTAGCAAAGGATGTGTTCATTAGCTGTCTGAGATAGGTGAGCATGGCAGAGAATGGCTAATATAGGAAAGGTCTGGATGGTGGCTGAGCCCGAGTAGGAGATGAAAGCTTGAGGCCTGGGTCTGGGGTGTAAAAGGCTAACGGGGAGAAGGGTGCTGTCTCGCTATTCAAGGCAAACTTTGCCCACCTGCTCTTGGTTTGGAGTCACCTTTAACCTCTCGGCCCTTGTGCCTCCTGTTTCTGTTTGTGTCCCAGAAAGGTGTCCTCTTCTTCATTCCACTTCAGCCTGTATTTCACTCATCTCTACGTTTAAATCATGAACACGCAGAGGAGGGTTTGTGGTTACTTGAAAATAAAACAAAACCAAGTGCTTTTTCCTCCTTTTCACCCTCCTTTTCTGTAAGAATGACTTCAAAATTTCAACATTGAAATGGCCCTGAAAGTTTATTTAAGATGCTATTTTTCAGTGCCAGGTTTGAAATAACCCAGCCAGTGGCCTCGTTATATAAGGGAGGAAATAGCTTCTTTAGACATTTAATAGAGAAATAGAGAGTAAAGAAAACTTCATAAATATACATTTGAAGGCTTTTAAAATAGTGACTGATTGGACTTCCCTGGTGGTGCAGTGGTTAAGAATCCGCCTGCCAACGCAGGGGACACCGGTTCGATCCCTGGTCTGGGAAGATCCCACATGCTGCGGAGCAAGTAACCCTGTGCACCACAACTACTGAACCTGTGCTCTAGAGGCCGCAAGCCACAACTGCTGAGCCCATGTGCCACAACTACTGAAGCCCGTGGCCCTAGAGCCTGTGCTCCGCAACAAGAGAAGCCACGACAATGAGAAGCATGCACACTGTGGGATAGGGAGGGTGGGAGGGAGACTCAAGAGGGAGATATGGGGATATATATATATATGTATAGCTGATTCACTTTGTTATAAAGCAGAAACTAACACACCATTGTAAAGCAATTATACTCCAATAGAGATGTTTAAAAAAAAAGAAGCATGCACACCACAACAAAGAGTAGCCCCCGCTCTCCGCAACTAGAGAAAGCCCATGTGTGGCAACGAAGACCCAACACAGTGAAAAATAAATAAAATATAAATAAATTTATTTTAAAAAATAGTGACTGATTTATTGAGATAAACAGTAAGTTATTTCTTATCAGGAATGGAAAAAAACACTGATTTATTTTATAAAAAGTCATTTTTAAAAGCCAGATATGGACTTCAGTATGAGAGATACCTTTTTCTTTCCTTTTCTTTTTTTTTTTTTCCACTTTCTCTGCATGATAGAGCAGCTATCACTCAACAAATTGAAGCAAGTTAGGAAAACTACAGGATAATGAGGATTGATAGAAGTTGATTGGTCATGCAGTTAGCACAGGCGTGCATTCTCTCTCTATCTTTGGAGGAGATCATTGACCAATTTTGATAACCTAGTTTGTAGATTACAGTAACTGCAATTTCTGAGAATTATTTTTGCACTCTCTGCGTTTACAGTATAGGAATACCCATTTAGAAAAGCAAGCCTCCTGTTGCTCTGGAAGCAGAATTTGACATCAGTCAAGTTGGTGTTATGAACCCTGGTTGATTCATGAAGTCATCCATTACTTTGTCTTCCCTTTGATCGAAAGGCAGTGTACATACTTTTCCAGATCACTTGAAAACAGAGAGCCTGCAATGGCGCTTGGCAATGACATTCATTATCATAAATTGATTGTATTTTAGTCTAGCCTTAGAAATAAAAAGAAGTTTGTGTGCCATTTTTCCTTTACAGCAGAGCTCAAAATACACCTTCTCAGCAGTGCACTGAATGTCAGTTATCAATTTCCATA
This sequence comes from Aethalodelphis obliquidens, assembly GCF_003676395.1. Lineage (NCBI taxonomy): Eukaryota > Metazoa > Chordata > Mammalia > Artiodactyla > Delphinidae > Aethalodelphis > Aethalodelphis obliquidens. The sequence goes on from NW_020838006.1 coordinate 1,367,432, forward strand.
GACTCAGAATGTAAAGTAGGAAAACCCAACATCTGTGAGTGGGACTGGGGAATTGGTGTGAAGATAGCCACACAGTTGTTATTAAGTGACAGGTTACTAAGTAAGAAATCTGTCATAAAGAGAGGTTAATCTCATTAACAAAACTGATTCAGTGAAAATGTACTTTCCTACAGAAAATTCTGATTCAGTAGATATGGTGTTGCATTCATATTTTTTAATAAAGTCTCCAGGTGATCCTTGTGCCCCTAGATTTTGAATATCATTGTTCTAGAATGTAATAGCTTATCCTCTGTGTTCTTAGGCTTTGGCAGTTAACACAGATCTGTGTGCTTACAACTAACATGTCAGTTACGGTTTTTGTTTGTTTGTCTTTAAACATAGGAACTGGTTCTGAGGTATGGAATGGCTTATCAGAAAGCTTCTTTCAAACTGTTTGTGAGAGTTTTCCACAAAGAAAACCTAAGACTGGCTAGATGGAGATGATGACCAGGAAGGCTCGTTGGTCTGTGGCTCTTCTCTGGGGCCCCTGACCCTTAGTAGGCACACAATAAACATTTGTTGATTAAATAAAAGAAGATGGTAATAAAATATGAATTCTTTTGAGCTGGAACGTCTCACGTTAATAATCTCTGTTTTTACCTTATAGCATGCTTAGTTTACAAGGATACCTGTGTGTGTAAACACACACACACACAAATGGATGTGTATATCATGCACAATTAAATTAATATGATTGCTGGGAACACCTTGATATATTCATTGATAATATTTTAGCGCTGAAGGGTGTGTCCTGCTTGGGTTCCATGAACTTTCAGCTGCTCTACCTCGTGTGATTTTTGGTTACTTGCCAATGAGCAGTCCATAATAGGGGTGGTGTGTCAGATTTGTATAACCAGAGTGGAAGGTGATGGGGTGTGTGTTCGTGGCCTTTCTCTTTCAATCATGCTGCCCTTGGAAGACTTCTCAGGGGCCCCATCAGTCTGTTTTGCAGAAGCAGGCCATCCGGGTCTCCTTCCCCTTATCTTTACTTCAACAAGACTTGGTATCAAATGAAAATGTTTGTTTTATTTAAATCGGGAATTCAGTTGATATTGTTAATCAGTGATTGAGTCTGTAGAGTTATAATAGGTGTTTATTTCTTTGATGGGGATATTATTTTATCTCAGCAAGTTCAATCAATTACCAGATTTTTTACATACTTACATATTTCTGTCACAGTAGCACCAAAAAACCACAATTTTTATAAGTGTGTGGGTTTTTTTTTTAATCAGATTAGGCAGTTAAGATGCATTGATATTTTGATTAGGAATAGACTAGTCTGGACTTAGCCTTGCCACTTAATTACATGGCTTCCCCTTTTAAACAGTAGCTTTAATAGTTTATTGCAGGAATTGACAAGTTGTGGCCCACGGTCCACGAGTTGCTGCCTGTTATTGTAAATAAAGTTTTATTGGGACACAGCCACTCTCATTTGGTTTAAGTGTATGTGTATGGTTTGCATCCAACAGCAGTATTGAGTAGCTGTGACAGAGACCATCTGGCCCACAAAGGCTGAAATATTTACTCTCTGGTCCTTCACAGAAAAAAAGTTGCTGACCCTCGGTCTATAAATAACAATTTAGTTTGGTGCCCTTGGCTCCTTATTTTAAAAATGCAAACTTCTAGTGAGCTTTTGATGTTTCAGGGATACTTTATAGTCTACACATAGCAAGAATGTAACCTACATTTTTCAAGGAATAATTATTCAATATAAAAGATTCACCTGGAAATCCATAGTAATTTCACATCAAGCAGAGGCCTATCTGAAAATTATACAAAGTATTTATTTTTTAATCTCATAACTTTAGAAAATGTCCTCTTTGGGGGTGGTTAATAGTATGAATTAGATTGAATTAATTAAGATATAACATTTTTGACTATATTAACGTTGTTTCTTTAGTTGTCTCTGAGACAGAACTTTTACTAAAAGAGCTGGAGCAAATGCTAGAGCAAGCGCGGGAGCCCACAGCCGCTCCTGATGAGTCCGAAGGGGAGCGCAGAGAGGAGACAGATACAGGAGAAAAGGTAGGGTCCATAGTGACCATCAGGCCTAAACAGCAACTCCAGACTCCTTAAACAGCAGAAATTGTTCCTGGATCTTCATTTTCACTATATGGGAAATGCTTTTCACTTCTGAAACTTGAGCCCTTGATTATCATGAGGTGAATAATAAACTAGTAGCCTGTTGAGAAATCAAGATGCATCTATCAGTCTTTGAAAAAAGTATATTTGAGCCAAGGAGCTCTTTTATTTTAGATATTTAAGGCTGGAATGAAGAGAGATGGAGGGGCTCACCGTCATCGAGGGGATGCCCATCTTTACAGTCAGGAGAAGGGCCAGGACAAGAGCCGCTCAGGAAACCTGCTCTACCTGGTTCATGCACAGGGTTGACCTCCATGGGGACAAACCTCATTAGTAACATCCTGGAGGTGGGGTTTTTCACTGGACTCTATTTCACCATTCTTAACTAAATTGTCTTTTTCTTTTGGTCAGCTATATTGGGCTGAGAAAGGCCATGTGTGCTTACTGTATTCAATATTTATATATGAAAACAGAAATTTTGAGTTGGTTGACACACTGCTCAGCACATCAGCTCCATGTCTGTGCAAATAAAATGAGGTACAAGCCCAGCTCATTAACACAGAGCAGCAGTGTGGCAGGTGTGAGAAAAATAAGTCATGGGGCAGACGCTTCCACAAGGTGGTACAGCTGTTCCCTATGTAGTTAGGAAGAAAAACAGCAGGGGGGAGCCCTGGAACCTTAAGGTTTCATTCCTTCTCTCATTCCCTCATTTGGGTATATAGTGTGCCTGGAGTCAGGAGGGCAGTGGATAGGAGACAGGCTCAGGATACAGTGCCTACGTGCCCATCCTGGTCCTGCCAGTGAGGATTTGGGGGACTTGGCAAGGTTGCCTAGCCAAGGGTGAAACAAGGCAAACCAGGAAAAGTGCTTTGCAGAGTAATTGACACCTAAGGTTGGCTGTTATTACAGATGAGAATTGTCAGTGGCAGCCGCTGGAGAGAGTATGAGCTAAGAATTTGTCACTTTGTCTCTTTTCCCATATTCTCACTTTGCGGAACTACCCATCCCCAAGTCTGTCTATTCTGAGATGCAGAAAAGGTGGATTTGTAAGTGGACAAGGTTGTTTACCCACTTTGGCTGATTTCATTCAGAACTTCAAGAAGAATAAAGATGATTCTTAAATACCTTCTTGACTGAGTTAGAAATCAAGAAATATACAGAATTTACAGTTGAGATCAAAATGTCAAGGAAAATAAAATTAATGATAAAAACACTTGCTGAGCTGAAAAACATAAATGTTTTCTTGGTCAGCGATACCAACTTGTACTTGAATTTCCATGGGTTGTGAATGCCATTTTTCCAATTAGAGTTCCTTTTTTAAAAAAAAAAAAACAAAAAACTTGTTGTCTCTATATAGATCCTACCCTTTGTAGAACAAGAGCTATAGATTGGTGATATATATGTTGTATACATGTAGTTAATATACAAATTATTCTTTTCTAGCAAATGTGTGTTCTGTTTGAGCACCATATGGATTTTTGCAGTGGTTTTTCTTTTTTTTCAGTCTTATCAGTTTGTCTTTTCAAAAATACAGCCAGGGGCTTCCCTGGTGGCACAGTGGTTGAGAGTCTGCCTGCCGATGCAGGGGACACGGGTTCGTGACCCGGTCTGGGAAGATCCCACATGCCGCGGAGCGGCTGGGCCCGTGAGCCATGGTCGCTGAGCCTGCGCGTCTTGAGCCTGTGCTCCGCAACGGGAGAGGCCACAACAGTAAGAGCCCCGCGCACCGCAAAAAAAAAAAAAAATACAGCCAGGTTGATTTTTATAGAAATGTCCTGGAGCTTTTACAGCCACAGAATTGGCTTCTATTTTGCCATTATAACTAGTAATTTCATAGAACAGAAAATTACTTCTGATTTTTATTTCTTAAGGTAAAATACATAGTTTTTATACATCACCAGCCAGGAGCTTGCTCTTTGTTTTAGATTCTTGTAATATTTTATGCTTTCAAAGTCATTTAGAAATTATAAAATTTAACCATTTTAACTTGCTGGTAGTAGGCAGGTGAGTGCCACCTGCTGACTGGTTCATAAGCTTCTCTCCACACTGAGCTTTACAAGTCTGGAATTCATGGCAGGTTCAGGGTACTTAGGGCCTTGTTCACTTTTAAATAAGGAGAATAGCAATGAGACCAACTGTCAAAGCTGGAGCAATTTACAGCTTAAAAATAAAAAAATGATCACCTAAGGGATTTCTTTTTTTTGTTAGTAGGAAAAATTAATATATCTTCCAAAGGTAATACCACTTAACACTGAAGATGTGTTTTGTTTTTAGGAGAAAATGGCCTTTACAAACTAACACATCAAAAGGAGCCATCTGATAATTTTAAAGTTCTGAGCATGTTTATTCTTTGGGCAGATAGTGTTTGAGCTATTTTCAAAGTTGTAAATTTGATGATGTTTTCATCATTCATTTCATGTATGAGGTTTCAGGTGGATTACTCTCAAGCATTTATACCAATGAATTGAGAGTAGCAACATGAACAAAAAGCATACACACATGGATAATCAAAATCCATTTCTATTTGTCGTTGAGATTATTTTCCTCAGTAGAGTCACCTTTCTAATTAATTATGTTCTTAGCTAATATTAACACTAGTTGACATGACCTGACGTGGAAAAAACTGGGAAGGAATTAATTTCAGATTATTATAAGAATCCACCTGAATAATTCACAAATTAGATAGTCCATATACAGATAAGACAGAGTTTACTGAATAATAATTATTTTAATAATTATTGTAATGAAAGGTACATTTTTGATACATGGAAGCACTTGTCTAAACTGCATGTATTCTTTTTTAATTTATTTATTTATTTATTTTTGGCTGTGTCAGGGCTTTGTTGCTGCACGTGGGCTTTCTCTGGTTGCAGCGAGCTCTTCGTTGCAGTGCAGAGGCTTCTCATTGCAGTGGCTTCTCTTGTTGCGGAGCACAGGCCCTAGGTGTACAGGCTTCAGTAGTTGCGGCACATGGGCTCAGTAGTTGTGGCTCATGGGCTCTAGAGTGCAGGCTGAGTAGTTGTGGCGCATGGGCTTAGTTGCCCTGCGGCATGTGGGATCTTCCCAGAGCAGGGCTCGAACCTGTGTCCCCTGCATTGGCAGACGGATTCTTAACCACTGCACCACCAGGGAAGTCCCATAAACTGCATGTATTTTTTTTCTTTCATTGTGTGGGAAGTTACCTCTGCCTTTAATGACCCTTGAAGTTGTAAATCTCGTGTGTGTGTGTGTGTGTGTGTGTGTGTGTTTGCATTGTTTTTACCTGTGTTCTTTCCCACTAAGCTAGCACACACTCTCACTGTTCATAAGGAATGCAGATGCTTATGAGAAAATGAGAACAGAAAAGTGTGACTAAAACAGTTTTAACTTGTATTCCCCATAGTAATCATTTTTAAAATAAACAAATATAGAAAACTCTCAGAAGTTTAATTTTAATGACCACATTTTGCCAAAGCATAAAATTAAAACTAACTAAAAATGTGTGATGTTGGAGAGTAGAGACAGGACCAAATACTATATTATTTTTACACTCACACACTTACTGTACGTTATACTTTATGTGGGGATCATTATTTGACCACCAGCAAATGGAACACCTTCTTAAGGAGTTACTGACAACTTTATGTTTTGTTCAAATAATTAAGCCTGGTCTTCAAGTAAATTTGATGACTTGTATGATTATTTTTACAGTTATCGAAATGTGGCCCTGAAGCTCCTGTTGGCAGCTCGCTTGAGAACCACTGTGACGAGGACTATCTTGTAATTGATGGGCTAAGATTAAAAGCTGGAGAATGTATTGAAAATATAACTAACAAGTTTAAAGAAATAGATGCGTTGATGTCTGCATTTTAGGGCATTACAGATATTTTCAAAAGTTAATTATAAAAACATTTACATCTTTACATTTTCCCAAAGTCAAAACTTAAAAATGTTTAGTGAAATAGGTATACATTATACTGAAGTTGTTATTTCTAATAACTTTCTACTTCGTGTTTTGAAAATATCCATTGTTTTGAGAGTCAATCAAATGGTAATTAAGTTAGTGTTATAAATTTAGAATCTGAGAAACCCTGATATTTGTATTTGTAGGGTTTTTTTCTTGTTTGCCTTAATTTTAAAATGGCTTATGAAACCTACTTCACAAATACATGCTTTACAATGATTATTTAGGCCCTTTGTTCAAATGTGGCTAACTGTTAAAATGACTGCCAATGCTATTATAATTCTTACAGATATTTCAAATCTAATATACTTAGAGAACGTGAATTTGTAGTAGAAAGAAGCTACTGTAAAATAAAAGGAAATAATAAAAAATGGTTGTGTAATAGAGTTGGAGCTTTTCTTAAAAAACAAAAATGTCAATTGCCTTATTATACTGGAAACAATCTTTTCAGCTACAGTTCCCTAACTGAGTAACAGAGTCTATGAAGGGTCTTTGGAAGATTAGAATCCTGGACCCTTCCCCACTGAATCAGTATCTCTGGAGGTGAGGATGGGAAAATGTAATTTAAAATATATAGAGGTAAGTTAAACGTATTCACTCTAGAAAAATCTAAACAATATACAAAAGTAAAAGGTACATCCTGCAGTACCACTTCCTTAACATCCCCCCTGGAGCCCCATTCCTTAGAGGTCCCCATGAATGGTTTCGGTGGGTGTCCTTCTCACTCATGTTCTGTGCTCATCAACTTGTGTGTCTGCACATCCATCTCCAGTTCTAGCTCTGGCTCCCTCTCTATACCTCCCTCTCCCTGGGGGCAGGGGTAGGGGAAAGGGCATTCCACGCACATAAAAACAAAAACCAAAGCTTAAGCAGAGAAGAAAAGAGAGCATCTGGGCCCTGGTGTTGGTTGAAGTAGCTGGAGTGGAGTGTGATGGGGGGAAGTTGAGCCACAGCAGATGAGGAGGCTGTGTACCCAGGCTAAGCAACCTGGGGAAGAGGTTCAAACATTTGAGGAAACTCAGCAGTGCAGTGTGGGTGAGTGAGCAGGAGAGACCGTGGAGTCAAGAGCGTCAGCGGGCAGGCTACTTGGTAATTTGGTTGTGAGAGCATGGGGGCCTGTATTATGGTGGTACCTTGATGGAGAGAGGCAGGTAGAGTCAGGCTCGATTAACATGAGTGGATGATCAGGACTTGGAGATTGGATATAGGCATGGGACCAGGTTTCTGGTGTTCACAGTGCTGTTCACTGAGGTAGGAACACATGCATATTAGAAACGTAGGACACATGTCAACTTTGGGCCAAACTGTGTAAGTTCAGCTGAGAGTCTAGGCTGTTAATGCTTTAACAAAATCTATGTTTCAGCACCACACTACGAACCAGAGTGACTAGGAACAGTCTCTCCACACATCGTATTTCAATTCTAAGTGGTTTAAAACAGTGAAGGCTAAGGCTTCCTTTTTCTTCCAGCTGAATTTACTCCAGAGTATTTTAGAAAAACTCTTTCACTTTTCCTTAGCAGTATGATTTTATATTCACAGCCTACGAAATATCTCAAAAGTAATTGATCCCATTGTGTGTTACTCCTTAGAATCAACTATAAAAATGACTTCAACTGTATTTGCAAGACTTTATCCACAATTCAGGTGTTTAATCTAAACCCCAACTAGTAGGTCGGTTAGATCACTTATAGCTAATTCCTCTTGGTGGAGCAGCCGGTGCTTATCAAAGTGAGAGTCCGTACGTAAGATGCTGAAATTTCCAGACTGAATTCGACTCTGCAGTGGTCTAAGTGATAGAGTCTGGAATGTCCACTGGAGTCTTTGTGAGCTTGGGCAGCTCAAAATGATGCTGCGAACAAACATTTGAGTTGGCTCTTCGGCAGAGGAAACTGCAGTCTCCTTCCAAGAAGAGGCTGGGGGAGCCTCTGTTCATGTGAAGATACAGGCTTTCAAATTTCCAGATGCCATGTGCCCAGGAAGAGGATGAAGGTGCAGTCAACTAACATCTCTGTCCTCAGGGCTGAGAATCACACGTGGCTGAAGACCCTCCCCGCAGATAACATCCCATGTGGAAACAGAATGCCTGCCTTCAGATCCCGGTGCTGCCATCTACTAGCTGGGAGACCCGAGACAAGTTATTGAACTTCTTCGAGCCTAGGCTTCTTTCCATCTGTAGAGTGGAGGTTACTGTGAAAGGAAACATAATAAGCTACATAAAGTGTGTGTAACTATTGGAACACATGGAAAAGATGCAAGTTATGACTATGAATGTCATTGGCTCAGAGCCTTTCTCTTCTGACTGCCGCTGCCACGCTCCTCTGGGTCCTAATAGACTAACATCTTCCTTTCAGCACAGCCAGAGGTGACACCTACTTCTGCGGGTCTGGGACCAAGGATATGATTAGCTGCCTTCTAGGGCAGGCCTAGAGGTGAGCAGTACCCTACGTTTATAGCCAGAGCATCTAGTTGTGCCCCAAGGAAAACATTGTAAGGAAATTGCATCTGCCTTCCAAGGGAAGTTAAACTCTATGTACACTAGTTACACCAGGTTTGATATGTGAGGTGTAAGGCAATATGTCAGGGCCTTCTGCCCAAGCATTTGGATTCGAGTAAGAGCCCCTCTTTGTCCAGTTTGAGGAGGCTACCTGATCCTTTTTGGAATGATTTGGGCCAAGTCATCCCAGTCTACAGCCTCCATGAACTTAGGGAGGGTCAGCACGCATTGGAAGCTGAGTCCCCAGTTAGACCTGCAGACGCTGTAGAGTTGAGCACTGAAGCCAGCTCCGTTACCCTATATTCTAGGAAGACCTGGTCCATCTGCCCCATGCTAGAAGCCGAATTCATTCAGGGATTTCCATTGGTAAGAGGCTTAGCTCTATCTTTACTGGAGACAAACTGTGTACATTGAATGGATTAGTCTCTTTTTGCCTCCAGTGGGACAAAGTCTTGCAAGAGTCTGTAATGTCTATAGCCTTGACCTTACTGGCTCTGCAGTGGAGGCCAATGGGCCACAGTTAGTTAACCCATCTACTATAGACCTAGGCGCTACAAAGTCATAAACTTTGCAGATCAGTCTAGAGTCTTTGTGGAAAAAAATGGTGGTTTGCTCGTATGGACACCAGGGGGAGAAGTGGCAGGGGGGGCGGGGTGGTGGTGGTGGGATGAACTGGGAGATTGGGATTGACATATATACACTAATATGTATAAAATGGATAACTAATAACCTGTTGTATAAAAAATATATATACAAAAAAAATGGTTGTTTGCTCTTTCTAGAAGAACCTTGCATTCATGAATCTGAGGTGACCTGTGTAGTGCTTTAGGTCAGGGGTCCCCAACCTCCGGGCCACGGACCAGTACCCATTAGGAACTGGGCCGCACAGCAGGAGGTGAGCAGCAGACGATCTAGCGAAGCTTGTCTGTACTTATAGCTGCTCCCCATAGCTTGCATTACCGCCTGAGCTCCGCCTCCTGTCAGCATTATGGTGAGTTGCATAATTATTTCATTATATATTATAATGTAATAATAAGAGAAATAAAGTGCACAATAAATGTAATGTGCTTGAGTCATCCTGAAACCATCCCCCTCCCTGGGTCCGTGGAAAAACTATCTTCCACGAGACCGGTCCCTGGTGCCAAAAAGGTTGGGGACTGCTGCTTTAAGTAGAACCAGATCATTCTGCCATCTCCTGTCTTTACCAAATAGCAGGTAATCTATGACTCCACCATATTGGGGCTGACAAATGGTAGCATTTTGTTCCAGATACTTCCAGACCAGTAGAATTTGCTGTGGCCCTTCCAAAGGATGAAGGTAAGATTTTGAAAATTTTTGAAATGATCAAGTCCTATTCTATCATTTTTCTCTCTGTTGGGTCCCAACAGGAGAAATAGTACAATTTAAAAATTCTAATATTTCTTTAGGGCTGAACCAGTTCTTGATACCTCTCAGTAGAGTTCTAGAAGAGTTGGTTAGTACAGATAAATTTGGTCTTAAGGTCCAAGTGCAACATTCTCTGTGAACAAATCTAAATATTAGGATTTTTCCATCCACTGATTTGTTGCATGGTAAAATCACTCAAAGAAGTGAGCAACATAACCAAAGGAAAGGGCAGACAGAAAATTTTTGAAAGAATGAGTTGTTTGCTTTTAAATGCATACAGTAAGTTACTACAAGGAAGAGATGCGCTCAAAACAGAAACCAAACAAAAGAAAAGAACAGTTTGCAAGCAGCCCAGAAGTTGCTACTTAGAAAATAAAACTGTTATCTTCAGCCAGTCTAGGCAGGAAAAGATTCTTAAATTAAGATACAGCCTGGGGACAAAGATTAAGTCCAGGGAATGGTTGTTGAATTATATAACAGGAAAGACAAAGACCAAATTCAGGTGACTTGCAAGAAAACATGGCTTCAGGGCAAAGACCCAATCAGGGGTGTGGCTGTAACACTGCAAAATATGACAAAATGACTTTTTGTAGCTCTTTCAGCTGGACAGAGGCATGGGTCCACAGCCACTGGATGTGCCCAAAGTGTGCTAGTAATTCAAATCTGGAGAGAAATGTGTCTTGAAAAACATTGTGATTTTAACACATGGAATGAACTGCAATCAAATCCATAGAAAGCCCACTAAGTTGTAGAGAGAGTGATATTACCAAAGTCCTACCAGCCTGAACTAAAGAGACTGAAACACTTTTTGAGTGTGTCCAATTTTCTTCAGGTGGGAAGCAGGCTGGGAAAACGTAGCCACCAATGAAAGGTATAATTTTCAGTGTCCTCTTCAGAAGCAATGAGGAACATGATGGCAAGGGTATCTTGGGACAGAGCCGGGAGCTGTAGAGAGCATGGACTGTGGGTCCCAACCCTTACCCCCTCCCCCATCCACTCCTCCCTTTCCCATGGGAACAGAACCAAGATCCAATCAAGAAACACTTCCTATAATGGCCTATATGGGAAAAGAATCTAAAAATTGGATATATGTATAACTGGTTCACTTTGTTGTATACCTGAAACTAATACAGCATTGTAAATCAACTGTACTCCAATAAAATTTTTAAAAAAAGAATTAAAAAATAAATATATTAAATTTTTTTAAAAAGAGAGAAAGAAACACTTCCTACTCCCATGGCAGGAGAACTCTTCTAATTTGCCTAGAGGGACTTCAGATTTGCTGAAGATCAAGTTTCCTTGTTTTGAATAGGGGTGCCTATTGTGATTATCCTGTCTCTGTTACAGTGTTACTTATTGTGTGGGTGTGGGAGGGGGTGGGCCAGTAGCTTGTGCTTTTAGTTCCCAGGTCCATTTCACATCTGGACCATATGTAATCATGGAGTCCTAAATGTTTCCTGATGCCACAATTGGGTGAGACTTCTGGGTGCCCTTTGATGGAGGTGGGGATGTTTTTTGTACTGGAGGGATATAATGATGTGGCCGTGGAGGTGGGCAGAGTTAATTGGATTACTGGCTCGGGTTAGTTCTTTGAGTCTCCTGCATAATTACCACGGCCCTGTCATGGGCAGAGTGTCCTTCTCTGCCTTGTGACATTGGGCTTGGCCTTTTGCTTTGCTCCATGAAATAGGGCTGAAGTGATAGTGCCAATTTTTAGTCAAGGCCTTACAAGACTTGGCATGTTTCTTCTTTTTCTCTTGTGCCTTTGCCATCACCTTGAGAGGAATGTGCCCCCACAAGCCCTCTGGGAGAGGGAGAGACTGAGACCATGGCAAGAACTCAGACCTGTAGACCTGCAGAGTGAAGCAGAGCTGCCCCAGGTGACCTCTAGAGCCGTAGGATAAAGGAGTGTTGCTTTTAGCCACTCGATTTTGGGGTCATTTATTACACGGCATTATTGTGGCCCTAGTTTACCGACACACTTGGCTTCTTGGTCCCAGCAACAATCTCACAGATTAGCTGTGGTGTCAGCTTCCCAGCTGTACCTGCAACATTTTCTCCTTAGGTTGGAACTACTGTCACAATAGTCCTGCCTCCTGGGTAGACCCAGAGTGCTAGCCTGAGGCCTTCTGCCTGGACTTTCCCAGCTTTGCCTAGTTCTGGCCCAGACTGGCCCCTCAGACTGGCTCAGCCCACCCCTGCACTGCCCACAGTGGTAAGTTTTATTGGAAACTTTATTGCTTTATCAAGGAGGCAGCATATGTATAGATATTACAAATAAGTAGTATACCAACACCACCAACATATCACTAAGGGCTTGTAAGAGTGAGTCACTTGTTCCTTGTAAGTAGTTTTAGACACTACAGTAATCACATAGAGTGGAGATATGCCCATGATGGTGGGACGTCTCATTTGACAGAGAAAAGTAGGCATGTTTTTCCCTCCCCCTTGTGTTGCCTGTGTCTTCCTTAGCACTTTGGTATTGTGTCATAGGATTATGAGTTGCAAAATGTAAGTTTGGGTCCAGATTTTAACTATTAACTTGTCTAAGTCATATGACCAGTAAATGGAAGGGCCAGAATTTGAGTACATTTCTGTCTGGCTCCGGATCCCATGCCCTTAATTACTGTCTATATTGTTTAATAACCTGGTTACTAGCTGGGTGGTAGAATGCTCATCTGGTTTCCTCTTATGTAAAATGGGGGTGGAACTTTCTAAAGCAAAGCATTGTGAGGAAAAAATGAGAAATGTTATGTGAAAGTGCTTTGTAAATCAACTTTATCTTCTATTCTTTTAGAAGGAAACCAAGTATGTGTTTAAGGACATTGCAGTTATAGTTATTGAGATTAAATGTAACTATGCATTTGACATGATCACTTGTCTTAGTTTTGTATTACTCCATCTGCTAGTCATCAATATCAGATTTCCTTTTTTCTCTTTTTGAAATTAATCTTTGGAAATCGTCACTAGCAGCATCACCATTTTCTCTCTAATGGGTATGTGAACAGCAACGTCTGTCTTCTAAGGGACATCTCACTGTTGAACTTTAGCTGTGGGTTTAAATCACCTTGCCTTCCTCACAGACTTTCAGTTCAAGACAGTGGAGGGGGAGGGTCTTAATACTGATGGGCAGTGTCAGGATCTTTGTCTCTTTGGATGCATTCCAGTAAATATGTGAATGCCTTTCACAGGGAGCCCATGTGTGTTTAAGCACACCCTCAACCAGCAAGGTGGAATTTGGACCCTGGCTCCAAAGACCTTTTGAAAGCCAGGAAGCTGACCAAAATATTTGATCAGAATTAGTCTGTTTTAGCAGTGACACTTGCTTATTATGACAGGCAATTAAATTGCATACATTTAAATTTTATAAAATAACCCTCTTGCAATTTGCAGAGGGAAAGGAGCTGGCAGAAGAGAAATGTGTGTGGCTGTACCCCTTTCTTCTGGAATTTTCTATCTAGTGATGGAGCAACGGAAAAATATAAGGGGTCCTCCAAGCAGAAAGTACATTTGAAAACTGGATGTCTCAAAGCAGAGGGAGCTCTCTTTCCAGATAGCTACAAAATCCCTTCATACAATTCCTTCCCTCTTAGGTGTCCCCTGCCAGAGGTGAGATGCCATACCTCACAGACTCTGAGGTCAACAGACAGCTTTAGACCTGGGCTGTCAATAGCTATTCAACAGATGTTCATTCAGCTATTCATTTGGAGCGGGTTAAGCAAAAACTAGGACTCCCCCCTTAAATCCCTTTTTTGGTTCCTCTTGAATTGCAGAGAAGGCCAATGACAGCAACACCTGATGTTTAAACCCCGCTAGGTCTTGGCCTGAGGGGACTCAATGCTTCCACTACACAATTGGCTCAGACTCTAGGTGCTCCCATGACCACCGTTTCCTCTCTCCACTTCCTGCTGAGCTGTCTGCCTGCAGCCCATTGCTCCTGTTCCTCCATAACCACCACAACCTCACCTACTGCTGTGGTTGAAGCTAAGATGTGGGAGGCATAGGAGGGGAGGCTGGCAGGGGACCTGCATCTTAGATGGTGGTTCTAAGTGAACCAGCAAGCTCTTGGAGCCCCTTCATCAGAGGGGGAAAGGCTGTGCTTCTTCATGGTGAGGGCTGCCCACAGCCCTTCTGCCCACTTCTCCTGTGGTCTCCTGGGCCTGTCTCAGGAGCAGCTGCCGTCCGGCAGTGCCAGAGCTGGAGGTCACCTGATCTATGCAAGCCTGACTTCTTTCCGGCAAAGGAGGTCTAGGGTATGAATGCACAGCAATGCATGACAGTGCAGATTATTTGGAAACTGGGCTCCAGTTTTATGAGGTAGAATGTGTTAAGGTGGAGATTTGAAAGCAAAGGAGAGTGCGATTAATTCTGCCTGCAGGAACAGCCTCAAGGAGAAGTTTCATTCGTTCCTTCATTCAGTGCGATGGGCACTGGTAATATTGTAGTGAACATGTGACCTCCAGACCCACTGGTACTGGTGCTCTGGGCAAGTTGCTTCAGCCTCTTCATGCCTCACTTTCCTTATCTGAAAACTAGGATACATGGTGATGATAATAATAGTAATGATGCTAATCTCCTAGAGTTGTAGAACAGGATGAAATGAGCTAAGACAGGCAAAGCACCTAACAAAGTGCCTGGCTTGTTGCATATTATGTGATGATCGTTTTTATTATTTTTTTAAAATTTATTCATAATATTTTTTTTGGCTGTGTTGGGTCTTCATTGCTGTGCACAGGCTTTTTCTAGTTGCGGCGAGCAGGGGCTACTCTTCGTTGCGGTGAGCGGGCTTCTCGTTGTGGTGGCTTCTCATTGCAGAGCACGGGCTCTAGGCGCGTGGGCTTCAGTAGTTGTGGCACGCAAGCTCAGTTGTTGTGGCACACGGGCTTCAGTAGTTGTGGCTCGTGGGCTCTAGAGTGCAGGCTCAGTAGTTGTGGCACACGGGCTTAGTTGCTCCATGGCATGTGGGATCTTCCTGGTCCAGGGCTCGAACCCATGTCCCCTGCATTGGCAGGTGGATTCTTAACCACTGCACCACCAGGGAAGTCCTTTAATGATCGTTTTTACAGTCTAGTTGGGAAGCGAGTCCTAGGAAGCAAAGCCCAAACTAGAAGATAGAAGAGGGGGAGGCTGGAGGGGATGAGAGTCACAGGCTGAACGAGCACAGAGCAGAGGTGAGAAAAGCAGGAAGAGCAGATACTTAACCTGGGTAAGCGGAGTGCAGCGGGTGGAGGGAAAGGATCTTGGGAGTTAGGGCTGGCCAGGCAGGCTGGACTCTGCTCGAGGAAATATTTGTCCTTCACACCAAAGGCAGCACTTCGTTCCACAGGGCAGCAGGGCTTGGCAACACCCCCAGCATCTCCAGGATGAACACATAAGGGTGCTGGGTGCTGGACAAGTTTGGGATGTCATACCATTCTGTAATCTTCAGGCACCGGGGGGAGGGAGGGACCAGTGGGCGGACATCCCTGTGCCAGTCTGTGCCCCATGTCTGAGCATCTCCATTCCCTGATGTTAGCTCAGATTGTCAGCTTCCAAAGTGAGCGCCTTGGGGCTGCCAGCAGGCGGCCTCGGACTGGAAGGTTTGGTGTCTCTGCGATGTCTTAATAAACTCTCAGCTGGCTGGGAATGATGCACCCCAGCCGCAGAATTTTCGATGGCAGTGGGTCTCTGGCTGTCAGAAAGGTTACAGGTAGATACGTTCGTTTGTCCTCCTTGAAAACGTAATATCATTTTCTTCTGTTCGAGTCAACTTAGAGACCTCGTTACTTTAAGTTCATCCAGTTGTTGGAGCAGCCTTTTTGATTTCATGATGCTCTCAGCATCAGGTTGGGGAAGAGGTGATGCATTTTTAACTACCTTCAAGTTTAAAGCTCTTGAGTGCGGTGGCACGTGCATCCAGTCATTGGTGACTGTCTGAGAGCCGGGTCTGTGCCAGGAGGGTCCCCGACTGCAGTGTGTGTTCCAGGAGGGGAGCAGGGTGTGTCCTTGCCCTTGGTGACCCACCCAGACCGTGGCACAGTGCCTTGCACATGTTAGAACATCAGTTCCATTTTTATATTGATTTTAAACTTTCTTCCAGTCTAGCCTGTTCAGAAATGTCTTCTGGCAAGTTCTATACTACAACTTTGGTTTGAACCTGAGCTGGTTGTTGATTTTTCTTCCAACTCCCATCATGCTCTCCTGGTTGCCTGTGGCTACATGAATGCAGGGCAGCCAGCAAACACAAAATGCCAGCAGCAGAGAACAAAGCATGTGATTGAGTTAGGGACCCTGCAAGGCTGGGGGTGTGTGGCTACCTTCCTCTGGTCTCACGCTCTGGGCCAGTGGTTGGCAGGTCTGCCTGAGCAGGACTCTGCTGATCTTCTGGGCTCACTCAGGATCTGGGGACTGGCCGGCCCTTGGGGAGCTGGGGCAGTCTCAGGGGGAAAACGGGCAGCTCAGCTCTGCCTCACTCACCCACCACCTTTCATCTGCCCAATGGGCATGTCCTTGTGGAGACAGCAGAGGGGCAAGAGCAAGAGTAAGTCCATCGTGCCAGTGCTTTCCAAGCCTCTGCCTGCACCATGCCTGCTAACATCCTGCTGGCCAAACAAGTCACACAGCCTACCCCAGAGCCAAAGTCGTTGAGAGTAGGGATGAGCGTTTGATGTGATGCATCCACTAAGTGTGCTTGTGGAAAAAGAAGAGAAAATCTCAATAAGAAAATGCAAATCGGGATTTCTCTGGCTGTCCAGTGGTTAGGGCTCCGCACTTCCACTGCCGAGGGCTCCTGGGCGGGAAACTAAGATCCTGCAAGCTGAGGAGCATGGCCAAAAAAAAAAAAGGAAAAAGAAAATGCAAATCACCTACAATCCTACCAACTACAGATAAATCATTGCTGCATTGTAAAAATCCTTCCAACCTCATTTCCAAGTAAATATGTACTCTTAAAAGCACATATGTAATATCGATCACACGATTGTTTCCATTGCTTTTTTGTGTACTTAGATAATTATATCCACACAATGAAACACTCTCTTGGTGAGCATTTAATTTGTTTCTGTTTTCACAAATATACATCACTCTGCCATGAACATCCTTATCATTCCATCTTTGGGTCCATTCACATTTTTGTCCTTCCTAGAAGAGGAATTAGTGAGTCAGTGTGTCTGTACAGTTGTCAGGCTCTTACGTCTGTCCTTGGTTCCACCACAGGTGTAGAGGGTCTATTTCTCTGCTATGCTGGGGTTTTTTTTTTTTTTTCATGTTCTTAAATTTATTTTATTTTTTTGATCCTTCAATCCTGTAACTGTTAGGGGTTTGGTTTCTGCTTGAATTTTATGTTACCTGTAACCGTGCATTGGGTTAATCTCTGTACTAAAGAACATTGACAAAATGACTGAGATGGTAGCTGTTCTCTAATTCCTTAGAGAGGGAGGAAAATTAGCATTAACATAGGCCATAAACTTGGGCCTGAAAGTGAGATAAGAATAATAAATCAGGCAATGGATAGGGAGAAGAGAAAATGTTAAAAGAATCAATGGTCACTTAATTTAGATGCTAAATGTCCTTTTGGTCAGTCACTGTTGTGACAAATACTAATGGAGAGTCGTTGGTCTTGAACATGATTTGGTGGCCTGATAAATTAAAAACCCATAAAAATTGGTTGCATTCCCATTCGGGCATGGGAGGGGAAGTAGAGGTGCTTTAGAGAATAAGATCAGTTTCTACTGATTCCTTTTGTTAAGGTGGTCATGTGGCTTCCCTTCACATGTGGCTTCCCTTCACATTTTGTAATCATGATTGGTGAATTTTTTGATGTTAGGTTACTTAGCTGATTATTTCCAAAATCCACCTTTCTGCTATTAAATTGAAATTGCTTATACTGAGAGTATGATGACAATTTTATTTTCCATTCACATAATGTGAATATGAAATGGAGCAGGACCATATGGTCCTTGCCCCCCATGTCCTCAGCCTGCCTTTTGTCTGTGGAAAAACTTTAGCCAAAGAATTAGTTTAATTAGAAAAGTGAGAAACTGCAGAAACAAAGGAAAACAGTCCAACAAGACTAAATAATAATAGTTTAATCATGAAGCAAAGAGGAACCTTTAGTTCTTCTTCATGGGCTAGAGATAATATTCTGAGCCATATCCTGCGAGCTGTCTTATAGATACTGAAACCCCCACCAGGTGGAAGACATTAACTGCATGATGACCAGACTGTAGCCATGACATAAGCTGACACAATTCCAAGAACTGGCCTCAGAGAAATGGGAGCAAACCAGCCCTGGAACTGAAGATTAACTGTACTTAAAACAATCAAGATGATGATGGTCAGACCATTGGTGGATGACCAGTTTCAAGATGACTGTCAGAGCCGACTGTGCTGTTTCTGCATGTAGTCCCCTCCCTCCGCCTATAAAAGCTCTTGCCCACTGATTGTCAGTGTGGGGGGTGGCCTTTGGACATGAGTCTGCCCCCCCGACCCCCACCCTTGTTGCCAGCATCTGAAATAAAGCAAATTTTCCTTTCTACCAACTTTGGCTCTTTATTGGCTTTTGAGCAGTGAGCAGCCAGACCCCACTTTTGGTAACAGATATTTTGTGTATTTGTAATTTCTGTTTTTAGTGTCCAGAGAAAAACTGGCTTTGGATGATGGTCCTTGCCCCACTGCACAAGGTATTTAAATTCACTCAAAACCATTGTGGCTCCAAAGTTTGGACCTTACACACCCTGGACTGTAAGTTCCCCCTTCCCAGGATCTGAGCTTTATTCTAAACCCTGGACCTAGCACAGCAAGCAGTGGCTTAATAAATATTATGTATAAATATTTATTTAATGAATAATTATTTAATAAATATTTACTGAATAAATGAATGGGGTTTATGTTGTGAAAATATCTGGAACCTTTGTGCAGATGAGGTTTAAATTTGCCGTCTAACTAAGCCTTTCCAACTATGTAAGTCCAAGTTCTAAAAACAGGTTGAATCTAGAATGTTTTCACAGTATAGCACTTAATTATACATGGACACATATGCTTCGTTATTTATTCCATGTGTGTGATAGCCAGTCTCCAAGGTGATTCTCACCTCCTGGTATTCACACTCTTTTGCAGATAGGGCTCACCTGTATGACCATAAGGGAGTTACAAACATGGCAGAGGGCGACCTCCAAGGCAGGTCAGAAGAGACATTGAGGCTTTCACTTGGCTCTCTTCTGGGTCACTCATCTGGAAGAATCCTGCTGCAGGTCATGAGGACACTCAAGCAGCCTTCTGGAGAGGTCCATGTGGTGAGCAACTGAAGTCTGCAACCAAACACCAGCTCTAACTTGACAGCATGTGGCTGAGCTCGCTTGGAAGTGGCCCTTCAGCCCCAAGCAACCTTCAGATGACCAGCTCCGGCCGATGTCTTGGCTGTGACCCCATGAGATACCCTGAGCCAGGACCACCCAGCCAAGCCACTCCTAGATTCTGATCCACAGAAATTGTGTGTTATAATAAACATTTATTGTTTTAAGCTACTGATGTTTGGGGTAATTTGTTACACAGTAATAGATAGCTAAAATAATATGTGACAGGCTTGTCTCACCAAATAGATTATAAGCATCTCGAAGAAAAGGACCATGTCTTTCATTTGTCACAGTGACTTGCATGGTATTGAGATGATATTAGTCAAGGTAAATGATGTTAATGCTTCACAGTTACCTTCTAGTCAATTCAACAATTATTTTTTTAATGCCCTTCAGACACCCTTCTAGGAGCTAAGAAAAGGAGTAAACAAAAAGGAATAAATTCTAGTGGATAAAATATATAGTAATAAAACTAAAGTTATGGACCAGGCCAATGAAGATAGGAAGCTAAGAACAAAATAAAACGAAGATGAAGGATGCTATTTTGTATATTTGACTTAGGGTGTCAGGAAAACTTTCTCCATAGACATTTGGGCCGAGAGCCATGCATGCATCTGCCAGCCCAGGCAGAGGGAACCACAAGTTCAAAGGCCATCGAAGTAGAAAGTGGGGTGCAGCCAGTGTGGCTGAGGCTGCAGTTACTGTTGCAGATTTCACTAGTCAGTTGCCTGAGTGTCTCACGGGTCCAACTTCACATTTAAATCTCTCTCTTGGGAGCTTGGACACCTTTCCTTGTTTCCTGAACTTGTACAGGGCACTGGATATTGGTCTACTTTACACAGACCTGCTTATGTAAATAAATCACTATGTAAACATATAAACCTGGCTAATGAATCAAAATAGGTTAATAGTTTTAGCCAGAATGAAAAATTAGAAAATTCATAGATTGCAGTCTGCCTTACATTACGTCTGCTACTCGAAACTTTCTGACTTCATTAAAGCCATCAGTGCCCTCCAATAAATTATATAGGTAGTAACACAAATATGTCTGAATGTTTCTGAACCAGCAAGAAGTAATCTGTTCAATCAATATAAGTTTATCAAGACATAAGGTCACAAATCGACATGTAGTTAGCTCTCCCAACAAAAGAACAAATAAAATTCTGTTTCTGAAATGTTCTGTCATTCTCTGCCGTGGATTTCACCCCTTCTCCCTCTCGCTGAAAGAAACACAGTGACTGGAAGGATCTCTGGACGGTGAGTCCTGTCTGGATCGCAGGGTGATGGTGATGTCTGTGGTTCAAAGCCAGCTGAATCTGTCACTCTTGCATCTCACCTCGGAGAGACAGGCTTGTCCTTATTGAATAAACTAACGCCTCTCAGAGAGGCATAACGCAGAACTGCAACTCACATTTAACATGTTAAATGATCGAGCTCCTGTATTGTTCTGTGGCAGCAGCTGGTGTTCACTCTTTATAAAACTGATTGATTTGCTTGCTTTTATCACTTGCTATCATCATTTATTATTTGCTCCTTTTTATCAACATAATCTTGGCAAATTAATTATTTTATTTGTGCTTTAATTCTGAAGAGTAAGTTTCTTTGAGAGGTTTACATAGGGAAGTAGGGAAGCGAGAAAGAATCAAGAGAGGAAGCCAGAGAGAGACACACACAGAGACAGAAGAATCCCTGGCGGGGGTGTGATGTTTGTGGTATGTGTGTGTGGTATGTGTGTGTGTGGTGTGTTTATGCGTGTGGTTTGGTGTGTATGTGTATGTGTGGTGTGGTATGTGGTGTGTGTGTGATGTATGTGGTATGTATGTGGGGTGTGTGTGTGATGTATGTGGTATGTATGTGGGGGTGTATGTGTATGTGTGGTGTATGTGGTATGTGTGGGGTGTGTAGGGGCAAGAGACAGGAGAGGTCACCATTGAGATGTAACCAGAAGGGAAAAAAGAACAACTAGACTAGGATTTGTTTGTGAAAAGGAAGAAGAGTACTTTTTAAAAATACATATATATATCTATAAATTGAAAAAGTAATTACTGTCTGTGTTTTTCTTCTTAAAAGTAATAGACCATTCAAACTATAAGAGGCAATATATTAGAAATACCTAAGAGAAAATGCTCTTAGTGAATAGGTTACCGAGAAACCCACTATTGTACATTTTTGTCAAAGCAAGTTAATTTAAAATATTTGAGGGCCAGGCATTTGTTGTATCATTTATAATTAATTTTTCTCAGGTCTAACTGCACCTACTCTATAGCACAGGTTATGAAAACAATGAGTTTTTAAAATCTCGTTTAATGTTTTTACATGTTAGCCTAGTCATGCATAGGCAAAAGTATTTTTTTTTAAATCTTTCTTTGGTGCATATTTAATTACGATGAAGTGTTTAAAACATGGAGACATTTGGATATGATAATAATTTACCAAAAAAAATTTTTTAGCTTTGATGGAAGTCAAGCAAATGAATTTGCAAAATGTAAAGGAATTTCAGTCTTTCTTACAAATTGTTTTTCATGAGCTGTAATGCTGATGACTTTATAAATTTGGCATAAACGTAAACATATGCTGAAGTCTATTCATGTTAGATTGCCCAGTCCTTAAAGATGTTTCATTTTAGGATATTAAAACAATTTTGGGGGGATTGACAGAACCTCTAGAAATTTGTTCTCTAAGTAACAAGAACTTTAAATATTTATTGCCCATAGAAATGATTGTCTCTTAACAGCAATTTTAAGAGAATTCAGGGGTATTTTTATTGAAGAGAAAAATTTCAACAGTCTTTCAAATGTTTAACAAAATGAAACAACCAGCAAACAAAACAAAGCAGTAAATCCTTATAACTATTTTCTTCCAAGGATTCCTTTCTTTTGAAAACTCTATTTCAAGGGAAACTTAATCTGTGTGTTCCTGATTCATTTATACACCTTAGACTCATTTCAAACACCAACACATATTATGAACCCTTTAAGGAGCCTTTTCAAAGATATTTTTATTTGAAATATAAAGTCATGTTTTGTTGGCACTAAATGGAGCTTGGGGTGCGGGAGAGAAAGCTTGGAGCCCAAGGATGCAAGGTGTCTCTAAACAAGGTCAAAGTCACTCTTCCAGTCTCAAATGAGATCGAAGTAAAGAACAGAATGTTCACTGTGTGATAGCATTTGTGAGCCAAAGATTTTAAAAAGAAGTAAAGTTCTCCTGAAACCATTAAATATCTAAAGCCCCAAACAAATTCTACATAAAGTACTTATTACATGAGTAATAATAACTAACATTTATTAAACTCTTAGTATGTGCCTGGCACTGTGCTAGGTGCCTAAGCTCATAATAGAACATGTAATCCTCAAGACCACTCTGTGGGGTGCATTTTTAAAGGTTGTGATAAGGCTTTCTGATGAATAAGTTGGAGTTTCTTGAATTTGATTGGTGTGTGTCTTAGTAGTTTTTAAATTTGGAGACAAATATGTTTAAAGCCCAATTTTTTTAGCTTGTGTATTTATGTTGCTGACTGTCTGAGTTGGGGTTTTCCCCAGAATCAGACAAGATTAGGGCTCAAGTGGTTTATTTCGACAGTGATTCCAGACAACACATTCTGGTGGTCATGGAAGGGTGCACTAACTGTGTGTTGTTGGCAGGTCTCCACCATGGGCACCTGGAGCTCACTTTTGCTAGGAGCTCTGGGAGCTGCTGCCCCCCACCAGGGGTTAGGAGACTGAGGGATTTCTATACCAGTTGCCACTGGTCATTGGTTGAGGGCCACTCCTGGAGACGGTATCCCCAAGCCCCTGTCCCATCCTGCACACCAGAATGGACTGAGATGGTGGGGACCATGGAGATGTGGGCTGTGCAGATAACATCTGCTCCTCTGCCACACCTTCTGTTTATTTCAGAGTGAAAAGCATAGGAGGTTCATGGTGGGAAATTGAGAAAGCTTTATCTAAGCCATTTTTCAAGCAAAAGACAGTTTGTGATTGATGCAAGTAATTTGAGGGCCTTAATTACTCAGAGTTTAAAAACCAAGCTCAATGTGTATTTGCTTAGACACTCCACTTTCCTTTACATGAGTAATAATAGCTAACATTTATTAAACTCTTAGTATGTGCCTGGCACTGTGCTAGGTGTCTAAGCTCATAATAGAACATGTAATCCTCAAGACCACTCTGTGGGGTGCATTTTTAAAGGTTGTGATAAGGCTTTCTGATGAACCTGTGAAGGGGTGCAGAGCCCCTGGGATGGGGCTCAAGCCCAGAGGGCACAGAGCAACTGCCTTTCCTGGTAGAAGGATCAGGTCCCAGCTTGTCCGCAGAAGCCACCTTTTATAAGAGGATGTAAGTGTCCAGTGATCACAGTTTGCCATGATAAATGGGTGATAAACATCTATGCAGAGGGGAAAAATTGGTTAATAGAAATTCCAGGAATGGGTCAGCAGGCAGCAGAGATGATGACAGATTTTGGTCTCATTGTCATTTACTTTTCTTGATGCCGACAGTGTATTTGGAACCAAGTGAGATGTTTACTAATAGGCAGTACAAGGAGGTATATGTTGAAGGAGGAATCACTCACAGTGTATGACCTGGGGGGGGGCCTGGCACTGGCAGCCGCCTTTGGGGAGGCTTTCTGGTTCCTGAACACAGATCTATGTCTCCTGAGACTCTGCTGCCTGCTCCACTGGCTAGGGCTGATTTGATCTGCCCAGAGGAATGGGGACGTTCTCTAATTCACACACAGGTTTCACATAAGTCAATAGTAGCCCTGACTTTTCTCCTCTGGCCATAATCCTAATGCTGCCTGATTTTCTTCAAAGTTGGGACAAACCGGAGATGCTTTTGTGGTTCAAATCATTCAAAGAAACAACTTTACTGTCTAGTATAACTTGTAGTCACCGGTTGATCTTAAACTGACCTATTTTTTTCTGACTCTCCTTGTGTTTTGGTGCAACCCTATTTTCCCTTAGAATGTTACCTCTACTTAGTTCTCAAGTACTTGAGAAATACACTTGAACTTGAGTATACTAATATATGTTATCTTCAGTTTTACTGTCACTCTCTTGCTGTGACTGACTCTGGTTGCTTGTAGCAAAAGGACCTTAACTAATACATTAGCCTAAGAAGTTGTGCAAAGAAACACGAGGATTGCTTAATCAACATGGCAGCTCTAGCTGCAAAAGTATTTTAAAAAATGCCAAAGTAGTCTTGGCAGTATTAGCAGCATCAGGCAATTATGGAATCTACTGCAATAAATGGCCAAGGTTGTGGCACCCATAAAGTTTAATTTACATTCTGAATATTACGATGTGTTCACCGAGAATGCAAAGCAGGCTCCACAGGACATGAGCAGCTAAATTACAGAGCATTTCAGGATGTCTTGATTCATGCAAAGTCAGGAGGGTGGCTTGCTGGTGTGTGGTCGGCCTCACCTTTGCCTCCTTCACCAGGACATAAGGAGCATTGGAGCAGATGGCCCTTCTGGGCTGCTCTTGGAGGAGACCCTGTCACCAGATGGTCTATTGTAAATTGGGACTGGGCTGCACTGCAGCTAATCGGATTATCCGGGTCATTTTGGGGATTTATGTAGATGGCCAGGAGATTGATCAGGTTGCCGTGACTGGAACCTGCTGGTAAGAGGATGTAAATGATTTAGCCACTTGTGCCAAGTGTGTGTTATTCCAAGTCACCCCCTGAGAGACTGAGTGGGTGTCTTGCAGAGGCTCTGAAATTGGATGAGGGTCTCACTGGCATAGAAGTAAAACATATAGCATATTGTATTCCCAGATCAACAAGATGTACAGGAATCACACTCCTACAGGGGAGGCTGGTCTAAGCCCATCGCGATTCCATACGCCTCCCCACACGTACCTGGCACGTTTGCATCATGGGGGGTGGGGGGGGGGGGGGCGGTGGGTGGAGGCCAGGGCCTGACTGATGCTGAGAAGCTTCTCTGCTTGACCACGTGGTGGGTCCCTGTTCTCTCCTCCCCACTTCTGGGCACCCTCCATATGTCAGGGTCCACAGACAGCATCTCCCAGTTTGTACAACGAGGGGCATCCTTCCAGGATGTCTGTCTGTTCCACGTCTCTGCTTTATCATAGCCACGAGCATAGTGGACGTCAGACTGAGAAAATCAGCCAGAATTATTTTCTGGTGAAACAAGGTGGAATCTGGGGACATCAGGAGAGAGCAAGTGTGAGAGAGAGTGGCCAGAAGTATCGCACCATCCTTTCCTCCCTGGAGATGTGACCCCGAGAGCAGGTGAGGGTCCTCAGTTGGTAAGGGTCCAGAGTGTGGTCCCCTCATCCTTGCGTATGAGGGGGAGGGCAGGGGAGGATGGAGGGCAGGGCTTCCGACCCGAGTCTGTGGCTCTGAGCAGCATGGCTAACCATTCACTCCGGAGGGGACTGTCCTGGCCCCTTTTATTGATCGCATCACTGAAGGTGAGACCAGGGGACCAGCTGTGGTCTCCTAACAGTTCCTCTATCTCACTGAGATTAAAAATGTCCCCTTGACGCAAGAGGGAGGGCGTATGGGGATATATGTGTACATATAACTGATTCACTTTGTTATACAGCAGAAACTAACACAACATTGTAAAGCAATTATACTCCAATAAAGATGTTAAAAAAATAAAATAAAAATGTCCCCTCATGTCTTTAATAAGTGCGTTGGCATAATATTTTTTAAAAAGAGGATATTTTTTAACAAAAAAGAAGCAGACTCACAGATATAAAGAACAGACTAGTGGTTACCAATGGGGCAAGGGAATGGAGAAGGGGCAAATGGGCGTGGGGACTGGGAGGTACAAACTCTTAGGTATAGAACGGGCTGCAGGGATGTGTCCTGCAGCATGGGGAATAGAACCAATACTTTGCAATGGCTGTGGATGGAGTGTCACCTTTGGGAACTGTGGATTCCCATGTTGTGTACCTGTAACTTGTATGGTATTGTGCGGCACCTATACATCAGTAATAAATAAATAAATAAATTTTTATAAAGAGGATTTTTTGGCAGGAATTTAAATTGTAGATATCTTCTATAATAAGGCAGAACACATGCACACACATCAGCAAACAAACAAAAAAGCCTATGTAAATGAGTGTATGAATCACACTAGACAATTTAAAATTATTACTATATAATCACTTGGAGAGAAATATAGAAAGAATAAAAATCACCCATAACCCCCCACTTGGGTTGTGGTATATTTCCTTCTAGCCATTTTTCTGCATGTGTATGAAAATAATTTTATAAAAGTTGCATCACTGGCACGCACACACACACACACACACACACACACACACACCCCTCTCACACAAGCTCTTCCGTTTAATTGTATGTGATAATCTTTCCCCCATATCATTAAATAGTTTTAAAAACAACATAATTTGATGGCTACACTATAACTCATGTAACCTTTTCCTGTTTTAATTGTTCATAATAGGGAACATGTTTTTCTGTTCATGAATAATATTGAATGAACATTTACTTATATCTATGTATGAATATCTGTCTTTTGGTTGAATTTTTAGCTGTTTGATGAAAGGGTTCTGACTGAATTTTTACTGCACGGTAAAAGCCATCAGGGAGGCAGCAGTGGTGAGAGAGACTCAGCAGTGCCCATGGGCGCTGGCTGGCCCCATTTCCCCTTCTCCACATTCCCATTCTTGGACCTCAGGTCACTGACCATCAGGGGGTCCAGGCTCACCACCAAGTCCATGGTCCCCGCTGTGACCCCAGCCCAGCAGCAGGAGGTGCCTGCCAGTTCACAGGGTTTTGATTAGGAATGGCTAATGATTTACAGGTGCTGTAATGCCAGGCTTCCCTCGGGGTCCAGCCTCCATCTCTCCCACTCTCTTTTCACTTGGCACTGAATGTCACACCTGAGGACATCCCCGTCACATCAGCAGAAAGTGGTGGAACAGAAGCTCACACTTTTGTCATTATCCATTGAGCTGACTTTGAGATTCCTAGGAGACCTTAAAGCAAGATCAGCTGTATCCAGTTAGAGCAGACATTCCAGGGGAAACATGCTCCTCTGAGATGGCTAAGACATCTACACCTGCCTCTGCTGCCCCGTCATTTTCTATGTGTGTGTGTGCGTGTGTGTGTGCAGGCACACGTGTGCAGTGGAGGGTCCAAGTTCAGGGTTTTCAACAATGAGACTCCCGAGTTGTGGCCAGCATTTCTGCAGCGTGTATTTCCAACCCCTTGCTCTGGTTGCCATGCTCTTTATTTCACTTTCT
Organism: Aethalodelphis obliquidens; assembly: GCF_003676395.1. Classification (NCBI taxonomy): domain Eukaryota; kingdom Metazoa; phylum Chordata; class Mammalia; order Artiodactyla; family Delphinidae; genus Aethalodelphis; species Aethalodelphis obliquidens. The sequence goes on from NW_020838006.1 coordinate 1,394,950, forward strand.
TCACAGCCTGTCCAACACTCAATGCCCATTACTTTCTCCTCTTTTTCCCTGAGCACTTCCAGGAATACTACTCTGATTTGTTCCTGCCCTGCAGTAAAAGGATGATAGAAACTTGCAGCTGGAAGGGATCTAAAGACCCCTCTAGCCTCAAACACTTCACAGCACTCAAGTCTGTGCCAACTAGTTGTTCAGCCTGTGCTTGAACAAACTATTGCATCACACACATTATCTTAGAGTTAATAAAATTGGTTCTAATTATCTTATAACTTAGTTTTCACTCCTCAGTGAAACAGTAGTCATGGGTTGTTCCTTGTTGATCTCTTTCAACTCATAACACAATGCTAGGTATTTGTATTGGTTAGGACTGCTTTGGGCTGCATGTAACAGAAAATGGAATGAAGTTGACGTAAATAGGGCTCTCCCTTCCCCTCTTGTGGGATAGGCCATTGCTCTTTCTGGTGGTGGGTGGGCAGGGGTGCTGGGGCAGCACATTCTTTTCCATGAAGCTCTTTGTTGCAGAAAATGTCAAATGGTACCACAGTTATCAATACTTTCGAGGCAGGAAGAGGGCGGTTGCATCTATAATGTTTTATCAGGAGAACAGGAGCTTCTTCAGAAGATTTCCACCCGCTTTATGCTTATATCTCACTGGCTAAGGTGGTCATACCCTTGCGGTTGCAAGATTGGTTGGAAAAGCTGAAAATGAAATTGTGATGTTTGGTGTATCCCAGTAACAGTCCATCTCCTGGGGCTAGGCTTACTGCCCCGCCCCCAAATATTAGGGTTCTCATTTTCAGGAAGACAGAAAAAATGGCTGTTAGAAGGGCTACGTCATATGCTGTGTTCCTCCAGAAGGTGATCATGACACAAAGTCACAAACAAAAAGGGCTTATTTAGTAGGTTATCCCAGGAAGCGTTGGCAGGAGAGCAGGAAAATGAGAAAATGAAGGCAAGGAAGCCCATGTATATTAATGAGCAGGTTAGTGCTGCAGGCAACTGGTCTCAGGCCAACTCAACACATATGTGAGGCAGCATAGGACACACCTCAGAGCTGCCCCACCTGGGAGGCAAAGAAGCTGGGGCACTTCTGCCCCCGTCCCCATACATCATTGGTGGAGAGCTGCTGGCAGGGACAGTGACCGCCCAGCACTTCCAGCCTCCCCATGTGCAGACCAAGCGCCTCCCTTGAGCACAGTCTCAGATGCTTGTAATCCAAGCAAAAGCCATCCCTGTACTCAGGAATGGTGGGTGCCCAGGAGTACATACAGGGTCTGCTAAATGACCACCAGTGCCTGTCACAGTGCTTATGAGGTGCTCAGTAAATGCTTTAATTCAATGAACATTTACTGAGTACCTACTACTTACCAAGTACTCTGCAAGGTTTTTACTTTTTTTTTACTTTTTTTTTTTTTTTTTTGTGGCACGCGGGCCTCTCACTGCTGTGGCCTCTCCCACTGCGGAGCACAGGCTCCGGACGTGCAGGCTCAGCGGCCATGGCTCATGGGCCCAGCCGCTCCGCGGCATGTGGGATCCTCCCGGACCGGGGCACGAACCCACGTCCCCTGCATCAGCAGGCGGACTCTCAACCACTGCGCCACCAGGGAAGCCCTCTGCAAGGTTTTTAAATACTAATTGACTTATTCTTAGATGGACTTCCTTGATACAAACAAAAACAAAACAAATGGTATTTGTACTCAGATCTTTTTATTTTATACTGAAGTATAGATGATTAACAATGTTGTGTTAGTTTCAGGTGTACAGCAAAGTGATTCAGTTATCGCTTATACGTGGAATCTAAAACAAATGATACAAATGAACTTATTTATAAAAAAGAAACAGACTCATGGACTTGGAAAACCAACTTGTGGTTACAGAGGATGTGGGGGGAAGGGTTGGGGGGAGGACTGGATTGGGATTTGGGGATCGACATGTACACACTGCTATATATAAAATAGACAATCAACAAGGACCTACTGTATAGCACAGGGAACGCTGCTCACTACTCTGTACTCAGATCTTGATATACTGTAAAATGCACTTTCCTGGTGGTGGTGACGCTGACCCTTCCCTATAGGACACTACCATGTACACTTCATGTTCCTATCGAAGGATCAGTCCTGGAACATCCTGTCAGTGCTCACAGTGCAGTTCTTAGGAAACAAGCTGTTTTATTTAATGAAATGTTTAGCATTTCAGAGTTCTACTTTGTCCGAAGAGCAGACAAAGTATTTTCTAAATAGTACACTAGATGCTTGCAAGGATGAATGCCTCTTTTCTTATTCTAGAGCAATGATTTACTGCTGTGAGCTTTCTGGCATTATAGTTGTCATTGTTCTTTTCTGTTCCTTTTGTAATAATTAAAATCTGGAAGTGACTGTAGTGAATGTAGGTCTTAGCTGCAATCCTCCCTCAGGAGTTATTTTTAGGCACCTGTTACAGCTGGAAGGATGCAATCAACCTACCATTCCCTGCTGGCTTTGCTCTAGGACGAGGGCCTCTGGTGTTTAGTGGGTTGAGTCTGATGCCAGTGCCGTGGCTGCTGTGCCTTCAGGTTCTTTTGCTTCCCTCCTCCCTGGCTTCACCCTCCTGCTCTCAGTGACCACTGACTCCTCTCCAGCATCCATCCCATCCCTTTTCTGTTGTGGCAGGCGTGTGGTTGAGTGGGATGGACCCCCACCCCAGATCCAGGGCAGGATGTGATTGGCTTACATCGATCAGATTATCATACTTTGTTGGCCGTGGTGATTAGTTCCTGGGAGGGTGAGTCTAATAATTGTGGAGCCAGCATGAGGGCTAAGATGATACAACAGATAAAGATGCGTCCAAGAGAATGGTCGTGAAATAAAGCAGAGCCCAGTTCAATCTGTGCCAGAAACTATATTATTTCCAGACATTCTAGTTCCAAGGACCAATAAATGCCCTTCGTTGTTAAAACAGTTTGAGTTCGTTTTTTGTTACTTGCAGCCCAAAAACATCTCTACTGAAACTGATAGCTAATATTCCTTTCTGGTTTCAGCCCTGAATTGACTCCACCTTTCACTCCTGATCTCCTTTGTTGTTTCACTGGGTTCCAACTCTGGATCCTGGCCACCTGATACCTACGGCCCAACTTGCCAAATACCTTCTCAAAATGTGGCTAGTGCTTGACCATGGAAAGGGCCAGTCATCCACTCACTAAGACCTTCTTAGACCTGGCAAATTAAAACATATGATAATTGTGTCCTGTAGTAGTGTCTTTCAATCATATAATCCAAAACGGTTGCCTTATTCTAATTATATATACAAACTGTGAGGCCAGAGAATGCTGAAGATAAGCCTCTTGTTCTGGAATTGGTGTTCAGGGTCATTACTTCTCCCACTGCGAACCAAAATTCTTTTATTTGTGAAAAGTGAATGATTAGCTTTGGAACCTGGGGAGTGTAATATTTTAGCAAATTATATTTAGTGTAGTTCGCCTTGCTTTGACCTCTGAGGGAAAAGTCATTTCCATTCATACAATCTGGTCCAATGCAAGTCTACACATTTGGTACAAGAGCTATTCTGCAGTGCACTCCACATAACGCGAGAGGGGAGACTCACCTGGTCATGGGAGTGAGTTAACACAGCTGTGAGCACAGTTTGCATCATGTGAAAGGTTTTAAGAACTGGTGTGGGTTATTCAAGGAGGTTAGGGAACATTCGCATTTGGTAATACTTAAGAATAGAACCAGTGGATTCTCATTGTTTGAACATGGTTAAGTGAAGAGTTGCTTAAGGACAGTGGAAAATAGAGTCTTTGGAGGTTTGAGATTTGACACAGAAAAGCATATACTTAGTTTCATGGCAAAGGACTCAAAGGAAACTTCAGAATGAGTAACACTATAAACATAGAAGCAAAAGTGTGCCACATGTTGAAGGTATGGATTTTTCCTTTTTTCTCCTCAACAATAAATTTGGTGACCTCTGATATTCCAATGCATAGCTGATGGTACAGTAGGTCAGCTTTTGTAGAAATCTGATAACTGCATGGCCCATAGATTTTGCTCTTACTTTAACCAGCTTTGGAAACCTTGCTTGGTGTCCTCACACGTGGCCCAAGGATATTTATAGTTTGCTCAGTGACCTTGGAACTCTTCATTTATTTTTTTTAATATTTATTTATTTATTTAGGCTGCCCCGGGTCTTAGTTGCAGCATGCGGGATCTTTTAGTTGCAGCATGCGTGCGGGATCTAGTTCCCTGACCAGGGATTGAACCTGGGGCCTCTGCATTAGGAGCTCAGAGCCTTACCCACTGGGCCACCAGGGAAGTCCTAGAACTCTTAACTTAGAAGCAAACAAGTACATCTAATGACTCACCCAGTACTGTTGATCATACTTGCTAATTCTAATTTAGAATCCAATGCTTTCTCTTCCTTTCTGTGGCCACTTGACTTATTAAAAATCTTATTTCTTGCTTCCGTTACTGCTATGGTATCTTAGTTGGTTTCCCTGCCTCCTAGTCTTATCTTCTCCATAGAGTTGTCATAGAATTTCCTACCTCTTCTTAGTTGCAACTTAAAACACCACCACATCCCCCCTAGCCCCGGCATGCGTAGTGTAATGTCTGGACCCCTTACATGACATGGAAGTGCCTTCATGGTCTGGATGCAGCCAACCTTTGTCATCCCCCTCTCATTTCTCCTGTACATGCGTGGGTGCCTGCAATGTGCCCTGTCACTCTCAACCTCCACGCCCTGTCCCGTTGTTCCCTCTACCTTGAAAAATTATACTCCCTCCCTTTTATTCTTCCTTGTTAAGGCCTCTTCAGTCTTCCAGATTCAGCCCTGCCATCACCTCCTCCCTGACCCCTGGGTTCCCCCAGCACCTTGGGCTGGATATCAGTCTCCCGAGCTCCTGGAAGGCTAGAGCTGTGTTTTGCATTTCTGTATCTCTGGTATCTTTATTTAGTTCCTGGACAGGCCTCAGAAAGTCTTGTGGAGTGAATGGATGAACGCATGAGGTAGATATTTTGTTCTCTCTCTCAAAGAAGAAATGAATGGCTAAGTCTCACTATACACTCCTGAGAGTTTTGGACTGTGGTTGAGCAAAAGTTTTGCCCTTGTAAGAAGACCATGGTTGGCCCTGTTTTGGGTTTTAGTCAAAATCTAGACTTCTGACTACACAAAAAGTATAGCACCATGGAGTCCCACCATTCAAGCATATCGAGGGCAGATCAGGCCCCTGCAGCTGGTCCAACCCACACAGACAGGTGACCTAACTTGATATTACATGCACCCTGGAGTTTGGGAAAGGCAGGTGAGGGCTGCAAATTGGGGCAGAAGTATCCTTTATCAGTGTGTCCTAATATACCCACACTAGAATCCTCTCTATGGGATGAAAAGTTTCAAGGGATCTTTCAAGGCTGGATCCATTAAGATTTTAAATTTGCAATTAAAATGGAGTCTAATAATCCCTAATGTATATTTATAAATGTGATAAGTAAAAGCTTGAGGTAATTTTGTCATTTAATCCCCACGACAACCCAAAGGTATAGGAACTATTATTATACCCATATTACAGATGGGGAAATTGAGGCCCAGAGAAATTTAATAATTTAGGTAACTTTCCAAAGTCACACATTTACTGATGGTGGAGTTAGGATTTGAAATTATATTGTCAGACATCAGAAGCTTCTACTCTTAATTAATCACCTCTCTGAACTTTGCCGCCAGGGAAAGAAATGTGCACATTTTCAGTTCTTTTTATTGATACTGTGTCAACAAAAGCATATGAAGTTTTAACTATATAAACAAGCTAGCAAGATATGAAGCATCAAATATTTAAAACTAAGAATATGGAATAAAAGTAAATATGCAGGAAAAATGTAATTCTTCTAGCTGTGCAAGGCAGGGTTTATGATTCAAAGAGTAATGGTGACAAAACTGAGATCAGAGAGAGACCAGGCTGATTTGTCCAAGGTCACAGAGTGGCCGACATGGGATAGGAAGAAGAGCCGTCTTATGCTGAAATCCTCCTGGGGCCTCAATTGCTGGACCCTGGCAAGTCTCTTACTTAAACTTGTAATGGAAACATAGAGGATCAGTAGGCTTAGTGCCAGAAATCCTACTTATTACTCAGCATAGGATTAGAAGACAAGGTTGAGTCAATGATTTCTGCCACTGAAAGCCAACTGCTCTGGTATTAAAATGAGCTACATGCTACAACATGGATGAGTCTTGAGGACATTATGTTAAGTGAAATAAACCAGTCACAAAAGGACAAGTACTGTATGGTTCCCCTTACATGAGGTACCCAGAGTAGTCAGATTCATACAGAGAGTAGAGTGGTGGCTGCAGGGGCTGGGGGAGAGGAAATGAGGGGTCAGTGTTTAGTGAGGATAGAGTTTCAGTTTTACAAATGAGAAGAGTTCTGGAGATGGATGGGGTAAGGGTTGTATAACCACATGAATGTACTCAGTGTCACTGAACTACATACTTAAATATGATTAAGATGGTCACTTTTGTGTTATGTGCATTGTGCCACAATTAAAAATAAGTTTTTGAAACGAGCTAGCTCGGTTCATCGGTCAGGGTCCAGTCAGGAAAGCTGACACCACCCCAGTCTTTCAGATATAAGGGGTTGTGATAGAAGGTGTCAGCTATGGGGTGGCAGCCAGGGGATGCTGAAACTAGCCAGAGCAGGAGGCGGGTGCACCCCAGGGCTGCAGGTCCACAGGGGAGGGTGTGTTACCTAATCCCAGAATCGGGCTACATGGTGGGGGGCGGGGGTGGGTGCTGCCCCAGCCGATGGCTAGGGGTAGGGGCAAGAGGAAAGGGAGAAAGCCCCCAGCCCCCTCTTGCACCCTCTGCTTTCCACATCCTACCACAGACTTACATTAAGACAGTACGCAACGGTGTCCAGACGTGTCATCTGCTGTGACACATGCAAAGCAGGGCATGCGACAGACATGGTGAGGAATGGGTGTCAGAGGAAGCTGGCAAAGCTCAAGCATACAGGCCATGAGAGACGTCTTTCCCCAACACTGAAAAAAGCTCTTCAAATTTCTGGGAAAAATTTTTAAAAATCTCCCTTCACTGACTTTCCAACATGATGGTGCTCAGTGATGCTGGTTCATCTCAATTAAATTAACTTACCTTCTACAGGTTGGACACATTCAATAGAGTCAGAGGTTCAGCTTTGGGTATCATTCAGTGTTTCAGAGACTGTCTCTCAGCGATCAACTCAAAGTCATCCTGAGCTGAACGGCATATATTTCATTTTGTTTTGATTTCTGTTTGTAATGTGTGAGCTCAGATGGACCACAACTCCTACTATTCCTTCAAACTCGGCTCAGAACTCAATTCCTTCTCCTTTCCCTCACCCAAATCTAGGTTAGTGTGCCTTTTCTTTGCAACCTCAGCATCCGAGTTTACTTGGAATCTAATACCTATAACAATTGTGATTTGTCGACTTGTCTATTCGTTTTGCATAAGCCTCTAAATTACTTGACAGCAAAGACAGTATGTATATTTATATATTTTTTTTCCCACACATATTTGTGTGTGTGTGCGTGTGTACTATTGAATCTCCATCACTAATTAACAATAACAAAGGCAGGGCCAATTACATAGTAGGTACTCAATACATGTTCTTGAATGAATGAATAAACTATTATATTTGATGAGTAGGAGGAATAGGTCTGAGCAGGCACCTGTCGGGACCTGGGAACCAAGGAGTCAAAGCTGCACGTGAGCTGGTCAGCACTGGATGAGGAAGAACAGAGCTGCTCAGGTAAATCTTGAAGAATCAGTAAGCCTTGGTTTTAACGAAGAGCTTTGTGAATCTGGGTTTTGAAAAATTCTAATAGACAATCAGAACTGTGAAACTGGCTTCAACAGAGATGTCAGGGCTTGGAGATAAAAGTTTGAAAGTCATCTTCACAGGTGGGCTTTTGAGAGGACTCATGATGCGGCAGCTTGTTTCTTCCACCGATGGCTGCAACAGGGTTTCCTCCTGCTCTACAGGTTTTTCTATCTAGTACCTTGCTACTTTCTTCCTCATTGACAGGTGGTGTCTATGCAGCCTCCTTTTGAACCTGGGCGGGACTTTGTGTTTGCCTCGACCAACAGCACAGCAGGAATGACACTGTGATTAAGTCATAAAAATGCCCTGTGCTACTGCCTGCTTCCATTAGGCTCTTTGCTCTTGGAATCCGGCCTCCATGCTGTGAGGAAGCCCAATTAACCTCTGGTGAGGCCCCGGAGTCCCAGCCAGTGGCCAGTGCCCAGAGTGAGCCCAGCTGATCCGCTTGGATGACAGTGCCAGGAGCACATCACAGCCACCCAGCTCTGTGTGCACCACAGGTGTGCGAGCAACACAAATGACTATTGTGCTGTAGAGCATTGAGTTCACTGATAATTGATATGCATAGGTGTATGATCGTGAAATGAGTCAGGCAGGCCTGAGTTCAGGCTCTGATTCTGCCACTACCAGGGTGGTGGCTTTAGGCTTGTTATCCAGACTGTCAGAACCCTGGTTTCCTTGTGTATAACATGGGGCTTGTAATGGCTCTGCAGGGAGGTGTCATGATCATTAAAAGAGATGCTACCTGTTGATACCTAATGCTCTGCTGGATCTCTCTGGTGATTGACAGGGATGCTGTTTCCCCGAGATGAGGATGTTTTGTGAGCTCTCTGAAGAAAGGACACATGGAGAACAGGTTGCTTGAAGATGGGGAGGAAAAGAAGAGTGAAAAATACGGTTGGTAAGGGGGCAGTCAGAGGATGAGGAGGGAATCAAGACCGAGGAGCTTCCTGGGATATTTGGAGTGAAATACAGGGCAGCTCAGATCAGGAGCCAGAAAGGCATTGATTTAGGCAGTAGAGTGGTGACCAGTGACATGTAACACAACCGTGCCCACAGAGCACAGGGCTGACAGCCTGTACACTGAGGGAGAAGTGAGAAGAAGTAATTTGTGTTCACTTAGGCCTTAATTTCCAAGCTTGTATTATATTCCTAAGAGACATGAGCACCATTATAAAGATATAAATCACCCAGTGAAATTTCCATTTCCTTACCACAAGTGGTCCTTCTCTTTTCTCTGGAGATACATCGAGGTGAATCTTGCTGGTCATCACCCACATGATACTGGTTTTCCTTACGTGCTCATTTGTTATGTTTATTGCTGCCTCTGTGGATTGTTTCCTGTGTGTTTTGTATTTACATTTAAATTCCTGGTTCCCCCAAATGTCTTACCTAATTATGACTGTAGTTTTACATGTTACTTATACTCTGGTTCCAAAGTGAAAAGCAAAGTTACAGATAAAGGACATGATGACCCAGACACCAATGGCCATGTCTAGAAATAGGGGAAGAGACTTGCTATTTGTTTAAACTTTTATTTTATATTGGAGTATAGTTGGTTTACAATGTTGTGTTAGTGTCAGGTGTACAGCAAAGTGATGTAGTTATATGAGATTTGATATTTAATACATGAAAATATATCATTCCAAACGAAAGAGGGTTTCCCCATCATTGGATTATTGGATGCTTTCATTGTTCAATTAACTGGTCAGAAAATATCTACTGTTGTTATCTCAGAGTCTTTGAGCTAAAAGCAATTATAGGTTCCTCGATTCATAAAAAAAGGAGATGGAGACTCAGACAAGGCCCTTGTGCAAAGTTACAGTTATTTACCCTCTTGCAATGGTTCAGTGACATTGATACAAACGTGATCACGGGAAGTCCATGGTAAAAGCCTAGTTTCCAAATTGCCTATTCTTGTTTTACTTTATTGAAGACTGAATTTTCCAAGATGAGATGCAGTCATTTCTAAGCCTTCACATACAAGGTTTTTAATATTCCTTCTCAAACATTATTTAGTGGCTACCTTGTGCAGGGCACTGCATTAGGTGGGTCTTCTAAAATGTACTATGCAAGAGAATGAAAGATAATTTCTGATTTAAAAAGCCAAATTATGAAAATGTAATATTTATTAGGCACCTGTAAGATAAAAGGCACTTGCTGGGGCTTCCCTGGTGGCGCAGTGGTTGAGAGTCCACCTGCCGATGCAGGGGACACGGGTTCGTGCCCCGGTCTGGGAAGATCCCACATGCCGCGGAGCGGCTGGGCCCGTGAGACATGGTCGCTGAGCCTGCGCGTCTGGAGCCTGTGCTCCGCAACGGGAGAGGCCACAACAGTGAGAGGCCCACGAACCAGAGACCCCCCGACCCAAAAAAAAAAAAAAAAAAAAAAAAGGCACTTGCTGGAGCATCACCTCTGCCAGTTTTACCCCTCCATGAAATTTCTGGTTTGCTCAGTTGATGTCTGTCTGATGCTAATGGGAGCCAGGGGAGGAATGTGATTCCTGAGAGCTTTGTGTGACGAATGTTAATTCTGACCAATCACGTCTAAGACCTGGTAAGTTAGTTCTACAATTGAGGGGAGTGGGGCTGGCAGAGCTGATGATGGCCTGGGGACCCCTAGGACCAGTGAGGGATATAAGAGGCGGGAAGAGGAGCTGTCCAGGGTGGGCTCCCAGAATTCTCCCACCACTGGGGGCACCAAGCAGCAAGGGCGACTGGGACACAGGATGTGGGTCTGGGGCTGATAGTGAAGCAGAGGTCATTTGGGGGATTAACACTTCTCCACTTCTGAGGGTTCTTTCCAGGCATAGGGAGTTCAGGATGCACTCCTGGCGTCTCTCTACTCTCTTCCTCTCTCTGATCCAGGAGAGGTGTGTGACTGGGTGGATTTGTCTGTCTGATCCAGGTGTTCAGAAATAAGAAGCCCATTTGCTGACAGATAGCAGCTCCTTCCTTATCAGTAATAAAGGGGATATTTTGACACTGGTCACATCTAGAACCAACTCAGCGAAACTCTCATTCTGTACAAGAGTCAGGAAGACAAACAGACCCTCTTCCTAGGCAGACTTGGTCCCATGTTGCTGGGACCTCTGCTCTTAAAAGTGCAATCTCCTGGAATATTTTTAGGTGACCCAGAAGTTAAAGTTCAGAATCCCTGGAATTCTTTATGTTCATAAACTACACCTAAAAATTTAGCCAAGAAACGTGTGTGTTTGAACAAGTGAAGGGTAGAGGAATCCTCCAAACATTGCCTAGAGCAATGACTGGGGCTTGTGACCTGATCTTTATTAGCTGTGTCTTAGGCAGGGCATCCGTAAAGCTATGTAAACAGATAACTTCAGACCATTAATGAGGGGAGTGAATATTTTCTTCTTTCATGTCAATCTTCCTGCTCCCTTCTGAGCTGGATTGGTGTGAATCAATCAGTGTGAAGAAACTTGCCCTCAGTTTCTGAAGGAAAGGAGAGCCTGGGTGATGGGGATCTTAGGTGCCTGAATGTCAGGACAGTTCTGAATGGCTTCTGAGCTCAGGGCCAACCTCCTGAAAGCCTATTGTCTGAAGTCCCCTGGAGTTTCTTTATTTATTGGTTTCAGTTGCTAAGAAGTGACCATCCTCAGAAGTGAGGCTGTTGCCCTTGGCTACACATTTCTTTATGGGCATAATCTTGCATCACACGGTAACAAACTGGCAGCTGAGCAAAGCACAGACCTTGATGAACTGTTTTCCTGATGTTGTCCTCCTGGTATGAGGTAGGTTGTGCTAATTCACCTTTTCAATCAAAGGCAAGGGCTGACACTGTCCTCCTCCCTCTCAAGTAGGAATTTGCTTATTTTTGCTCTGAGATGTGTCAGTTAAAATCATGTCCCCTGGGGCTTCTCTGGTGGCTCAGTGGTTGAGAGTCCGCCTGCCGATGCAGGGGACACGGGTTCGTGCCCCGGTCCGGGAAGATCCCACATGCCGCGGAGCGGCTGGGCCCGTGAGCCATGGCCGCTGAGCCTGCGGGTCCGGAGCCTGTGCTCCGCAATGGGAGAGGCCGCAACAGTGAGAAGCCCGCGTACCGCAAAAAAAAAAAAAACCATTTCCCCTGAATAATCTCTTTCCTGAACATATCCACCTCACGGGGTTCCTGGGAGCCTGCGTGGTGGAGGCAGTGTGTTGTGATTGTGGGCGGTGGTGCTGATTTTCTCACCTTGGAAAAGGGAAGGCACCAGGGGGCTGGTGCCTGTTTCAAATCACATGTATCTTTGTCCCCTCTCTGCCCTACCCCCCTCCCTGCCCATTGATTCCACAGATTAGATATTCACATTCAAGGTAACTGTTGAGTACATTTCTAGTTTGAATTTCATTTGCTATCTTCTGCCACCTTGACCTCTCCTTTGTTTGCATCTCATCTTCCATTTTGGGAGGAATGTTCGAATTTTGATATTTATTTTCAACACAGATACCCTCTGAATTTATGGAACTTTCTCTGGTGCACCAATAAGATGGTGGAGGTGAGGTGTCTTTTTGTGTCTTCTACCCCAAATCCATTTGCAGTCTTTTGTCTCTTTTTCTTAAGGCAGTTCCAAATGCGCCCCATGTCTGCTGCTGTTTGAAAAGGCTGTAAAATTCAAGCTACGTGATTATGAATACTATGAAAAAGGTTTTGACAACTTTCGGTGGCATTTAATTCAAGTTAAATGCCTCTTATTCAAAATAATAAGCATAATGTTACTTATTATGTAGATGAGGTGGTGAGGCAGATGTTTGTCGTCTCTGCATTCACTGGGGATTAATAAATACACAGGCTGAGCAGGAGGCCTGGGTTCAACCTGGGAATTTGAAAAAGGGTTGAGGAACAGGAAGGATGATTACCCTGGAGCTGCTCTGTCCAGTACAGGGGCCAGCAACCACATGAGGCCGTTTACATTTAAAGTAATTACAATGAAATAGAATGAAAATGAGAAGTTTCTTGGTCACGTTGGCCATCATTCAGTCACTTACTGAAGAGCACAGACACAGCACATTTCTGTCATTGTAGGCAGTCCTAGTGGGCAGCGCTGCTAACCACGGGATTGTTAAAACAGCCAGGGATGCTCGTAGATTTCTCTCATCAATGGGAACTTTATCTGTAAGGGTTCTGAAAGCTTCTCAGAATGGGTATAGATCTGTAAAGAGCCAAGAGGTGAAGTAGTTACCATCAGGTTGCAGCTATTTGAGTGCCACCCCTGTGTCCCATGGGCTACGCTAGAGCCATGCTTCTCAAATTTGAAATGTGCAGACACAGCACTTGGAGAGCTTAGAGTGCAGATACTGACTCAGTAGGTCTGGGGTGTGGCCTGAAAGTCAGCGTTCATAAACCACTCCCCTAGAGATGCTGCTGCCTCGGTCTTGGAGACGACACTTGGAGAAGCACAGGTTGACAGCACTGATTACCAATCTTGGCTATACATCGTAATCAGCTGGAATCTAAACATCACTGACACCTAGATCTCAACCCCAGAGGTTCTAATGTAACTTGTCTGGGTAGTAATCTGGGCACTGAAGATTTTAAAAAGCTCCCCAACTGATTAATATTTGAGAACCATTGATGGAGTTAAAAAAAGTCTATTAAGTCTGAGGACCAGAAACATGGCCTCATCTGGAAGTTTGTTAGAAATGCAGATTCTCAGACTTGAACCCCATCCTGCCAAGTACCAATCTGCCTTCCAGGGACATTCACCAGGGGATTTCATGTACTTTACAGGTGAGAACTACTATTCCAAGTAGCCTTTATTTTTATTTTTTTGGCTGTGTTGGGTTTTCATTGCAGCGTGTGGGCTTTCTCTAGTTGCAGCGAGCAGGGGCTACTCTTAGTTGCGGTGCACGGGCTTCTCATTGCGGTGGCTTCTCGTTGTGGAGCACAGGCTCTAGGTGCGTGGGCTTCAGTAGTTGTGGCACATGGGCTCAGTAGTTGTGGCGTGCGAGCTCTAGAGCGCAGGCTTAGTAGTTCTGGCACACGGGCTTAGTTGCTCTGCAGCATGTGGGATCTTCCTGGACCAGGGCTCGAACCCATGTCCCCTGCATTAGCAGGTGCATTTCTAACCACTGTGCCACGAGGGAAGTCCCCAGGTAGGCTTTAAAAGTAACAACTTATTGATCTGTGTACATGTGCTTTAAAGAAATTCTTTAAAGCAACAACTTCTGTTAGTTCCTAAAAATATTGGAGCATATAATTTAGTCCATTCCTATGCCTAATTATTGAAGCTTTAATAGACTGTCATGGCACAGACGCTAATGTGATGGTTTCTGCTTGCATTGTAACAGAAAGTATCAATAATCCCAGCAGAGTGGGCACTGGACTTTCACATCTTAACTAGAAGGTCAAGAATAACCAAGATTTTTAGGAATTAGTTCCACATGTTTGTATAAAATTTATTATTCAAGATAAAATGTAATTCCCCTTTTAGGTTAATTCCTTTTGATTTTAGAAAATTGTATACTTCTAATTCATTAGAAGAGATATATATACAACATAGGTAGATTCTTAATTGATGTAATTTTTCATCATGCAACACTCAGATCTCAGATCCTCAGGGGTTGGGGGAGAGTGAGAAGGGATTATAATGTCTTGACCAAAACAAAAAAGTGTCTAACATTGTGTTTTCCTGATAGGTCTTTCTGAGTGGTATTTTAGAGGTACAGTGCCAAAGAATTATAATGGAGAAAGGCCAACTATGCTATGAGTTAGAGCAGCACTTCTCAGACTTAAACGTGGTAGGAAACACTTGAAGATCTTATTAAAAGGTAGACTCTGATGCAGTCAGTCTGGGGCAGGGGCCTGCGACTCTGTATTTCACACAATACAGGTATTGGGACACTACCTGTCCATCGACTACCTTTTGAGTAGCAAGGGGTTAGATGACTCTTCCAGGATACCTTCTCGTAAACTCTCATTTCAGTGACTCAAAAAATCAAGTGGCCTGGTATAAACAATAATAAGGGTGATTTTGTTGAAAGTGCTGATTTGCTCATTTGAATCATCCAAAAGAGAGACATCAAGAGGTCAGAATTGTTCATAGACCCATCATTACTGGAAAGCTCATGGGGAAATGAAGTCATTTAAGGCAAAAGGAAAATAGTAACATAAATACCTCAGATGACTACCAGGGCAAAATTTTCAAAATGTTGCAAGCTGTCTGCATGCTTGAAGTAGCAATTTACATGCATAATTAGGTGCAATCAACAGTTTTGAAATGTAATATATTTTCTGAGCCCATATTTACTTATGACAGATGCAAAAAGAAACTGTGTCCCCCCCAAAAATAGAAGGGCAGAGAAAGGAAAAATACTTGCCTTTGACAATGGGAATCTTTACAAGCTCTTGCCTAAATTTAGAACAAATTTAGTTGAAGTATTGGATCTTTGTTTTGATTTACTCTTCACTGAAGTTCACAAACACATTTTGGAAGTAACAAGCATGTAAGAATAGTAACTTTCCAGTCAGCTCTTCCAGCTCCTGTTGGAACTGACATGTACTTTTTATTTCTACACTGTAAAAGGAAAATCTGTCAAATTCAAAACTTTATTGCACAGAACACCATTGACTTTCTTCCTGCCTTCAGAAGGGGTTTCATTTTTTGAAGATGCCAAATATCTTTTAGAATAATTTATAGAAAGAGATTAATTAAACTAGCAATTTCTTCTCAGATGAGTGCTCATGGTGAATTTCTATCATCTTAACTATTTTCAGTAGAACAGGCACTGAGTGCTCCCTATGCCCTAAGGCACTCTCCTAAGCTCTTTACACAGATCATCGAATTTACCATTATAAAAATACTATAAGGATTGATTCATTACAATGTACCGGGGAGGAAAGGGAGAGCAAGTAACTGTTTTTAAACAAATATTATTTTTCTCTTTTTCTTATTTACTTATTTTTGGCTGCGTTGGGTCTTCTTTGCTGCGCGGGGGCTTTCTCTAGTTGCGGGGAGTGGGGGCTACTCTTTGTTGCGGTGCACGGGCTTCTCTTTGCGGTGGCTCCTCTTGTTGCGGAGCATGGGGTCTAGGCACGTGGGCTTCAGTAGTTGTGGCATGCGGGCTCAGTAGTTATGACACAGGGGTTAGTTGCTCCACAGCATGTGGGATCTTCCTGGACCAGGGATCCAATGGTGTCTCCTGTATTGGCAGGCAGATTCTTTTTTTTTTTTTTTTTTTAACATCTTTATTGGAGTATAATTGCTTTAGAATGGTGTGTTAGTTTCTGCTTTATAACAAAGTGAATCAGTTATACATATACACATGTTCCCATATCTCTTCCCTCTTGCGTCTCCCTCCCTCCCACCCCCCCATCCTACCCCTCTAGGTGGTCACAAACCACCTAGCTGATCTCCCTGTGCTATGCGGCTACTTCCCACTAGCTATCTATTTTACGTTTGGTAGTGTATATATGTCCATGCCACTCTCTCACTTTGTCACAGCTTACCCTTCCCCCTGGCCATGTCCTCAAGTCCATTCTCTAGTAGGTCTGTGTCTTTATTCCCGTCTTACCCCTAGGTACTTCATGACCTTTTTTTTTTTTCCCTTAGATTCCATATATATGTGTTAGCATACGGTATTTGTTTTTCTCTTTCTGACTTACTTCACTCTGCAGATTCTTAACCACTGCACCACCAGGGAAGTCCGCAAGTAACTTCTTTAAAGGTACAAAGCTCTGTATTTTCTTGGCTGGCACATTACTACATGAAAGGTCATAATGTCACTTTAAAAGTATAGTGAATGTCAGACTAAAGCAAGCTCATGTTATTTTGAACAAGTTCCCAATTTAGAAAATGAGCTTGAAATCTAATTTTTCATAATTTTGAAGAAAAAAAATGAGTAATTCCATCCCCAAACTTTTCTTTCCAAAAGCATGTTCACATTGCATTATCTAGATTGACTGTCTGCACTGATGAAATTAAAGTGGCAATTAATTCCTATCACAGAGTCAGAGATTAAAGCTATTGTATTGAAGGATAGGACTCATGCTGTGTTCTTGTGTAACTGCATCTATTGGGACAGTGTGTTTTGAAATAGTCCAAGTTGTCTTTAAGTTAATGCAAAGCAGTCAGGAGATAAACAACTTAACTTTCTAGTTTCAGGAGGCAATTGTTGCTGGAGGAAGAAAGCTAAGTAAGCTCTGCTAAGAAATGCACGGAGAGTTCATTTATCTGCTGATCCATTTGGGGGCATTATGGAACTCAAAGCCCAGAACAATGGGCTCTATTTAACATTAAACAGCTTCTTAATAATCTGTTATTTCTTTCCATGGCTGCCGGAAAGTCCCTCGGGAGTGCAGAGTCGCTGTAGCAGTCCCCGTGAAGTTGTAAGCTACTCCCCAGGACCAAGTAGTGTTAAATATAGAAGTCACCCTAATCACCTGACTGTCGGAGAGCCCCGTGTAAGAATTCCCAAGTCTACCCTTGTCATCTCCATCTGTCTCTCTAGATTTACCAAACGCAGCTCACCGCACCGCCTGGGGTCCCCGCCGGCACCTCCCGGAGCTCTGCCCGGCGGAGTACGCCCTTCCAGCGCACAGGGCTGGCGGGGAGCTGGCGCCAACCGGGGCACCTGGCGGCCGATGCCTGGCCGCGACCCCTCGCTCTCCCTCCGCCTCCCCCTCTGCCCCTCGGCTGCCGACCTTTACGAGGAACTCTGCTGCGCTGCGAGACTCGCGTCCTCGCCCTGGGCGCGGGGCCCCACCCCTTGCGGGTGCCGCCCGCGACCGGGACGGAGGCGAGGGTAGGTGAACTGCTGGCCCGGCCTTGGCTACCGCTTGCTCGGTCCTAGTCCTCAGGCGCTGGCTGGGCGGCGCGGGGCCGCGGGAGCGTGGGGATGCACTCGCGCGCGCGGAAGGGGTGACCCCGGGGACACGTGCGGCCGCGGGAGGGAGCGCGGGAGGGGCCTGGGGCCGGCGTGCGGGTGGGGGTCGCCCGGGGTTGGAGTGGGCGCCCCGGACGCCAGCCCTCTGCCGGCTCCCCTCCTTCTAGGGCTCCGCCGCCGCCTGGCACAAATCGGAAAGCCTTGCCTTCCTCTGATGGAGCGGGCAGGGTGAGGGGTCGGTGCCTGGTCAGCTGGCGGGGATGGTAGATTTCACTTACACCTGACCCGCCCCACTCCTGTCAGTTTCGCCGGCAGGTCCCAGCGATGCGATTGTTCTTCCAGTAACTTTGTTCAGAGGCGGAGGGGAGGGGAGACGCCGAGAGGACCCCGGAGAGGCTGGAAAGCGACGAGGATCGGGAGGCCCAGCTGAGGCGGGAGTCCTCGGGCGGCCCCGGGGCTGGGCGCGTGGCTGGGAGGCGTCGCTGCCGCCGCCTCCGGGATGCGCTCGGCTTAGCGGGACTGCCGGGGGCTCCTGAAGGCCATTGCTCCGAGGACGCGCGGCCACCCGCTGCTCGCGCTCCCCGGGCCGGCGCCGCCGGTGCCGGAGCCGAGCGGCGAGCGGAGCTGCGGGGCGCGCGGGCGAAGGCTAGCGGGAGGGAGGGCGCGCGGGAGGCGTCTCCTCCTCGGCGAGCCATGCGTGCCACCGGCAGCTGAGCCGCCGCCGGCGCCGCTGTCAAATCTGCGCTCCGCTTTTGTCTTGTCCTCCAGTGAATGGGAAGATGGAGATGGATGTAGAGGGAGTTTCTCCGTGCCCAGAGCCCATCCCCCGCTCCCAGGGGGCTGGCGGAGCCTGCCAGGCGCCGCCACAGCCGCCGTCGCCGCCGCAGCATCCGGCTCCGGATGATCCGCCCGGCAAGAGTGCCGGCGCCGAGGACAGCGACGATCCCGAAGCGAGAGCCAGCGGCGAGAAGGACGAGAGCAAGGTAGGTCCGCCGCGTTGGCGCTGTGACACCTTTTGAACAAAACCACGGAGCTCTGGCAGCGGCTGTCACTTTAACCCCTGCGCTCCCCCACCCCCTTCCCTCGTCCGGGAGGTGGTGAGGGTTGCAGATGTAGGGAAGGCGTAAGATGGAAGGGAATCGCTGGGCGACAGTGACTTTCTGAACGGGAAGGCGCGTGCAGAAGTCCCTCCTGGTTTCCGTATTCAGTGTTCGTGCAGAGAAAAGTCTTCTGGTCCAGGCAACGTGATGTTGGGTGGAGCGCAGCACCCCGGGAGAGCGAGATTGAGAGACTTTGCTCGCCCGCACCGTATAGCCACAGCTTATGTGGATGATCTAGGTCAAGGGGAAACATGTGTTCAGGAGCTGCCAAGTGGCTTCTGAGACTCCTTGAAGGGAGGTGGCATCAACCTAAAGATGACAACAGTGGGAGCAAAGTTTGGCTCTTTTGCAGAATGGAGAGCTCTGCCTAACCCAGCTCTAAGCTGGAACACCTGCTCCTGCCCTGGCATCCTCCTGCCCGGGAGGGCAGGGGCCAGGTGCCTGGCACCAGGTGAGCTCTGGAAACCTTTTGAAGCCCTGCTGTGTCATTGTAGCCCCGGGATAGCGGCTACTGACTGTGGAGAGAGGAGCTCCTCAGGTAATTGGGTTCCAGTAAGAAATAGCTCAAATGCCATTCTCTGGTGCTGATGTTTTTTCCTGTTGAGAAAATTGTAAAGTAGAGGAAGTGGCATAGAAAATAATGCCTTGGTCTGATATTCTTGGAGTGTATTTATTGCAGCTTGGTTTCTGAGCAGGGTTTTCTTTCTCCATATACACTTGGAGTTGAGTTTTGTGGATGCTAGTGCCGGCCAGTTGTATCTCTGTGAAGTGTATACATGTGTTTGTTAATGCATTTTGGAAGTGGCTGCAAGTGTTGGGGAAAAGCTGGTTCAACAAATCAGAACCAACCAAAGAGGAGTCAGCTGAGGTACTTTCTCACTGTGGCTCACTGGAGGAAGCGTGCAAGGAAACAGCCACCGTGCCTGGTTAGGAAAGCGAGTCATGACATGCTCCTCCTGGGAGGTTGCCTGGGTTTCTGCTGGACGTTCCTAGAGGTGCTAGTAGACTAAACAGTATCCCAAACATGTTGGGATCACACTGAGTGTTGCCTCTCTGTACTTGCAGACAGGCTTACCTTAACAAGATGGTATTTGCAAATCCTCAAAATTGTTTTGCATTTGGATACTGAGCTAAGGATTTAGATTGTGGTTTATCTACCAAGATCAATATTATAACTTATATGGCATTCTACCAAGGAACTGTCATTTGAACACTCTCTAGACTGGGCTGGGGTGATGCATACAAGATTTACATTGCCAAACTATGAGGAATCTTAATATTCTAACATCCTCAGCTTTTCAGTCGCATTTGATTTCATGAATATTTAATTCTGTCATGACTGCATATTTACTACTTTAAATGACTGCGCCCAGTTTAATGAAATAACCGTAACTGAGCATCGTATTACCTAATTGAACTTTAAGTCTCATTTGCAAAATAGGTGTGGGCAATCATTAAAATATACAGCAAGTGCTGCCATTTCCACGTTGTTGGTTCATATGCTCTGAGCATGAGAAATTCCTGCCATCAGCAAAAAATCTGTGCTTATTTGTTTCCCTTTGATACACCACGCAGACTCTCTGATGTTCTGTGGGTTGTGAGGAGTGAGGAAGCCAGTGCATGACAAATACTAGAGCAGGTGAAGAAAGGATGGACGGAAAGTGGGTTGATTATATTTCGTTAATTAGCATGTGCAGATAATTGAGTATTCCACCGATGTGATTGGCTTTCTGTATGTCTGCAGTTTCTTGCGGTGGAAACAAAATACTACTTTTTTGCCTCCAGGTGTTTGCCTTAAAAAATTATGTTGCATCCTTCTCTCCACCCAGAAATCAGCTGTGTTAACCCTTTGCTCGTCTCTGCTACTCTCCTACCGGTTCTTCTAAGAGTCTGAGGATGGTGGCTGTGTCTCAGACTTTAATAACTCTTTTTGTCTTTGATGGATACTAAGGCAAGTTATACATTGATTTTTCTTAGCAAATCCTTGTTTCATTAGTGGGAAGGCCTTTGGGTATCTGATCAAATTATTCTACTAAGATATAAATGGAAGACAAACTGGGTTAAAGTGGAATGTGGTTTCACCAAGCTGTTTGGGGTGAAGTTAGGGAGATGATCACGATAGGATATAAACACAGTAATGTACAAATGTAATATTTTGGACTGTTATATTTGTTTCTTACTCACAAGTGTAATAAAAAATGAATTTTCAGTACTATATTATTTATCTTAAATCTCCTCTTCCCGCAAAAGTGTCAGGGCATTTTTTTCCAGATTCTGGTTTGGGGTCATGATTTTATTTTCTCTTGAGTTTACCCCAGTTATCTTCTTGGAAAAGAAATTGGAGCTTAGTGCCAGATCAGCTTGTCTCCTAAATTGCAGGTTCATGTTCATATGTCCTCAGAAAGTCTCTGAAATAGGAAGGAAGGTTAGAAAACTGGATCAGTCAAGGGATTTTTTATGCCACAGTTTCATGACGTGACTGGTGCTTTCTGTTCCTAGAATTGCAATGCCTGATTCCTCTCTAGCAACTGCTCTTCAGAGAGATGCTATAGCAGCTACATGCTGTGTATGCTTTGATTCCATGAATTGGAGAAGACCCTAAATCAACCAGTCCCCTGGGCTTTAAGGCAGGCTTACCTTAAACCCTGTGAAAGGCAGTCTCCTCTCCTTGCAATGACAGGCAAAGACAATGTGATGACCCCCTGTGGGGACCTAGTGAGATGTTTCCTCACGCATGAGCTCAAGAACTTCTTCCTCATATCTGAAAAGAGGTTCTCCCACCTGGACAAACTCCTTTCTTCCAGTCTTGCAGATGAAGATTAAATAGTCACTCACCTTGAATAAGAGACCTCCTAATCCTTGAAAGTGTTCTCAACCATGGATTGGACCATCCTCAAAACTTTCTTGCAGCGTTTCCTTAGGCCATCACATTCCATCCTTTTAGTGATGTTTAAAACCATTCTGAAATGTTTTGCTTGTGCTCAGTAAATCTAAGATGGGTATTTCTGAAACTTTGTTTGGAAAAGTTTGTTTTAAAGTTCCTTGTGTTGAGGACTAACACCCCAGTTTCTTACTCCATCTGTTATCAAGTTGCTTTCACAAATGTGTGGGTTCTTCCCCGACCCCAGGTGAGTGATGTATAAATGATTCTTTCTTGTCTGCTTCAGCTTCATGTATTCGCCCTTTTCCTGCCTCCCTGCCCCCATTTTCTCTCTCTTTCTCTCTTTCACACACACACACACCACTTACTGTGATGTTTTTTATAGAAGTGTGTATTAATGGCACAGCTATGAGGTGTCATGACCAAACTCTCTTTTGTGTTCAGCTCTCATTAAAGCCTTGGTCTGCAAGATATGTTATTCTTGTGATTTGGACTAGAGAGAGCCTGTGCTGTTGTTCTCAGTGATATTTCACTGATGGACATGACCCAAGATGCTCACCTGCCTGCATCCCATCAGTGACACTGTCCTAAACCATCAGTCTCACAGAGGATGCTGTCGGGAGTCTCTCATCCAGTTCATTTTTGAAAGCCTTTTATTTTGAAATAACTTCAGATTTATAGAAAAGTTGCAAAGACAAGAGTTCCCATATACCCTTTACCCAACTTCCCCTAATATTCACATCCTACTTAATCATGGTCTGTATATTACAATGAAGAAATTAACATGGGTACAATACCATTAGCTAACCTCTGTCCAGTTTTTGTTGAGTGAATGTGTAACATATCAATGTTTTTCATTCTGTCCTCCCAGGACTTAAGACTTTGTTTTTTTTTACACCTGAAAGACTCTGTGAGAGGGTATTTAAGAGCCAAATTTAACTTCAGGTTAACTGTGCGCCCTGTTCCTGGCGGGTGGGCAGCTCCCGAAGTCAGAGGCTGAGGTCCTGGGGTCCTGTGCCGCGCTGCCCTGAGCCCTGTGGGAGTTACACCTTTGGCAAAACTCTTGAGTGCTGTGGGGAATGATAGTCTTCTTTTTTATTTTATCCTGAAAAACATTTCCCGCTCCAAGTAAGACAGGGTTTGTCAGTACACAGAGGACAGCAGAGTCTCAAGTGGCGAGTAGAGGAGAAAAGGCGATGGATAAAATCAAGACAGTTCACTTTGATGCCTAAACCCTTGGGTGTTTGTTCCTGGCATGAAAAGTAGCGGAAACCCTTTCCTTTCTGCATTGTACTCACCCGGGGAACTCTGATTTCGAGCACAGAAGCAGAAACTTGCCCATGTTAGGCAGGATGCCATTGTGATCAGTGTTGGCTTTTTGATGAAGAGTGAAATCATAAATCATTTGGTCTTGGCTCCACCTTTCACTAGCTACTAACCTCAGAGAAGATCCTACCCTTTTTAAATCTCAGTCTCTTCATCTGTAAAATAGGATAATTATAGGGCCCACCACCTGTTATTTTATGGCTTGAATGAGGTAAAATATATAAAGTTCTTGATTCAATGCTTCATAGCTATTGACCACTCAGTAATTGTTAGTAATAACTGTGATGATTATTATTGCTCTTGTGGTCCAGGGTTCTGAAGAGGAGAATGAGTTGGGGCCAAGTTCACCTAGAATTTTCAGTTTCCCAGAGAATTGTGGGGCTGGAAATGATGCAGACACACTGTTCTACAATCAAACCAGGTTGGTGCTCCTTGGTCTGACTTTGCCCTGTGGGCTTTGAGATGTTCCCAGTTCTTTTCCTGGTGGGCAGGACCTTAGGAAAGAATTATTCTTTATCTTGACTTGTCAATAGACTGTTCCTTTCTCATCAGGAAAACCAAGGAAGACCGGGATGGAAGGCTCCTGCCTCCTGGCCCAGGTCCCAGGGGTACACACAGGACATTAATAAAACAAGTGGATTGCCCTACTTTTACACATTACATTTGTGACTTCTTAGAAGAAGTAGGTAGCAAATTTTAAGAGTTAAAAAAATGATTGAGATAAGAAGTTGTATCCTTTAGGGCTCTTTGGTTGCAAGCAACAGAAACTGACGTTAATTTGAGCAAAAAGGTATTTTATTATAAGGTAATCATGGAATCAAAGGAAAAGTGATAAAAGTGGTTTTGGGGAAATACTGAAGCCAGGGAATCTCAGAAGATCTGAGTAGTAGAAAGTGATGAATGGTCCCTTGAGGCCACTGACATAAGAAGAATAAATTCAAACCTTTTTTTTTTTTGCCTTTCTGTCACTCTGATGAGCAGAGTCCATGGAAGTTTATCTAACTGGTCTTGCTTGGGTCAGATGTCTGTTTCTTGGTCAGGGAAGAGTGGACATCCACATAGAAGGTTCTGGTAAATTGGTCCTTTGGAAGAGGTATAGTTCATGGGGGAGAAAATCAAGGTACTGTTACCAGACCAAGGAGAATGGATATTAGGGGCAAAATAGCCAGTATAACTTCTCTTCAGGGGAGGTTGGGGGGAGGGAGAGGGAGTGGGGAGAGAAGAAAAAAGGAGAGAAATAGAGGGAAAGAGAAAAGGAGAGAACCAAACAGACAGAGACAGACAATGAGCTTATCCAAGAAACTGGAATATTTTTTGGCACTAATTTCCTACCATTTGAAAAGAAAGAATCCAGAATAAATGATGACTTGCTCCTTATTCTGATTTGCCATGTGAGACCCCCAGAATTAGGAAACCATAATGGAATACATGGCCTACCGAGTCTGGACCCTGCCCCCCACATTTTTACATGGGAAAATTGAGGCACCATGACAAGTGATTTGCCCAAACACAGAGCTGGCACTTGAAGGCCCTTTAGCCTAAGACATGGAGTCTGCTTCTGAAATTCATTCTTAGTTTCCCCACTTATAAAGTGAAATGAATGATACAGTTCACATCTGCTGAGCAGATAATCTGAGGATGAATGTGATAGGGCGCTGATGTTTTAAAACATAGACCTTCTATGGGACTCTCATGTCATTAGAATGAATATATTAACATTTTTTTTTGTTTGCCCCTAAATTAAAGCAGGTTGGTTTCCTGCTCAAATCCCTACAGCTTTTTCTTTGACTTTGAATCTTCATGTCAAGGTATCTCTGTCCTCATATTTGGATCTTAGGTCCTACAGAAGGAGGCACCCCAGGCCGTGTGTTTCTCACTGTTGGGTGGCAGATATTCAACTCCTGGGCACACACACTGTTCCAGCACCAGGCCTGGCACACAGTGGGTACCCGGGGAATAGCAGGTCCACTGACCCCTGCCTGGCCGTGTCCATTCAGCACATCAAGCCCTTCCTTAGATGCTGGGATTACAACACTGAAAGAGGGAAGCCCACAGCTTCATGGAGGACACACACCTATACACAGACCCTGATGCTCTAAGGAGCTGAGGGCCACAGAGAAGTGAGAACAGGAGCTACTTGCATGGAGGCTGTGTGGAGTGGAGTCTTGGAGGAAAAGGAATGCTGGGAATGTAGGGAGGGCGTCCATGGTCATAAGGGCTGAGAAGTATTCAGAAGCTCGTTGTGGGGTCTACGGAGGTTTGACTGGAGGTGTATTTCTTGTGGAGGCCACATGACAGGGTGGCAGGAAGTTTGGACGCCCTCAGATAAAGAATAGGTTCAGAGTGGAGGTTTGAGACTGTTTCCACGGCCCAGAAAGGCTCCCTGATGGGGGAATTTCATGGATCCATACATGTCTCCTCTATTTCAAGGAGACAGAAATAGAATTAAATCCTATTTATTGCGTGACAAAGAGATGACATTACATCATTGCCTGAATAAAGGACATGTAAGCGCAGAAAAAAGAACAAATAAATAGAATTTATTTCAGAATAGAGTAACCTTTCTTGAGAAGGAGTAGGTAGAGCCTTCACCCAGCACGGCCCCCAGCCCTGAACCCCTGGTTCTCAGGTACATCCCATCCAGTCCTGCCTGCTGGCCTTACTCTCTGCATCCTCTGTGCACCTCTGTGCACGGATGCTCCGTGTCTGGGCGCTGCTTGGGTGCCCGGACGGCAGCCTGTGCTCAAGGGAGAGGTGTTTTTACTGAGATGCTCTTCCTTTCCTCATGGTGCAGCCTTGGTGGAAGTGAATGAAATCAGTGGTGAGAGGGTCCATTTTCTCAGAGTAGAATGTTGTCTTGTGCATTTTTTTAAAGCCTTCTTGAGCTCAGCCAGAAAGGTACCTGGGGGCACAGCAGGTACAGCCTCTCTGCCTCTCGTTCTTTACAAGTGGGGCCATTTCACACGTTTTTAAGGTAAAGTGTTGGCCTAACAGGCACTGGAAGTAGCCAAGTGGAATGAGACTGTGGGACACCTAGGGACACTGGCCAGTGAGTGACTTCCTTTTTCTTGGTTTGCTCCCCCAATAACTGAAGGCCCACATCACATCCCCTTCACAAAAACTAATGGCTGGTCAGCCCCTCCATCCTTCCCAGGCTCCCATCTCCACCCCTTTCGCAGGCTTGCATTCCCCTCCCCAGGTTAAACCCCCTGTATTTTATAATCTATTTTCTTTCTAAAGAAAGATTTATTGGCATATCATTTATAGATGGTAAAATTCACCCTTTTAAAGTGTACAGTTCAATGAGTTTTGACAAATGTATACATCTGTGTAGCCACCACCCCAAACAGGATATAGAAGGTTTTCATTACCCCCAAAAGGTTCCTCTGTGTCCCTCTGCAGATAATCCCCTCACCCCACCTTTTCCATAATTTCACATAAATGGAATCAAATAGCATGTAGCCTTTTGCATCTGACTTCTTTTGCTTAACAAAATGTATTTGATATTCACTTACCTTGGTGTGTATCAGTGGTTGCTTTTGCTTACTGGGTCTTATCTCGTTTGGATGTGTATTGTTTATCCATTCACCTGTTGATGGATATTTGGGTTCTTTACAGATTTTTGGCCTTTGTGAATAAAGCTTCTATAATTTTTTTCTTTCTTTCTTTTTTTTTTTTTTGTGGACTGTATATTTTCATTTCTCTTGGGTGAATTCCCAGGAATGGGACTGCTGGGTCGTATGGTAAGGATGTTTAACTTTATAAGAAGCTGCCAATCTCCTTTCAAGAGCAGCCATTTAAAATGTGCTGAGACTGTGCATTTCCACCATCCATGCATGAGAATTCCAGTTGCTCCACGTCACTGTCAACACTTGCTATTGTCAGTATCTTTAATTTTTGTCATTCTAGTAGATGTGTAATAATGGCCCATTGTGGCTTTAGTTTGTTTTTCCCTGTTAACTAATGATGTTGAATATCTTCTGTGCCTATTTGTTATCTGTATGTTTCTTTGGGGAAAAGTCTGCTCCAATCTTTGGCCTATTTTAAAATAATTGGGTTGTTTGTATTCTTATTGTTTTGATACAATTTATTATTTTCACATAGGTTTAGGCTCCAGAAACCCTGGTAGAAGTTTGAACAGGTTACAAAGCAAGGGACATTTTTGAGTTTCTTTTCTTGAGGATTGTTGGTGAACTAACATTTACTGGGCATTTATCCTGTGCCAGTCATGGAGGAAGGTAGATTCAGATAGGGTCATCTCATTCCAGACTCCGTAGCAACCCTGCAAAATAATTGTTATTAGCCCCGAGGTCACACAGTTAGGATATGGCAGAGGAAGGCCTTAAATTTAAGTCTGTCTTACTCTTACTTCTTCCACTTCACCAGGTGTGACTCAAGGCCTGTTCTCCACAATTTCCCCTTAGTTTCCCAGCCCAGTCTGCTTGCACTGCTCTGGGTGTTGTAAAAGCAGCCCTCAGGTGAAATAACACTGCTGCCACTGACGTGCAAATCAGGACATTGAGCTTAGGGCAAAAGAGTGCTCCCAGTTTTATTTCAGTCCTGAAAAAATCCTATCCACTTCATAAGGTGGAAAAGTGAGAATTCCCCAGAGACATGGAAGGTTTGAGGTATCATTTACCTGTCAGGACCCAAGGATGTCCATCTCTCTCAGGTAAATCTCGGTGCTGTGGGTACCCAGAGGGCCAGGGTGGGGCTAAGCCCTGGGAATCAGAGCTCAGTTCAAACCCCTGTTTTGTTTCTACGGGCTGGAGGAATATGGGCAAACCCTGTGAAGGCTCTGGTTTGGATTCTCTTATCAGTAAAGATGATGGAGAAGGTCCCCCTTACCACACCTGAGCGTTGTGAGGATTGAATTAACCAGTAGGGGGACCAACTTGCTCCATCCCAGGAAATCCTGGGTCCCAGGTAAACCAGGACAGTTGGTCATCCCGATTACAGGACACCTGTAAAGTGTCTGGACCCTCACAGGCTCTCAGAGCTGTCACTGTTGAACGGGCTTCGGGGCATTCTCTCCATGAGTATGAAAATGACTTAAGGTGTTTCAGAACTAATGAGGCCCTGTGAAGGATTCCAGGTTCTCCACATTGGCTTAAAAAATAGTTCAAAAGCACGGCTATGGATTTGAATTGGATGAATAGCATCACCTTTCCAAGTAAGTGGCTGTAGGACTTTTCAAGGCAGCTCCCCAAGGCCTCCAGCCAGGAAGTAAGTGTGCTTTAGAAAGTGAGCCCAAAAAGTCTCCCTGGCTGGAGGACCAAGGGCTCTTTCAAGGACGGCCTGCATTGGCAGGACAAGAATCACCCCAATAAATAACTTTTTAGAAATCGCATAGTTGGTAGGGTTCGCGTCACAAAGAATCAGGCTCAGTGTTTCCCAGGAGGTTCTCAGGTAGGAAGAAACTGCTCTCGTTCGGAAGACAATGGGACTTGGGTGCTGTGACTGTGAATCTTGGCTCTGCCCCTTCTAATGGACCTCTCAAAGAGTCACATTTTCTTTGAGCCTCAGGGTCCTCAACTGTGAAATGGTTTTACTTTTCTAAGAACTGTCTGAACTAGAAACTCAAATTTGATAGTACTTGGGCAAAGCCTTTTGTAAACTCTTACACAAGTCTGAGTGTGAGTGTCTGTGTGTATGTATGTGTGTGTGTAAGTCTCTCTGGTTTTGTGGGATAAGTGAGTTTCCCCCATGATTTTCTGGGACCCTGTTTAAGAAATTGATCAAAAAAGTATCTCATTGGAGTTAAAGGTGCTGGGAGTTGGGGTCCATAGGAGCATGTGGTCTTTCTGGGAAGGGTGCCCTCAGATGGCACTGGGTGGGGTCAGGTGTTTGGAAGGCCCACGGGGCTGGGTTTGGGCTGTGATGTTCCTCTGGGGACATCGCTGGCTGACCCAGACAGCTTGTCCTCTTGCCACTCTGTCTTGCTTATTCTTTGGATGACAGTAATACCAGCCTGTGGCCAAGACATTTCCCTTGACCACCTGCCCGCTACCCCTTCGCTTAATTCCTACTAAGCCTTCAAAATTCAGTTCAAGGAAGTGCTCCCTTATTAGAACCTTCCCCTGTCTACCCCATAGGTCAGGTCCATGCTGATAGGGTACTAAACATTCCTTTAAAATTAAAAAAAAAATTTTTAGTGAAGTATGGTTGATTTACAATGTTGTGTTAATTACTTCTGTACAGCAAAGTGACTCGGTTATACATACACACACATATATTCATTTTTATATTCTTTTCCATTATGGTTTATCACAAGGTATTGAATATAGTTCCCTGTGCTATACAGTAGGACCTTGTTGTTTATCCATTCTATATATAATAGTTTGCATCTGCTAATCCCAAACTGCCAGTACTTCCCTCACCCACCCCCCTCCCCCTTGAAAACCACAAGTCTGTGCTGTATGTCTGTGAGTCTGCGTCTGTTTTGTAGATAAGTTCATTTGTGTTATATTTTAGATTCCACATATGAGTGATATCATATGGTATGTGTCTTCCTCTGTCTGATTTACTTCACTTAGTATGATAATCTCTAGGTCCATCCATATAGCTGCAAACGGCATTACTGTGTTCTTTTTTATGGCTGAGTAGTATTCCATTGTGTGTGTGTGTATATATATATATATATATATATATATATACCACATCTTTATTCATTCATCTGTTGATGGACATTTAGGTTGTTTCCATGTTTTGACTGTTGTGAATAGAGTTGCTATGAACACAGAGGTGCATGTATCTTTTTGAATTATAGTTTTGTCTGTATATATGCCCAGGAGTGAGATTGCTGGATCATATGGCAACTCTATTTTTAGTTTTTTGAGGAACCTCCATACTCTTTTCCATAGTGGCTGCACCAATTTACATTCCCACCAACAGTGTAAGAGGGTTTCCTTTTCTCCACACCCTTTCCAACATTTGTTAATTATAGACTTTTTGATGATAGCCATTCTGACCGGTGTGAGGTGGTACCTCATTGTAGTTTTGATTTGCATTTCTCTAATAATTAGCAATGTTCAGCATACATTTTTAATTGTATCGTTAGCTGTTTAATGTAAACTATGAGGATAGGGACCAGGCCTGTGTTTTCCATGGCTATTTCTCCAACCCTAACATAGTACATTCCATGGAGTAGGCCTTCAACTATATTTTGACCAATAATTGGGTATGAATACTAATTTCATACAACCTTTTACCCAATACCTACTTTCTGGCCCAGAATGATCTATGTCCTCATGCAGCACACATTCTAGTGGGAGTGACAGATACTAAATTAGTAAACAACTGAATAAACATGATAGATAATGAATAAACAACTAAATAAATCCTGACACCAGTGGCCCCCTGGCTGTCAGGTTTCAGGCATGTTTTTAGAAGCCCTGATGAACCCTATTTATACAAGAGCATCAGCTCAGGGCAGTGAAGAAATAACCATCACCCAGTTTGTTTCCTAGAGTTGCCATCTATCTTATGGCCTCAAAACCTGGCCTTCTCCTCTGCTTCTCTCTACTTCCTCTGCAGAGTATAAGTTCTCCTTGTCACATTGGCATCGGGAAATCACAGCATATATGCCCCCAGCCCTTTCTTGTGGTCAGGTCATGCCTCTCTGGTTAAACCAAGTACACTTTCCTAATGTGTTCAGCCTTAGTCTTGGGAGCAGACATTCAGTTGTGGGTGGCTGGCAAAGTGAAGCTGGTGCTGTCCTTGCCCTGGGCTTACAGCTTTCCTCCAAAAGCCTTCTCACCTGCACTCACCAGACACTCAATCCTCAACACCCTCCTCTTCAGTTTCTACACCTGCATTATCCAATATGGCAGTCATTAGACACATGTGGCTATTTAAATGTAATTAAAATTAAAAATTCAGTTCTTCATTTGTCTAGGCATACTTCAAATGGTCAAAAGCTCTAAGTCTAATGGCTACCATGCTGGGCAGTGCACGTAGAGGACATTTCTGTCATTGCAGAAAGTTCTACTGGAGAGCAGTGTGGTAGAGGGTGACTTCATCTCTCCTGGCCTACCCTATTTGACTGAAATCCCTCTGAGATGCTCTGAAACCAATCCTTTGACAAGGGTGAAGACTTTACAACTTCCTGGGGTTTGCTTTAGGTTCTTGGTGAATTACTTGCAAATTGTTTTTGAACTACCTGTATTGTTGTGTATAGAGGCTGCTTAGAGCAAGATCTCATTCATAACCTTTGAGTCATGGTGTTACTATTTTTATCTAGGTGTTCCAGTGAATCTTGGTATTTATCCCCTGCCATTATAGAAAAAGTCTCTGGTAAAGTGGTTCCAAGAGATGGCTTTTCTATTATCCAAGTTCAGAGCCTTTATTAGGGGGGAGTTGAACCACACTGACACTTCCTCTTTGCCATTTACTGATGACAGTCGTCACACTGTGGGGTTATTGTGATGGTACTTATCAGATACACAGGCAGAGAAGTCCAGTGTCATTACAGAACCCCTATGTTTGCAACAACCATTCAGGGAATAATTTCCAAATTATATAATGGATTAAGAGTACTAAATTCCAAAGTTACACCCTTAAGGTGTTCTATCCTTCTATCTCACTCAGTAAAATTCCAAGTACATTACAATTAATAGTGGTTTCAGGGATGGATAAATAAGGAAAAGAGGATATGAATTTTAAAAGTCTGATAATAAAAGCTGCCTTTTCAGTGCTTCTTGTATTACATTTTTTCATTCGTGAGTGAGAAAAGTGATCTTTCTTGAGGTTGGAGGAAGGACTGGGGAGTTAGTCCTTAAAGATTCAACTATGGGGCTTGCTGCGCCTTTGTCTAGCACATTGCAGGAGTGTCTGCAGGAAAAGAGCTGGGAAATGGCCCCAGGGAGGATTTGGTGCTTCTGCTCCCTTCGAGCAAGGATGAAAATTTGAACGACACCTGGAAGTGATTTAAAACTCTTTTATTTACACATGCGGTTAGCAGGGTGGCCCCTGGGCTCCACAGTCAGAACGTGGCAAAGCCTGGAAATGGGGTGAGGGTGTGAGTGCTCCCTCAGTCCAGCTGAGGCAGGTCATCTGGGCCTGCGCGTGAGAGCACAGCTAATAGAACAGTAGTCCAGAAAGAAAAAGGGACAGGCCTATGTCAGTAATAATGACACCTCTTTGGTATTTTTAGGTAGTATTTAAACAAGTACTAAAATCACAGAGGTATGGAAAGAACATATTTGCCAAAAGTTAGAGTTGTAGGCAAGGTAACGACAATCTCCTGTTAGCTGTTACCTTCTTCTTTCCTTCTTTCTGCACTGAGGACAGGAGTCCAGCTCACTCCGGAGTCCCGAACATCAGGCAGGCTTACGTGTCACCCCCGGGATGCTGAGGGCTCATGTCTCACCCTTGGGATGCTGAGGATGCAAAGATGGGATCATGGTGGCTGTGATATCAACAGTTTCAAGCCCCTTGGAACCTAACAAGGTGCACATACAAGGGAAAATCGAGTCACAACTAGGTTTTTAGTCCCTGGGGCCTCCTTGCTGTAACCACGGAGGCTTCTCATGCTCACCATTCACAGGTGTGTAGTGAGCGACCTGTGCGTCGCTGTAACAAAGACACTCAGCTTGGAGTCATAGCCTAAGTGCTAGGCAGGCACCTGTCCATTTTTTCTCCTATTTCAGTTTTCAGACAATTTTGGAGTTCCAAGAAACATCCTCATTCGCGGCACAGGCCCTGAATTCTACAGGGATTTTGTCTCTGCGTCACTGTAGACATGTCAGATGTTGCCTTCTTGGTGAGGATCCCTCTGGCGAGGGGAGTAGAGGAGAGAGAAAAGGAGCTTCTGGAGGGAAAAGCAATCCCAAGGACCTAGCATTCACAGCTGCTGTGATGTTTGAAAATATACGAGAAGTTCTTATTCTGATACATCAATTTAACTGTGGCCTGGAGCTGAGATTTGCATCTCTGAGGCCACCAAATGTAGACACAACAGTCCAGTAACCACACACTTGGCTCCGTTATTTAGTTTCATTTTTCCCTTTTCATTTTCTCTTCAATTGTGTAAGAGACACTGCAAGTTCTCGAAAGGGTTAATTCCACGCTGGGTTAAGTACTAAGGTTTAACCTTCTTCAGGGCCAGACTGAGAGTGTCTGTTTAGTGCCAAGTAGGTAAAATGGAGTCTTACAGAAGAGATGTTTCAGCTGAGGGTCACAGTTCTCTCTAAAAGACAGTCTGGTTTTCTGCTGATGATTCATCAGAAAAATGAGCCTGGTAATTGAATTGGGGATTTAAAGGGATCATAAGGAAAACAGCCACATCCAACTGTTGGCACTGTCATGAGAAATTCTGTTAATGTCAGCGTGCGAGCCAACACTCCATCGCGGGTGGACCCTTCAGTGGATGCAGCCTGCTTAGTTTCCGGTCCTGATCAGTTACAAGAGTCTGTCCTTCACTGCTGCGGAGTCAGGGCAGGCTGCGAAGACACCAAGTTGGAAAGGGGGTCTCTCTGTGGATGCCTGTGATGCAGATTTCCTCTGGGAGGAAACCTGGGCACCGCAGCAGAAGACGACAACCAGAGAAACTAACTCTGAGGAATTTTCTGAACAAAGTATTC
This sequence comes from Aethalodelphis obliquidens, assembly GCF_003676395.1. NCBI lineage: Eukaryota > Metazoa > Chordata > Mammalia > Artiodactyla > Delphinidae > Aethalodelphis > Aethalodelphis obliquidens. The sequence continues at coordinate 1,428,483 of NW_020838006.1, forward strand.
TCCTTTTTAGTGGGGGAGTGATGAAAACTGGGACAAGACATGTAACCACGTCCTCTCAGAAGGGAATAAATTTTGCTTCCACCTGTATGGATAAGTTGGTTTGTACAGTTTGAATGAAATGACCATCTTTTGACAAGGTAAAGGTCTGATCTTCTCTGGAGCAATGGTTCTCAAGCGGGGACAATTCTCTCCTCCCTTTGCCCCCCTGGAATATTTAGCAATACCTGCAGATATTTGGTTCTAGACCAGGGGTGGGGTCCTCCTGGCATCTTGTGGGTAGAAGCCATGGACACTGCTACATTTCCTGTGATGCACAAGACCCCACAGCAGTAAATCATCAGGCCCCAAACGTCAGCAGTGCCAAGGCTGGAAACCCTGATCTAGAGAATGTTCTAGATATTTGGATCGTGTCTTCATATATACTTCATGAGGATAGTATTGTGAGGGGAAGTTTTAAACAGAATGTCTAAGGCTTTTCCTTGTTACAGAGTTGTCAGGACTCCCAAATCTGTGAATTCATCCTTTTGTCAGATCTAATTCTAAGAGGCAAGTCTGAGGAGACAGTTCTTTACACCAAGAATTCCAAACATTGTCTTTGCTTTTAATAAAACTGATACCCATTGAGACTCTTTCTGTTGCCTTGAAGGTGGAAGATTGGAATCCTCCTCCCTAAAAATAATTTTCTTAGACTGTAACAAAGATTCTCTCTCGCAGTGCCAAAAAAATACATGCTTCGTGTTTCCAAACCAGTGAATTCAAATCCTGTAGCTGTTATACTTGTATCAGATTTTGCTACAAGCATTTTCTATCTTGTACAATGTGGATTAATCCATGTTTATGACTTTTCAAATCAAGAAAAACATTGTATCCCAAATAGTTTACATGTTTTCATTTTAAAAACACACTGTAAGGCTAAGTAAGAACAGTTAGCTCTGTAAAGTATTGGTGTCCAACTAAATAAGTCATGTTGGAAAAAAGACAGCTGCTTAAACTTGCCCAATGGATCTAAAAACTGTTAAAAGTATATGAGCAGTCCAGATTCCATTTTTAATTTTGATAAGCATGAGTAAGGAAACTCTTGGTTAACAAGGAAAATTCTGCTGACTCCACCCTAAATCTTAAATGATCTAACGTATAAAATTTATGTTAACTTTATTAAACCAAGAAATTAACTCTCAATCTGTGTGAGGTGCCAGGGAAGGGCTCCACATCAGATAACACTTGCTGAGCCCAAGGTGAGAAGTGTGAGTGTGATGCTTTATTTCAGAGGTTGGCAAACTTTTTCTGCAAAGGGCCGGATAATAAGTATTTTTGGCTTTGTGAGCCATACAATTCTCCACCTCAGCTACCCAACTGTGCTGTTGTAGTATGAAGGCCATTACAGACAACCTACAAATAAATGGATGTGGTTGCACTTCAATAAAATTTTGTTCACAAAAACAGGTGCTGGGCCCCGTTTGGCCACCAGACCCTAGTGTGCCCACCCCTGCTTAACTCACCCCAGGCAGCTTTATCACGGGCAAGTACAGAGTTCCTGTTATGTTTTTTGCAATGATGAGGATTATTTATGGAACTGCAGGACCACCTTCAAAGACTCCAGGTGGGGAATCATTGCAGTATGTGCTTAAGTGCTGGTCTATAGACCATCAACAAGGTAAAAGGCAAAGGGTACCTTACACACACTTTTTATTAAAAAGTGATGCAGGGTTCATGAAAATGATCTCATAGGGTCTGTCAGGTTACTATAAAAATACCAAGTCATTTTTTAATATTTGCTAGATTTCAGATTTGGTGAAGATTTAGATTGGGAAAAAAAGAAATCAGCCATTTCAAATGAGGATCCCCTGACGACTGGAGCTGCGCAGTGGCCTGCTGGTCAGAGTGGTGGATCTCACACAACGGTCGTCAGACATCCTGGCTTCTGACCCTGGTAGTAGTGTGGCACAGTCTTGTTCAGTAGGTTCTGGGCCTTCCTGACGTAGTTTTCCATTGTGGGGCTCTGTTGCTAGGCCTGGTCAGTGTCAGCTGATATGAGGTCAGAACGAGTGAGGGTTCCTAAAAATGTAAAGAGAGAAATGATTAGTGATCATGCCAGCGTGACCAGACACTGTGACGCTTCCAACCAGCTGGCCAGTTGCCCTGTGAGGCAAGGAGAGATTTCCCCCACTTTACCTTAAGTGCACTCAGTCAAGAAAGATAAAACTGCAGGAGTTTTGTGTGAGGGTTTTCAATCATGGGGTGGGAGACGTCCCGCATACCTTGCGGAGCGCAAGCATAAAAATGCCCTGAGTCTTCACTTCATGTGACATGTGAGGCTCTTAAGACAGAGTCTCTGATTCCCTGAATGAAGTTTCTACTATGATTAATTAGCCCTGTTTTCTTCAGTTCTCACAACCAACACACATGTACACACACATTTCACACACACACAAAGAAACCTTTACATTTGCCTTTCACATGAGCAAGTTTCATATGAACAAGTTCAAGAGTAAAACGTCTGCTGCCATAGAACTGATTTCATCGTGTGACTCAGTTGAAGAAAACTCAATATGATACTTACATGATGTCTGGCACAGCCTATTCCCATATTTCCAGGAAGCATTAAAAAGAATTAAAGATGAGCAAAGCTTTTCAGCCGTAGTAGAACCACCTATCTGTCTATTTATTTATCTATAAAAGAGGCTAGTGAATTAGTTACCTATCACTGCACAAAAGATTACCCCAAAACTTAGCAGCTTAAAAAACAATAAAAACTTTTCAATGCACACAATTTCTGTAGGTCAGGAATTCAGGCAACTCATCTGGGTGGTTCTGGATCAGGGTCCCTTATGAAGTTGCAGCACACAGATGTCAACCAGAACTGAAGGGATCTCAAGGCTTGACTGGGGCTGGGTCATTAGCTGCCAGTATGGCCCAGTCATGTGGCTGGAAAGGCAGTGCTGGTTGTTGGTGGGAGCCTAAGTTCCTTACCAGTTAAATCTTTCCATACGGCTACTTGAGTATCCTTCCAACATGGTGGCTGATTTCTCCCAGAACAAGCGATCCAAGAGAAAGGAAGTTGGAAGCGACAGTGTCTTTCTGACAGACTTGGTCACACTTGGTCTTGTGTGCAGTACCCTACTGGTTACACAGGTCAGCCCTATTCAGTGCGGCAGGGGACAACACAGGAGTGTGAGTACCAAGAGGTCGGGATCTTGGAGGTGGGCTCCTCTAGTGAGTTACTAGATTGAAAGATTCTTCAATTAACTATCTGTTTTTAGTTTTCATTTGCATGAAGATAGAAACTTCAGCAAAGGTCCTTTCTGAACCTATGGAAGCCATACTAACCTAGGCTTTTCATACAGAGACGTAAAACTTAACATATATCTGATGGGTACGGAATTTTTTTCTGTGCCATTGATAGCCCCTGTCAGATACGCTAGCTGGACATCCTAGTGGATGCTGACTGTTCAGTTAAAAAAAATTCTCCTAGAGTGTTGCAATTATGTACCCAGATTTTTTTTGTCTCTTGTGTAAGTATCCCAACTGGTCTTATTGACTCAAATCTTTCATGTAACTTTCCTCTCTGGAATCTTTATTAGTTAGGAGAGGCAGAATTGTTGTTAAAAAAGAAGACCTAAAGATGTATAATGTCTCAAACACTATAAAACTTTCTCACTAACGTCACAGTCCAAGATGTGTGTTTCCCGATCAGTGGTGGCTTTTCTTCCTGCAGTGAGTCAGGACACCAGACTCCTTGCATCTTGTGGTCGGGCATTCTTGAAGGGCAAATTGTCAGATGCATCCAGTCTGAGAAAGGGTGGGGAAGCCAAGGTCATTTACATTCTGCGGGAGAGCCCTTGCCAAGGCTCTGACTGGTCCACAAGGGCCAAGAAATGGAGCAGCTGAGTCCAAAGATGCACAGTATAGTGTCAGGAGACTGATAGATCCCCAGTAGTTATTGCTACATTAATTTGCTTATAAAAATATCAGTTAGGGATGCAGCAAGCAACAGACAATTTGAAAAATAGCTATAAAACCAGAGTTGACTTTTCTCACCTTATAAGTCTGCAGATTGGTGGCTGTAAGTATTGTTCAGGGGCTCCAAGATGTCAGGCTGTAACCTCTGTGATGCTCTGGGCTTTGCCCTCACGTGGGCAAGATATCTTCTGCAGTCCCAGTTGTCATATCCATGTGCCAGGTGAGAGCAAGAGGAAAGTGTCAGCTGTGCTTTTTTCTATTATCAGGGAAACGGAAAAATTATGCAGAGATTCCCCAGCAGTTTTGCACTGGTGTCTCCTCGGCCAGCTGTGTCACACAACCGTCCCTGGCTGCAAGAGAGGCTGGAGAAGGACTATTTAGCTTTCCCAGTTGCAACAGAAGACCTGGGCAAGGACCCTCTCATAGTCTCATTTGTGGATGGGGGCAGCATGGGAATGAAGGTATAAGAAGCATAAAACAGGATGGTGCTGATGTGAAAGCAGAGTGGGAAAAAATGACTGCACAGGAGTGGGGCTGAGACTAGTGACCAGAGAGGAGACAGTGTCTGAGAAAGATGCTAAAGAACGGATGATAGGAGAGGAAAGGGGGGGTGTTTCAGGCGGTAGAAATGGGATGCAGTGATGTGGGCATTGTATGCATTGCATGTTTGGGACTTGGTGGGTACTTTGTGTGTGTGTGTGTGTGTGTGTGTGTGTGTGTGTGTGTAAGTTGGGGCATGATGTTGGTGGTGGTGGCCGAGGAGTGTTAATACTGGAAAGGCAAGTTGGAACTAGATTTTATAGGGCCTTGTGCATAGCAGAAAGCAATTTGGACTTGATTTTGCAGGCGAGTGGGTGCCAGATGGCTTTGCACAGGGACGAGGTAACGAACTTCTGTTTTGAACTGGAAGGAGGAAGTACCGGATGCAGGTTAGGGATGATGGGGGATTGGGCTAAGGCTGGGAGGAAATTAAGAGGAGACAGCAGACACCAGAGGCATTTAGGTAGTGGGCATGGCATCACATGTCCTGAATTGCTTGAAGAATAAGAGAGAAGTAAGGGTTCAAAGTAACCCTGAGATGTCAGCTTGGGTGCTGATGATGCCCCTGAGTAGAGAAGGAATCCTGGGAAAGGGGATGGTTGTTGGGGTGGGGGGTGATGTGCGTGGTTTTGCATACACAGAGCTGCGTGCATCCAGAGGACTTCTGGGGGTTGGAGTATTTCTTTCTTTTTTTTTTTTTTTTAAATTTATTTATTTATTTATTTATGGCTGTGTTGGGTCTTCGTTTCTGTGTGAGGGCTTTCTCCAGTTGCGGAGGGCGGGGGCCACTCTTCATCGCCATGCGCAGGCCTCTTACTGTCGTGGCCTCTCTTGCTGCAGACCACAGGCTCCAGACGCGCAGGCTCAGTAGTTGTGGCTCACGGGCCTAGCTGCTCCGCGGCATGTGGGATCCTCCCAGACCAGGGCTCAAACCCGTGTCGCCTGCATTAGCAGGCGGACTCTCAACCACTGCGCCACCAGGGAAGCCCGGTTGGAGTCTATTTCTACAGGCCAGGAGAGAGCGTGGTGGATGGTCCAGGTACAGAGCAATAGCTGAGGTAAGCCCAGGGCCACGGGAAGAGGAGTGGATGCCAGAATGAAGGGGCAGTAGAGGGTGAGGACAGCCAGGAGGGTGGGGCATCCCCAGGAGCTTTAGAGACCCTGCAGGTTTCCCTGCAGGAAACCGATGATTCTCACCTCATTTAACTTTTCATTTGCTGTTTCTCAGACATGTCCCCCATTTTGGAAGGTACCCTTGTCTACACCCTAATTTATTGATCTGACCCTAATAAATTTATCGAATTTATTTATCTGAACTGTTCCACTTTTCTACTTAGTTTTGTACAAAGTAGCAAGTCACCTTCCCTAAGAGAGGTTTTCAAACATGAGAGAACCACTAGAATTTTTTTTGACTACAAAAGCTATATATGTTCATTGTGAGAAAAATCAGAACATATTCATAGGTAAGAACAAGAAGAGCAAAACTCTCATAATCCTACCACCCAGCAGTCACCACTGCCTGTATCCTGGTGTGTATTTTTCTAGACCAGTATTTTTAGATACACACACAAATGCATACACAATGAAACATAAACAGAATGCTCCGTGTATGTAGTATTGCAGCCTACTTTCTTAAATAACACAATATAAAATATTTCTGTGTTAATATGCATCTAGCAGCATTGCTTTTCATGGATGAATAATATTCTACTCAATGTCCATATAAGTATAAGCAGTTATTTCCTTAATGATGGACTTTGGGTGACTTCTAGTTTTCCCCTGTTGTAAACAGGGCTGCAGTGAACATTGCCTGTAGATAAATGTTAGTAGGTAAATGTTAGTGTTAGGAATTGTCTTCAGGATGAAGGTTAGAAAGGAATCACTGGTCTCCCCACATCCTTTGGAAAGTTGTCCTGAGCTCCCGCCACAGCCCCAGCATCTCAGAGGCCCCACCGTGGCCATCTCCTGGCTCCTTACAATTCATAGGAAGGACCTGTTTGCTCTTCTCTTCACGTGACTTATTTTCATGAGTCAGAGGGTTTCCTCAGGAGCCCCCAATGTGTCTGGAGTGTTGTGAAGGGAGAACCAGAAGCAGGGGTCAAACAGCACAGCAGCTCATCCCAAAGGACAAGCTGATGACCCGTTTCCAGTTAGGGACCAGCTCATCACCGGAGCACCATCAGCGTCTGAAATCAACAAGGGAAGAGACAGGTGAAGTCGCTGGGGTGGGAGATTTCAGTTAGTTCCCCACATGAGATCATTTCCTGTTAGTGGAGGCTTTTAAGCTTTGCATTGTGTTCCTGGCTGTGACTCGGCAGTGGGCAGTGTTATCTGGAGACCTTCAGCATTTTTTAGAATCTCCTTTGGCAGAAGTGGTTAAGTGAGCTCACGTTAGAATGAGACGTTCCTCCTGGTGACCTCTGGGCTGTTGGTAAGTGTACGAATTCAGTCTTCACCCCGGGAGAGGCGCCGCTACCCAGGTTTATTGTACTTTGTTCAGGTGATTACCATTTAAGCCTCTTTTCTGTGTATGTTCGTGTGAATCACTCCATAGAGTAGATTGAAATCTGAAGTTATTTTTCCACTTCAATTCCTTTGTCCATGAATAGCGCTTCTGTGAGAAAAGAGATCAGCGTTGTTGATTGTTGCTACTTTTGTTTTCTTAGAGTTGGGAGCTCTTTCTATCAATATGAATTCCACTTCTTTATGAAAGATCAGAGTGGGTCACATGTCATCTGTGCATTCAGGCTTACTCCAAATGACACCATGGTCCACCTCCTGCAGAAATTGCTTCGATTCTAATCTGGTTCTTCATTTCTTATATTTTGGGCTTTCTTTAGAAATATTTTCCTGTTTCCTCTTTCTTTAGGGCTAAATGCCTTAAGGAGAAAGTATAGGCGGGCAGCTGAATAATTTTTTCCTCTAAATAAAAGATCACAGAAGGTGCCTGAGGAGATTTAGACCCCGGGAAAACTAAAATGAGCATTTTAATTCAGTCAGCTGGGACTATTTTACTTTTTTGGGAGGCAGTTTGAGCCTCTTCTTTCTTTCCTTTAAGTATTTGGTCAGTGAGAACTAATTTAATTTTATAATGCTACCACGATGGCAGAATGTGATTAATAAATGAAGAGTGTGGGGGTTTTCAGGGAAATATGACTGTATCATGTTGGATTTTTCAGCATGAAGCTTTTATTTGGTTGTGGGAAAATATTTAAAAGGTAACCAAGTTCTGCCTTTTTGGATTTCATATGAAAAGCATAAAAGGATGGAACTGCCAACCACCCTCAAAAGTCCCTGTTTTTTTGTGCCCTTGACTCTGTCTTTTTCCAACACTGGTATGTGTGTTTGTGGTCCTTTCCCCTTGACAGCAGTAGGCATCAGAGAGCTGCGTATCCTTCCTTAAAAAAAAGTATTGGTTTCACCAGAAAGGGAGCATTGTGAGCAACACCTAGTCATTTGGAATCAGTGAAGAGATGCACAACAAGGAGACAAAGCTCTTGGAACTGGGACTTTCGAGACCTGTGGTCTATACCTGACGGCCTGGAAGTAGCGCTGAGGCCTTAGGCAACGCTTGCCACCCTGGGCTTTACCCTGCGAGTAGAGGAGCTCGTCTGAGAGGCAGGGATCCTAACTTTTCACTTACAGCCTGATGCTAATTTACTAGGTTTATTTGTATAAGCAAGATTTTCTCATGTGTACAATAATAGGAATACATGCTTTCAGATTAGACACATTCAAGTAAGCATTTAGTATCAAGGATTATAAAAGTTTCTTAAGTGCCCCTAAATGCTCTGAGTGTAATGAAGTGTCACTTGTTTTTTAAATTAAAGTATAGTTGATTTACAGTGTTGTGTTAATCTCTGCTATACAACAAAGTGACTCAGTAATACATATATATATACATTCTTTTTAAAATATTCTTTTCCATTATGGTTTATCATAGGATACTGAATATAGTTCCCTGTGCTCTTCAGTAGGACCTTGTTGTTTGTCCATCCTACATATAAAAGTTTGCATCTGCTAACCCCAACCTCCCACTGCATCCCTCCCCCAGCCCCCTCCGCCTTGGTAACCACAAGTCTGTTCTCTATGTGTGTTTCTGTGTCTGCTTTGTAGATAAGTTCATTTGTGTCATATTTTAGATTCCACATATAAGTGATATCATATGATATTTGTCTAGTTCTGACTTACTTCACTTAGTATGATAATCTCTAGGTCCATCCATGTTGCTGCAAATGGCATTATTTCCTTCTTTTTTATGGCTGAGTAGTATTCCATTGTATATATATACCACACCTTCTTTATCCATTCATCTGTTGATGGACATTTAGGTTGTTTCCATGTCTTGGCTATTGTGAATAGTGCTGATATGGACATAAGGGTGGTTGTACTTTTATGAATTATAGTTTTGTCTGGATATATACCTAGGAGTGGGATTGCAGGATCATATGGCAACTCTATTTTTAGTTTTCTGAGGAACCTCCATACTGTTTTCCATAATGTCACTTTTGAAATGACAAAACAAGTCAAAATTTGTGAAAGGAATTAAGTGATTTATTAAAATTGACTCACTCAGTGGTGAACCAGCCCATGGGAGGCAAATGATTACGTGGCTGAGAACTCAACAGGTACACAAGGGGCGTCTGGGAAAAATTAAGAGGAAAAAGACAGACCTAGGCATAGGGTCCCTTTCTGTTGTGAGTTGGCAGATCCACAGCAGAAGAAGTTGGGTGAAATGTAGAGTCTTCTAGAGAGGGCTTGCATGGGTTTATTGTTCTTTCCCATGTAAAGCTTCTCTCTTATTCCTTGTTCATTTTTTACCTTTACCCCATGACACCCCCTGCCCTTTTCAGCTCTTCTCTTCCACATAGGCACCGACTTTAATGTGTTGTCCTTAAAGATACCCACAAAATCTGTTATCTTGTTTTGTGTTTTATACTATCGTTCACCTTTGGTTTTTTCTTTTACCCCAAGACAATGTCTTAATATCTGCCTATGCTTTGTGTACAGCCGATTTGCTTCTAACAGCTGCGTGATACTCCAAGTGTGCGTCACCATATTTTGCTGGTTCATCTCCCTAGTGGGAGGCATCTGGAGTACCTTGCACTCCCAGCTACAGCAGGTAGTGCTCCGCTGTGTCAGCATGGCTGTGGGGCGTGTACTGGGGGTTGGGTTGACACATGAGGTAGATACTGCCACGTTGCTTTCTGGAATGGTCATACCTCTTTATCTTCTATAAGTAGTGTAAGCAGGTTTATGAGACATATATATGAGAATCATTCGTAACATCACTTGAAATTTTCCCCCTTTCTAAATTGGCCACCCTACTGACATTTAGTTTCATTCCTCTTATTAATAGTAAATTTGAACACCTCCTGTGTTTCTTAGCCATTTGGTTTTCCCCTTCTGTGGGGTGTATGTGTGTGTGTGTGTGTGTGTGTGTTTAATTTGGGATGATTTTGGAAGCTGCCCTAATTCTTAATAGCTTCCTTGTCTACCTGAAGGAGTGAACTGTTAATCTCATTAGTAACTTAGTCTTAGTAAAAGCAAATGATTAGTAGGATCTCTCTTCCACCCTACCCCCACCCTCACGAGCTAGAGTTAAAGTCTTTGTAACCACCAGTTTCTAACAGCCAGAAAGAGTTCCGGGCATCCCACTGGAGGTAAGTTTGACCCTATTCTTCTCATGTGACCTGCTGCTAATTTATTGAATAAGTTTAAGATTTCGTCCTTCATTTTGTCATTAAAAAAATAAATAATATGATTTGGAGTAGACACTGCCAAATCACAGAGACATTTCAAGTAAGCATCCAGTATTAAGGGTTGTAAAATTTTCCCTTTTCTTGGTGTGGTGAATAAGAGCTTGGACGTCTTCTCCCCTGTCTGCCCAACAAGTAGAAACAGTAAACAAACGGAAAATCAACTCTTCTTAGATCCATCAGAGAACCAAGGTTGCAGGGCAAACTGCTGCCCCCAATTTGAAGAGACAAGTGAATACAGAGAATCACAACTTACCAGAGGAGAAACCCTGGAGCAAAAATATCTGCAGGAATCAACCCCAGAGTATGAATACCTGAAGCAGAACTGATGAATCTCTGGAGACCCAGTGTGGCCAAGTTTGAGAGTTAAGAACTCTAAGGGGGCCTGGTCTTTGGGGATCCCCACACTTGTGTTTTAGCTCCAGGAGCACCAGGTTCTCACAGTGAAGATGGAAGAAAAATCCCTGTGTGCTTCCGACATGGAGAGGGGAAAGGTAACCATTTTGAAATATGCCAGAGCATTCTGTTCTTCTTAACAGGACCTGCTTTCAAGATAAACTATTTCACTAGAGCACAATTGACTGGTGTTTTATCAAAACCCACCATGGGGAAGAGAAGCCCCCTCTTGCCTTCCTGTCTCACCTAAGAGGGGTGGGTTGGGGACTGAAAAGCATGTGTAAAGGTCACAGCCTGGGGCACAGGTTCACAGGAAGACTGAGACCTAATCACATGACCATGGACCGCTTCCCCTCCCCCACATTCTCCACCACATTACTAAAGGCCTGTTTACTAAAGTTCCTTTTACCCAGTACATCATGTCCACCTTTCAACAAAAAATGACAAGGCATACTATAAGGCAAAAACTACAGTTTGAAGAGACAGAGCAAGCATCAGAATTAGACTCAGATATGGCAGGGATGTTGGAATGATCAGAGTGATTAATACGCTAAGGACTGTAATGGATAAAGTGGATGACATGCAAGAACCGGTGGGCAATGTAAGCAGAGAGATGCAAATTCTAAGAAAGAATAAAAAAGAAACTCTAGGGCTTCCCTGTGGCGCAGTGATTGAGAGTCCGCCTGCCGATGCAGGGGACGCAGGTTCGTGCCCCGGTCTGGGAGGATCCCACGTGCCGCGGAGTGGCTGGGCCCGTGGGCCATGGCTGATGAGCCTGCGCTCCGCAACGGGCAAGGCCACAGCAGTGAGAGGCCCACGTACCGCAAAAAAAAAAGAAAAAAAAGGAAAAAAAGAAACTCTTTTTTCTGAATCAAAACTGCTGTGACAGAAATGGAGAATGACTTTGATGGGCTTATTAGTAAAACTTGCTTAAGTGCCTCTAGATGCAATGAGTGTATTCAAATGTCACTTTGAAATTGTAAAACAAGTCTAAGCTTTATTGTTTTGGTGAAAAACTTTGCTTTTCACCTAATAAATTCCAATCCTGGCTCTGCTATTCTTACTCTAAAATGTCCAAGAAAAGGGTAAAGAGAGCTTGTGGAGGAAGTGAAGGGAAAGAGAACAGTACACAGTGCCTTTCGCCACGTGATGTACAACTAGAAACTGACTCTTGGTGAAATCAGTAAGTTGTCACACAGATATTTGGTGAAAATATTTTGCCTTAATGAAGATGAATTCAGATTTTGGCATGAAGGATACTGACATTAGCTATAGAATTGGCATACCTAAAATTTGGGAGGCGTGAATATGAAAATTTTAGGAAATAAAATGTTCTAGAATACTAAAATATTTTACTTATGATTTATAACACTTTTTTGGGGGTCTGTATATCATATCAGTACTTTCTATTTTTCCAGAGAAATCTTGCATTTCATGCATTGTTGTTGCTTGATTTTAATTGATAGCTACTAACTATGTCTGGTTTATACAGAGATTGCAAATTAAAAAAGAAAGAAGTAGGAAAGGCAAAAGAAATATATTAGAAGCATTTTATAATATGTCAGGATGTGCAAGGCACATCATTAATACATACTGTTTTATCTTATTATTTTAAAATAACATCATCATAAACATACTCTTGTGCAACTTGCTTTTGTCAATCATATATCATGGGCATCTTTCAAAGCCATCACAGATAGATTTACCTCATTCTTTACCCATCTTAGGGATACACAATCTTGTTCAATCATTGCCCTCTGTGTGCCTCCACCTTTTGGGTAGAGTGCTTTGGTAAACATAATTATATAATATGTCGTTAATAGTCATGTGAGTGTTTCTGTACAGTAGATTATAAATGTGTGATTATAAAATCAGGGATTGTGGACATTTAATTTATTGATGGTGACTGTCAAATTCCCTCCAAGAAGGATGTTCTAGACTCCTTTTCTCTACAGGCAAAGTGCTCATTTCTCACACATTTGCCATCTCCCAGTGTTACTAATCACTTAAGTTTTGTCAATCCAGTAGGATTTAATTGGTACCCAGAGGCTTCTGGCTCAAAATGGTAGTCTGATGATATGCATCTAACTCTTCCCTTCCATTAAAATTACAGAAAAAAGTTTTTTAAAGAATTAAGGTATAAGAAGAACAAGTGAAGGTACTTTCTGTGGCCAGAACTTTTGAAGAGTGTGTGGAAGGTAGCAAATAGATGGGGTTGGCCTGGTGGGGAAAGCTCAGGTAGAAACCAGTCCAGGGCAGCTTCCAGGCCAAGGTCAACATCAACATAGGGGCTAGACTGGGCCATGGAGCAACCACTAGAGCTGTTCACTGTATAGACGGTGCTTCTGACAGCCCAGCCGTTATGCATATGAACAGCTTGTTGGAATGGGCTTTTCCCTTGAGCTAAGGCAAAAGGACTTTCCTAAAGAAAGTGATTTGTCTTGGGACACATCCCAGTGAGACTGTCGGAGTCTGTGAGTGAGGTGGTGGTATGTGTGCAGGAAATCCTGATCGCCGGGACAGACATGGTAAGGAAAACAGAAGACAAGGCAGCACCCAGGAAGGAAATGTAACAGACTAGTCTACCCCAACGGTGGTCGTGGCTGTTCCCTGTCCGTTGCAGGCCCCGTGCCCGGGCGTATCCAGGGTGTGTGCCCGCTGATACCCTTCCATTCTCCACTGTCCCACCTGGAACCTGCACTCAGCCTCTCCTCAAGGCCCAGATGCTGGTGTAACAAGCTTTAAAGAAAATCCACGCTGCCTGTCCTAAACCATATGTGAATGAAAAATATTGCCTGTCATATCATTAAACAAGGGATATTGCAGCCATCAAGCCATCACATTACAGCTACTGGGACCGTGAGCATTGAGGGAACTCAGGCTGGAGGCAAATAGGCTGCCCACTGCCAAGCCTTCAGCCACTGCACCCCCCCAACCCCAACCAAACAGTGCACCCTGAGGGGACTCAAGATGGAGAAAAGCAGGATACTGGCCCCAGAGAGCTGAGGTGCATATCAAAGGAATGATTTCAACGAGCCCAGCTTCTTGTATCTTCCCATACATAGAAAATCGTTAAATTCCTTAACTTGAGATGTCTGGTTTTCTTTAATTAATGGGAATCTTTTGATGTTCCAACTACCTGGTTGCAAAGACTCCTGTATATCCTGGCTCCTCCTTGTCTCTTTGGAGCTGTCCTCAGTTTTATCTGAGATGCTGTGTCCCGGGCTTAAGTCCTCAGAGTGTCTGCAAAATAAAACATAATTCTCAACTTTTAGGTTGTGCAGTTTTTTTTTTTTTCAGTCGACACACATCCAAAAATAGGAATGGTCAAACAAGGTTTAGCAGATATCTGATGAAAACCATCAGGAAAAGCACAAGAGGACAAAGATGAACAGAATGACTCATCTAAATTAAATAGAAATAATTCAAATGATGGGAAAAGTTCAAATTAGTGTTCTCAGAGTAGTTTTCATCCAGAAAACAGGCAAGAGTTTCTGAAAACCAAAATATAGATTGCTGATATTAAAACAGTCTTGGCTTGGTAATAAGATGAATGGGGCTGAAGACCATGTTGGTGTTTTGAAGACAGAGCCCAGGAAACCTCCCACACTGACTAGTAAAGAGGCAGAGTCAGGAAATTGGGAAAGAGCACTGAGACAGGAAGCAGAGGTCTGGGCATCCAAGCTGATTCTAACAGGAGCTCCAGAAAGAGAATAAAAAGAAGAGAGGACCTAGCTAACAAATAATAGATGAAAATTTTCTTTAGCAGAAGAAATACAAGTATTTAGGTTAAAAGGTTCCAGCAAGTGCCAAACAGAACGAAGGAAAAGAAAACCCACTGCCAATTTAGTGGACTTCTGTTGTCGGTTCAGCTTTTTTTTCCTTTTGGTAACTAAGAGCTCCTCTACCGTGTTCTAGAACTGCCCAATTAGTGCTTCTTAGGGGAGCCATGCAGAAGCTGCGAGAAACTGGTTCCTACTCTTCCCGAGGTTTCCAACACTTACAGATCCAGTAACTATGAAACCAAAAGGGGTCATTGTTAAGGACCATGTTAGCCTGAGAAAATCTCCACACAGGAGACCAGCTCTGAGAGATGGCAAGAAGAAGACCCAAGCTGATAGCACTGTTTAAAGCATCCCTGTGGCTGTAGCTGATTTTACACTACCCCTTGGGCTTCCCACTAAGAACAGAAGAGTTTGACATGGGTTTCTGTCTCAAAAGTCATGATAATATAGTTACTATATCCTGAGGGAATTCTAATACTCTGAGGATACAGAGAAGATCCCAAAACTTCTAGAGAGGAGAGGAAACAAATTATTTACCCAGGTATCCGAATTAGAGTGATATACTGCCTTTGTCAGCAGAAGATAAGGAAGCAGTGTCTTCACGATGCAGGGAGGGTGGGGGTATCACTGATGGAATGGTGATATCTCAGTTCTCATCCTCCCAAAGGAAAGAATTCAGTCAAGAGACACAGAGCAGTTTCAAGCAGCAGGAGTTTTATTAAGCAAAGTGAAAGTATAGTCTCGAGAAAAGTAGGAGAGTGGGCTGCCCGGGAACCAGAAGTAACCCCGCAATGGGGGTAGGTTGGTATTTCAGAGTGACGGAAGGAAGGTCCCTTCCTGTGTCCTGCATCACTTACCACAAGTTGATTGACAACTTTAGGTTATATAACTTTTCTCCTTGTGCACAGGCGCTTACCCATAAGCACCCAAGCGAAATCCAATGCCGGTGGTGGGGGGGGGGGGCAAAAAACCGCAATGCTAATTTATTATAAATATGGCATAATGAACCCCAGGTTACTCTGAGTCACCTCTTAGGTCTTGGTGCGCCTGTGCCAGTGCTGGTGGTTTGGAAAGCCTGTTGGGTTTTTGAGATCTCGTTTGGCCCTGATAAGGCTGGAAACTTAGCGGTCTTTAACCACAAAAGGGAGGATCTCTGGGCGTGTTTTGGTCACCAGTGTCCAGGTGGTGGAGGGAAACATGATGAGTGTCCAGGATGGGGTGGGACCTACTCATGTCTGACTAGCTACCTAACAAGGGAGGGTTTGTTTGTTTTGTTTTAATAATTTTCTGCTTTTATTGAGACAATCAAATGGTACTTCTTTTTTGGGGGCTGCACCACATGGCATACAGGATCTTAATTCCCTGACCAGGGATTGAACCCATGCCCCCTGAGGTGGAAGTGCAGAGTCTTAACCACTGGACCGCCAGGGAAGTCCCAAACAGGGGAGGTTTTGAAGCTAGAATTCTATTCTCAGTCACGTTACCAATCAAGTAGGAAGGCAAAATAAGATATTTTTGGATGTGTAAAAATTTAGGCAGTTTATGAAAAGACTGTAATAGGAAGTATCTCAGCAGCATGAACAAGAGGTGAGTCAAGAGAACAGAAGTTGGACAGAAGGCAGAGGTCTGTTGGCATGGATGCCTGGAAACATCTCCAGCTGGAAGGGATTTATGTTACACATTCCTTATGTGTCACTCTTGATCTAAAGTGAGTGATACCTACATATTTATGAAAATGATAAATACTCTTTGTTGGTTTTCTGTTCTTGGAATCAAGCTAACTGGTCAAAGCCCAGAAGACTGACCTTATAGTCTAAAGACAAAATGTATTTGTTTTATAATGCAGTCATTGGAACTGGGGGCACAGTGATTGGCTTTAAATAATGATGAGATAGATATAACTCCTCTGAGTGAAATGTGGTGGAGTTGGCATCTGAATAGAACAATGACTATGTGTGCACATTACAAATAAGGTGAAGGTCTGTGAGGGAATGTAAATTGATGCAGCCACTTTGGAGGACAGTATGGAGGTTCTTCAGAAAACTAAAAATAGAGCTACCATATGATCTGGCAGTGCCACTCCTGGGCATATACCCAGACAAAATTCTTATTTGAAAAGATACATGCCACCCTATGTTCATTGCAGCACTATTCACAGTAGCCAACACATGGAAACAACCTAAATGTCCATCAACAGATGAATGGATAAAGAAGATGTGGTACATATATACAATGGAATACTACTCAGCCATAAAAAAGAACAAAATAATGCCATTTACAGCAACATGGATGCAACTAGAGATTATCATACTAAGTGAAGTCAGAAAGAGAAAGACAAATACCATATGATATAACCTATATGTGGAATCTAAAATATGGCACAAATGAACCTATCTACGAAACAGAAACAGAATCACAGACACAGAGAATAGACTTATGGTTGCCAAGGGGGAGGAGGGTTAGGGGAGGGATGGATGGGGAGTTTGGGGTTAGCAGATGCAAACTATTGTATATAGAGTGGATAAACAACAAGGTCCTCCTAACTCTGTTCAATATCGTGTGATAAACCGTAATGGAAAAGAATGTGAAAAAGAATGTGTGTGTATACACACACACACACACACACACACACACACACACACACACATATAAAACTGAGTCACCTTGCTGTACAGCAGAAATTAACACAACATTGTAAATCAACTCTACTTCAGTAAAATTTAAAAAAAAAAAAAGAAATAGGGGGAAGGGAAGATGGGGACAGGGCAGTTGGGAACTTGGTTGTGTAGGACCTGAGACAGCTCCCTCGGGAGAGAGGCTGAGCGGGGGCAAGTTGTCTGGCCGTGACCAATGTTTGCTCTTGAGGAAAACATTCAGACTGTTAGAGCATCCTCACTCCTGAGGACCCCCTGTTACCCAGAATTGATTATGTAATCTTGTTGTTGAGGTGGTTTTGGCTAGAAGGTGCATGATATAGTCACTTTTCTGGGAAGGATTATATATTATAAAATGATGCATTTTTAAAGGACTGGCGCTTGTGTCTTAAATATTTAAAAAGAGAAAGGGAGGGAGAAAGCCGAAATGTTCCACTTTCGTTTTCCCCATTTAAAATCGGTGTGAGAGGGCTTAGCCTCATTTCAGAGAAATGAGTCTAACTCGCAAAGTGCATAAACAACAGAAAAGAGAAACCAAAAGATGCTAATCGGTGATTAAAGGAGAGACGTTCAGTATTTTTTGGCTGTATGGCAAAAGCTTACATTCTCAATAATCAACATTTCTAATGAGGTCCAAAGACTACAGGGCAAAAAGGAAATGGAATAGTAAAGACTTTTTAATAATCCAAAATAGCTGGGGAGAAATAAAGATGGTTTTAAGGCTTGATGTATGCCATACTGACTCCACTGGTTGAAAAATGAAAAAATTCAGCCTAAATGTTAGGTTGTTCTTTCTGCACCAGAGCAAATAACTTTCTCTAAATGACGCCTTTCCCCTCAACATCCAGCACACAGCTGTAATTTGGTTTCTCTAACTTCAGATATTATCAGGTAGAGGAAATCTGCAGTCTCCAGGACATGAAATGGACTTCTTTGGAGGCCAGGGTTGGTCAGAGGAGGAGTGGGTCATGTTCATGTGTGGAACCAGAGATCCTGGAGCTGTGATGCTCAGAGCAGGTGCTTACTGCCCCCGAGCGCCATCGAGGGACCACCTGGTGCCACCTGCAGGTGTGACTGCAGCCTGGGGAGTTAGATTAGTACAGGAGGAGGCAGCACAGGGGATGTTCTAGAAATCAGTACATTAAAAAAGGAGAATGATCCAAGAACCTACTTCTAGAGGAGTTCATTAAAAAGAAAAAATACTTGCTGAGAGGATATGGGAAGGAAAATGGGAAAACAGAAAAGCCTGTGTGGCTCCTGTGTGTATATGTTATCACTGCTGGGGCTGCGATGGTGAACAGTTGTAGGAGAGAAAACATCCTGGAGGTAGATGAGCGATACCTCCTAGGAGTGTTGGCCCCCAAATGAACAGACATATCAACAGGAATATTTGATTTTACAGACTTGGAGTCTATGAGAGAAGGGGGCCATACTGAAAGAAACAGCTGATATTTAGAGAGTCCTTACTCTCTGCCAGGCACCTGCTAAGCGCTTTTGTTGTATCATCTCATGTAATTCTCACTACAGTCTTATGAAGTAGGGGACCTTATATAGATGAGGCTCCAAGAGATTAAGGAACTTGCTCACAATCTCACCAGTAAGAAGCAGACTTGGTGTTTTCATCAGCTCAGGCTGCACCTGAGCAAACACTACAGACTGGGTGGCTTAAACAACAGGTGTTTATGTCTCAATTCTGGAGCTGGGACGTCCAAGATCAAGGTGTTGGCAGGTGGTTTCCTAGTGAGGGCTCCCTTCCTGATTTGTAGACAACTGCCTTCTTGCTGTTTCCTCACACTGCCTTTCTCAGTGTGTGCATGAAGGGAGAGATCCCTCTTTTCCTCTTCTTTATGAGGACACTAATCTTATCACGAGGGCCCCACCCTCACAACCTCATCCAAACCTAATCACCTCCCAAAGGCCCACCACACTGGGGGTTAGGACTTCAACACACAGATTTGAGGAACACAAGCACTCAGTCCATGACACTGGATTTGGAATCCAGACCTTCTGAGCTTGGAGCCATGCCCTGAACTACTCTATGACTATTATGGCATTATTGCTTCTGCTATTATAGTAGTATAAGTAATATTTTCATTCCATAAACAGGCATTTACCCATGAAAGAATAAGGGTCTACATTTCTTTTTCACTTCAGCAAAATAAACTAATAATTAAAAATTAAAATAACACCTGTAAGTTCTGCATACTTAATGCATGCTGGATAACATGCTTTACATGTATCATCTCATTTAATTGTATTATCCACCCTGGGTGGTATTAAGTAAAATGATTAAGGAGGCAAGTCAGCATCAGACAGCCTGGGTCCCAAGCCCAGCTCTGCTATTGACTAGCTGTGTGTCCTTGGCAAGTCTTTTAATTTCACTGAACCTCGAGTCCCCCATCTGTAAAATGGCAACAATAAACCACCTTCATTATATAGTGGCCAGGCTGAAATTGCTAATCAGCATAATGTCTGGAACTAGTAATTGCTTAAATGTTAGTTTTAAAAATTATTCCAGTCCATATGTGAGAAAACTGAGATTCAGAGGAGTTAGATAACTTGCCGAGGGCAATAGTTCTTCTGTAGCAGAGCTGGGATTCTCATCTCTGTATGTTCCCAACTTCAGTCTTTGGTATTCATCCCTCTGCTGTAACGCCATTCCTTGGGGTTCGGCCTCACAGCTCTGTTTTCTAAAGATCATTCAGGGTGCTTTTCCCCCTAAGTTCAACTCCAGCTTGACCTGCAGTCAGGCAGGTCAAGGTTAAGGCAATGAATAAATTAGAAAATCGACACAGTTGCAGTTGATCCATTTATAAAGACTGAATTCCAAAGCACTTCTTCTTCAAAGGGAATTGGATTAAGTGGAACTGCCCTGTTTTGCTAAAACACGGACCATCTATTTGAAGAAGCATTTAGAATATTTTCTTTCTAATGGTAGCTTGTTCGTAATAGCGTCACTTTAAAGAAGGGAGCAAAGCTTTTAGTTTTAGTGACTTTGAAGTTAAAATAGAATTACTGTATGATCCAGCAATCCCACTACTGGGCATATACCCAGAGAAAACCATAATTCAAAAAGACACATGCACCCCAATGTTCATTGCAGCACTATTTACAATAGCCAGGTCATGGAAGCAACCTAACTGCCCATTGACAGATGAATGGATAAAGAAGTTGTGGTACATATATACAATGGAATACTACTCAGCCATAAAAAGTAACAAAATTGGGTCATTTGTTGCGACGTGGATGGATCTAGAGACTGTCATACAGAGTGAAGTAAGTCAGAAAGAGAAAAACAAATATTGTATATTAGCGCGTGTATGTGGAACCTAGAAAAATGGTACAGATGAACTGGTTTGCAGGGCAGAAGTTGAAACACAGATGTAGAGAACAAACGTATGGACACCAAGGGGGAAAAGCTGCGGGGGGTGGGGATGGTGGTGTGCTGAATTGGGCGATTGGGATTGACATGTATACACTGATGTGTATAAAATTGATGACTAATAAGAACCTGCTGTATAAAAAAAATAAATAAAATAAAATTCAAAAATTCAAAAACAAAAAAACAAACAACTAATACTAAACTTTCTTTGGGTTATTTGTATGGAAATATGTTAATATAAATGTTTCAGACATTACATGAAATTGCTAAAAATCTTATGTGTTCTGGTATAATGTTATAAGTTATAATTCTAGTTATTATTTTAAAATATATATCTCAGAAATAACTAAATTTCCTTGTCAATTGCATTACTATGAACTTTCATCAAATCTTTACTGTGGTCATTTTTAAGTCTTTTGTCATTTACAGACAGTTCTGGGTGTACTCTGATGCTTTTGTAAAAATGTTCCTATAAAAGGGTTTCATCTTCAAGGAATTCATGGAAAAGACTCTGACAATCACAGGTTTCTGGTAACTGACTATACTGCTGAACTGAATGAATAAGCATTTTCAGAACTCTAATGGAAAACTGATGAATTCATAAAAGTGCTAACAAAAGATCAAGATAAAAAAAAATTAATTACATGGGACTGAGTGAACTGATGAGGATGATTATAATTTTTGTGACTTTCTGTTTGAATAGAAAAAAAAAGCAGCGTAGAAGATTCTATAATCCATATCCAAAGTGTAGAATAGCATGAAGAGGTATAAATAAGGCATGTCCTGACTTGGTAGATTCAGGGGAATCTTTCTGTAAGGTAGGATTAAAAGGTGATGTAATGAGCTCTTTGTAGGTTAACTGTATGACCTTAGGCTTTTATTTTCTGCACTTAAAACATGTTTTGGAAAACCATGGGATATCAGAGACCCTGAGTTGTGTAATTGTGTGCAGTAAACTAAAAGAAGAGGGGTCTAATTTGTCTAATGACAGTGTTCTGATTTCCTGCCCCAAACCTGCTGGGGATCTCATTGCAGGATGCCATTAGTTTTGAGAATTTGTCACCTTCTGGGCCCAGTCCCAGTGGCTCAGCACACCCATTTGTCTGTGCACTGCTAGTGGTTTCTTCTCTGGGCTGTGGACTCATAAACTCACAAACTCAGATCCTAATACGTAAAACCAGAAAACCAACTGATGAACACACAGGGAACCCCACTTGCCAGAAGGGTTGATGTGTGTCACCCTCCAAGTCACTAAGTCCTTGAAGGCATGGACAACAAACTGTAGTCAGCTGGTTGCCCAGTGAAGCTGCAGCCAGCCAAGATGACTGAGCTACGTGGTTTAAATATTCAGTGGCATGAGGCTGATCATTGATTACATCAGTTCCACAAAAGAGTGGGACCAGATCCCTTAAGTGGTGCTTGTGTGGGCACTGCCTACTGGGATTGCTCCCTATGACCTCGGGCAAGTTACTTGCCTCACTGTGCTCCAAGTTTCCTATAAATGAAAAAGGATGGGTAAATGGTTTAGCAAAGTACTTGACCTGCGAGAAACCATCATCATTGTATCATCCATGCTTCAATTGCCCAAGGAGCTCCCTTCTTCACATAGAAGTGATTCTGTACCTTTAAAGTGACTTTACACATCTCTGATTTTCAGTTTTACTTGCAGAGGAAACATTCTCCTTGATTTCTAAGTTCTCACAGATTCCAAGTATAGAAAGCAATGATAATGGGGCTTTTTTGGTTTGTTTTTAAGGATGTCCATGTAACCAAGTTAAAAATCATTTCAACTCTTTTGAGGTTGATAAAACACATACATAGCATTTTGCCAAATGTCTGTGGACAGGGGCCCTGTGTATGTAAACTATCCATTTAACTTCCAAAACACTACAGTAGCCTCTGATGTTGTGGGTTTTTTCTTTTCCTTAAATATTTGTATCGAGGTAAAATCCATCACCTTTTCCTGAGTTTTCCACAAATAGGTGTCACTTTCCTGTGGAACAGAGGGTGGGCACCAGCTGGCTGCTCCCCCAGCATAAAGAGCAGGGAACACAGGGTGGGGACAGCCGGCCTCGGTGATGCAGGGACATTGATGGATGAGAACCAACACTTGCCTGAGAAGGTCCCAGCACGGGCAGTATTTAATGTATTGTTAACTGCCTCTTGGCTTTAGCTTTTTATTAGAAAGCAACCTTTGCATCACTCTGTAAATCTTCTACCTCTTTTCCCTCTTGGAGTCCGCCTGGGTCCTTAGCATCTGTTATCGTGTCAGATGTTTGCTGGGGAAGCATATGACCTAGTCTCTTTCAGGAACAGGAAACCTATTACCTACCACGATGTGGAGTCAGACTCATAATTTAGGATTTTATTTTTTGAACGTTTGGTAGCCATTTACTTGCTTTCATTCAAATCGAGGCGTTAGTGTTTCAGAGGAAATCATTTTCCTGTTATGAGTCTAGATTTCCCAGTGTTTCCCCTGGATGTTTCTGGAAACGTGTTATCCTGGATTAGTACAAAATCAAGCACCAATGCCTCGGTATTAAATATCACACAGTTGTATTCACTTTTTATGAGCTGAAGCCGAGCTGCAATCATTATGTGTGGATTTGGAGAGAATTGTTTCTGATGGGTGGGTTCTGATGACTGGCTTTTTATCTATTCTACTAGAGTTGGGCTGATCGGATTAATGTATTTTAGGCCTATAAACCTGAATTATAAAGAAGAGAAATATGTTCTCATTGCCAGCAATTCTTTGTCGGTAATGGTGTAACTGTATGAGTTTTTTAAGCTATTGAAATATATTCCGGATGGTTGGAAGAGGCTTCTATTTCTTGAGTCCCTGGGATCTGATATACATATCTCTAAAAGGAAATGGAATATAATGGCCTTGCCAGGGCTGTTTGTAGTTGATGGGACAGCCAGTGCCATCAGATCATGGGCTGCACTAAATGTGATTAGGAGTTGTCACAATACATTTAGCCCTCATCAGTTAGAGAGAGAATCCAGGCCAAAGGTCACTCTCTACAGCAAAGTGGGCATTTAGTGCTTTGATTTGCACTAATGGTAAATGATAGTTAATGGAAATCATTTATAAACCTTGTCCAAACCAGTGTTTCTCTACTGAAAACGGCGGCTGGCTGCCTCTTGGAAGGGCTGTAATTGCAATATGGTTGGTGCCATGTGGTAGTAATTGGGCTTACAGCTTAATGAACTCTCTGTCGGTAACTTATTTCCCCCTAGTGGGAAAACAGGCCGAGATGACAGTTCCCCCCTGATGGGAACACCCTCCTGCTTCCTCTGGTGCCCCTCCTCACCTTGCACTTAGAGGTGAAATATTACCACCTTGGAGATGCTGTGCCCAGTCTGAGCCCTTAGACTTTTGGATCGTGGTTGACACAGACCCTAATGATGAAGAATAACTTTTTCAAGCATACTAGTTGTTTTAAAGTTCATTTAATCTTTATGTAGCAGCTTAATTGAAATTTTATCCTTCTTATACACCTGGCATTCATTTCAAGGGGAAAATGTATAGTCACTGCGAGTTGATGAGATATAATTTATTTGGCATTTCTTCTCTTTCCTCAGATTTCCATTTGACTCTTAAAAGGAAAATTTCCATCTATATACATCTTTCTCAATTGTTATGGTACAGTTTCTTTTGGTGAAATCCAACGTTTGAAGTTTCTTGGGTTGATTCCATTTCATCAGTCAACTGTTGGGAAAGCATGCCTGGCCACTCACTCTTCCTTTCCTTTAAATCATGGTTGTCTGACTTAGAGAATTGTTACCTGCTCGAAGGACTGGTGTTAGAATCAAAATGTCTCTGTAGAAGACTCAAAATTTGGAATAATTTATATAGAACAGCCAATAGTAACTAACATTTATTGAGTACTTACTATGTACTAAACCAGGGGCTAGGCCTTGGACATTAACTTATTTACTCTTTGCTAGAGCCCTGTAAAGTCCAGGTTGCCCCATTTATTTGGAGGATGGAAATGAGAATGAGAGTGAAGTAACTTAAAGTAGGGCAGCTAATAAGCAGGGCTACGCCCAGCCCATGTAGCACTGTGTGCAAATTAGGAAAAGGCTACCATTCTGGTGATGGCTTGGCTGCCAGAGCAGAGGATGGCGTTCAGCCTCTGCTTAGGTCCCCTGCCAGGTACCCTTGTGTTTCACACAGTCCACACAGCCTGTGTGGCAGCCCAGCTGGTGAATGACAGATCCCAAACCTTCTGCGGCAGCGGAGCAGTGCTTTCCAAAGGAAATAGAATGTAATTTTAACTTTCCTAGTAGCTATGTTGTAAAAAGTAAAAAGAAACAGGCAAAAATATTTTTAAGAATGCATTTTATTTAACCTAATATATCCAAAGAATTATTTCAATGTTGTCGAGCTATTTTACATTCTTTTGATTTTTTGTTGCCTAATCCTCAAGCGTTTGACACTCCTGCTAGTTCTCACTTGGACTGGGTACAGTTCAGGTGCTCAGCGGCCACACGTGGCTCGTGGTTTAAACAATGCAGTTCTAGTGTCTCAAGTCATAACCACCACCCCCTATATTGGTTCTGAAAGGATAAACTGAATTCACTCACATCATTTTTGATTAAGAAAATCTCATTAGAAACAATCAGGTGGATCAGAAATTCCAAACATGGTTCCCTCTGGCTGCTCTCAGGGTAATTATGAAAGCTTTGTTTTTGCATACAAAGGGCATGTTAGCATTGTTACTAATATAGCAACATTTTGGTGACGCACAGTCTGAATGGCTATGTTAATAGATTGTCAGATTCTGTGGGTCATTTAGTCTTTTTACCATTCCTTCTGTCCTTTGCATTTCAGCCAAGGGTGGACAAAGAACTTGAGAGGCCATAAGACACAAACCAAAGAACGTTTAAACTTCTCAGCATTTCTGGGCAAGAGTCCTGCAGTCCAGAAGCTTAAAGACCTCCATGGGCGACTGGTTCAAGGACTTTGGATGATGTTTATGCTCTGCAGAGTTAGACACAAAAACACAGGCTGAGCCCAGCTCTCGTCTTCTTTCAGTGCCTGCTAGCATGATTTAATGAATTCAATTTAATTTATAGAAGTTTTTCTTAAATAATCCACTTCATTCTTTTTGGTAATAAGGTATGAATCAGACTGAATGTCATCAGTCTATAAATGGTCATATCTTTTTGGAGAATGTTCAAGATTCTTTTGAAACTCTCTGGGAAGTGATGACATCACTTGAAAGGGTTTTTAGAGCTTTAATTACTAGTTGATTATGACTATTGCAGCCTGGGCAGCCGACCTTGTGATGCTACTTGGGTGGTGTGGCCTGGTTTCCTTGGAGCAAAGGCAGCTGTGAGTGGTATAGTGTTTTGGGAAGAAGACAGGCCTTAGGTTAGCTTTGACCTGTCTTGATTTTCTTATCGGTAACGTGGGAGCATGGTCCCTGCTCCCTGTGATTGTCATGGGAGACTACTGAGAACGTATGTAACGCATCCCACTTGGTGCCTGGCGGATGTAGATAATCTGTAAATTGCAGCCATCAGCATTACTAATACACCTGATAGGCATATCTTTTTGAGTTGGGTTTACTTTTTTTTCCCTCTGTCAAAATATAGCTGTTAACATTTATGGTTTACTGTTAACAAAAACTGTCTTCTAGTACTGATGGTAATGATCCCACTATATAACTTGTGCTATTAGAAACACAGTAGTATCTTTACCAGAAAAATAATGAATTAAGTTACCAAGATAAATTAGGATAAAGGAGACACAAATTAGTAGAATTATATTGGATAAAAAGTAGAACTTTTTGATATCATAGGAGTGGAAAGATTGCTAAAAAATCAAGAACGTGTATATATTTTCCCTGCAAAATAGTATTAAAAGATATTGTGATCCCTTCTCTTTCCTTCTTTCTTTCTTTCCTCTCTCCCTCCCTCCCTCCCTGCCTTCCTTCCTTCCTTCCTTTCTCTCTCTCTTTCCATTCCTTCCTTCCTCCTTTGCCTTTTTAACTCTTTTATCCTTTCCTTCTTTCTCTTCCCTTCCTTCATTTCTCTTTCCTTCTTAGAAGGACATGGGTTAGGTTGGTTGGAGGTTTGGGCTTGAGGTTTTGTGGCTATAAAAGTAACCCACAGATCATGGTAATATGTGTGGATTATGGCTGTGGGGATACTTTTAGTCAAGAAACAAATTACTCTGAGCCACCAAGGTCTAGGTAATGGGTACCTATCCTGCAAATGTTCCTAATCTTAATTTGTATCTGTTATTGAGCTTTAAAAGAATGCCATGCATCTTAGAATAAGAGTCAAAGAATTACAAACACTGAGGTGTGGTTGGATACTTCATCAGTTAAGAGCCTTTTCTGTAAGCAACAGATCCAATGCTGTCCAAGGTAAAAAATAAAAAGGGCATTTAGAGAAGGGATACTGAGTAGATGGCAGAATGGATAGTAGACTGAAGGATGATGCTTTGTGATAGTTGAGGAACAGGCAGCTCTGGGCATCCAGCGACAGGGGCTACCTAACTGTTTCATCATTTGTGACCTTGTGCCACTTTGCTGAAGATTGTCAGTTACACTAAAGTGTGCAATGGCTGAAGCTTGGATTACATGACTGGCTCTTGGGATGGGTTGGGGTGTGCCTGGCTTTGTTATTCTACCAAGACCAAAGAGTACGTTTGGACGCTCAGTAGCCAAGCGGTCAGTCAGTAAATGTCCACCACAGATGCAGTTTTCACTTAGGAAAAACAGTTGCTAACAACTGCTTCCATTTGTCCTAATTTCCCTTGAACTCTCAATAATCCTGATGTCCTAATTCACCTTGCTTCCTTTCATGGGGTCACAAGTTTCTCTGTGGCATAGCCAACTGCTGTGTCTCTGGTGCTTTTCAAAACTTTGACCTTCTTGTGGCAGGCCACAATCTCAGCAGCTGTTGAAAATTTCTCAATGGAATGGTGCTGTTTTTCCTTACAGTTTTTCTGTTCTCTGTCTCTTATATGCTCCCAAAGCAAGAAGAGAGACAAGAAAGAACAAATCACAGTCATTCCTTGGTTTCTGCAGGAGGTTGGTACTAGGACCCTGGGCAGATACTAAAATCTGAGGATGCTCAAGTGTCATATAAAATGGCGTATTATTTGCATATAACCTATGCACATCCTCCTATATATGTTAAATCATCTCTAGATTACTTATTTTTTTATTAACAATAATTTTTTTAGTTTCTTCAGTTCTTTTTTAAAATATTTATTTGGCTGCATCGGGTCTTAGTTGCAGCACGCAGGATCTTTTGTTGTGGCACACGGGCTCTTTGATGCGGCGTGTGGGCACTTTGTTGTGGCCTGCAGGCTCTTCGTTGTAGAGCTTGGGCTTAGTTGCCCCATGGCATGTGGGATCTTAATTCCCCGACCAAGGATTGAACCCACGTCCCCTGCATTGGAAGGTGGCTTCTTAACCACTGGACCACCAGGGAAGTCCCTAGATTACTTATAATACCTAATAAAATGTAAATGCCACGTAAATAGTTGCCAGTGCACAGCATATTCAAATTTTGCTTTTTGGAACTTTCTGAATTGTTCTTTACAAATATTTTCAATCTGCAGTTGGTTGAATTCACAGTTGTGGAACCTAAGGATATGGAGAGCTGTCTGGATTCTGCAGTTTAAGTCTAAATCTGTAAAAACACAATAAAACACTACTCATAATGGTCTTTATACACTGTTAGTATCTTAGTCTTATCCCTCTTTTCTTATTTTCTGCATTTGACAATTACGTTTAACACACACACACACAGTGACATGATTATAAAACTGTCATCAAGGTGATTTTTTTTCTCTAGAAATGAAATCTGATCAGTCTTTGTAAGTTGGTGCCCATGGCCAGTGTCACACAGAACTGTGCGGTTGGTGGACACAGTGGAAAGGCCGGCATGGAGTTTCCCACATGTCACTTTAGGGGCTGCAAAAATAACTTTGACATTTTAATACAGTGTCAATACACATTCTGATTTAGAGGGCACTTTGCATGATGCTGGGCACATAATAGGAGGTCAGTAAATTCATGTTACTGGCTTCTGGGGCTGGCAGGTAGGGCTGCGAGAAGCCGTCCACCAGCAACACGTACAGTGTGATGCTGGCCAACAGTGGCAGCTCACCATTGTCCTTGACCAGCACCACCAGCCTATGCTTGGCCACGTCATACTCGCTGAGCAGCCAGGCCATGCACACCTCGCTGTTGAGCACCCACAAGCCTAACAGCCCGGGCTCCATGGCCTTGAACAGCTGCTACAACAGCCAGGCGTTCTGGCCTGAGTCACCCTCCACTTCCACCACCTTGGTCACCAGAGTGCAATTGGTCACCAGGGTGTAGTAACTCTCTACAGATGGCTTTAGTATGAAAAGGAGATCGTCTTGGGTGGAGCACACCATCTTTGCATTGTTCCCTGAATCCCTGTCTCGAATCCTAAAGCCAGCTATGACTGTCTCAGACCCATGTGGCTGACAGGGTCTTGGTGCTCTGGCCGGGTGTCAGGCCTGTGCCTCTGAGGTGGGAGAGCCGAGTTCAGGACATCCGTCTACCAGATACCTCCCGGCTCCATGTAATATCAAACAGTGAAAACTCTACCAGAGATCTCCATCTCAGCGCTCCACTCAATGAACAGCAAGCTATGCCAAACAACTAGCAAGACAGGAACACAACCCCACCCATTAGCAGAGAGGTTGCATAAAATCATAATAAGGTCACAGACACCCCAAAACACACCACCGGACATGGTCCTGCCCACCAGAAAGACAAGATCTAGCCTCATCCACCAGAACACAGGGAGCCTACACAACTGACTGAACCAACCTTACCCACTGGGGGCAGACACTAAAAACAATGGGAACTACAAACCTGCAGGCTGTGAAATGGAGACCCCAAATACAGTAAGTTAAGCAAAATGAGAAGACAGAGAAATACACAGAAGATGAAGGAGCAAGGTAAAAACCTACCAGACCAAACAAATGAAGAGGAAACAGGAAGTCTACCTGAAAAAGAATTCAGAGTAATGATGATCCAAAGTCTTGGAAATAGAATGGAGAAAATACAAGAAACTTTTAACAAGGACCTAGAAGAACTAAAGAGCAAATAAACAATGATGAGCAACACAATAAATGAAATTAAAAATTCTCTAGAAGGGATCAATAGCAGAATAACTGAGGCAGAAGAACGGATAAGTGACCTGGAAGATAAAATAGTGGAAATAACTACCACAGAGCAGAATAAAGGAAAAAGAACGAAGAGACTTGAGGACGGTCTCAGAGACCTCTGGGACAACATTAAACACACCAACATTCAAATTATAGGGGTCCCAGAA
The DNA here is from genome assembly GCF_003676395.1 of Aethalodelphis obliquidens. Taxonomy (NCBI): domain Eukaryota; kingdom Metazoa; phylum Chordata; class Mammalia; order Artiodactyla; family Delphinidae; genus Aethalodelphis; species Aethalodelphis obliquidens. Next base: position 1,458,298 of record NW_020838006.1, read on the forward strand.
GAAGAAGAGAAAAAGAAAGGGACTGAGAAACTATTTGAAGAGATTATAGTTGAAAACTTCCCTAATATGGGAAAGGAAACAGTCAGTCAAGTCCAGGAAGCACAGAGAGTCCCATACAGGATAAATCCAAGGAGAAACATGCCAAGACACATATTAATCAAACTATCAAAAATTAAATACAAAGAAAAAATGTAAAAAGCAGCAAGGAAAAAGCAACAGATAACATACAAGGTTAACGCTGATCTTTCAGCAGAAACTCTGCAAGCCAGAAGGGTGTGGCAGGACATATTTAAAGTGTTGAAAGGGAAAAACCTACAACCAAGATTACCCAGCAAGGATCTCGTTCAGATTCAATGGAGAAATTAAATCCTTTACAGACAAGCAATAGCTAAGAGAATTCAGCACCACCAAACCAGCTTTAGCTTTACAACAAATGCTAAAGGAACTTCTCTAGGCAGGAAACAAAACAGAAGAAAAGACTTACAATAACAAACCCAAAACAATTAAGAAAATGGTAATAAGAACATACATATCAATAATTGCCTTAAATGTAAATGGATTAAATGCTCCAACCAAAAGACATAGACTGGCTGAATGGATGCAAAAACAAGACCCGTATATATGCTGCCGACAAGAGACCCACTTCAGACCTAGGGACACATACAGACTGAAAGTGAGGGGATGGGAAAAGATATTCCATGCAAATGGAAATCAAAAGAAAGCTGGAGTAGCAATTCTCATATCAGACAAAATAGACTTAAAGACTGTTATGAGACAAAGAAGGACACTACATAATGATCAAGAGATCCATCAAAGAAGAAGATATAACAAATGTAAATATTTATGCACCCAACATAGGAGCACCTCAATACATAAGGCAAATGCTAACAGCCATGAAAGGGGAAATTGACAGTAACACAATCATAGTAGGGGACTTTAACACCCCACTTTCACCAATGGACAGATCATCCAAAATGAAAATAAATAAGGAAACACAAGCTTTAAATGATACATTAAACAAGATGGACTTAATTGATATTTATAGGGCATTCCATCCAAAAACAACAGAATACACTTTCTTCTCAAGTGCTCATGGAACATTCTCCAGGATAGATCATATTTTGGGTCACAAATCAAACCTTGGTAAATTTAAGCAAATTGAAGTCATATCAAGTATCTTTTCTGACCACAATGCTATGAGACTAGATATCAATTACAAAAAAAAATCTGTGAAATATACAAACCCATGGAGGCTAAACAATACACTACTAAATAACCAAGAAATCACTGAAGAAATCACATAGGAAATCAATAAATACCTAGAAACAAATGACAATGAAAACGCAATGACCCAAAACCTATGGGATGCAGCAAAAGCAGTTCTAAGAGGGAAGTTTATAGCAATACAATCCTACCTCAAGAAACAAGAAACATCTCACATAAACAACCTAACCTTACAGCTAAAGCAATTAGAGAAAGAAGAACAAAAAATCCGAAAGTTAGCAGAAGGAAAGAAATCATAAAGATCAGATCAGAAATAAATGAAATAGAGAAGAAGAAAACAATACCAAAGATCAATAAAACTAAAACTTGGTTCTTTGAGAAGATAAGCAAAATTGATAAACCACTAGCCAGACTCATCAAGAAAAAAAGGGAGAGAAGCCAAATCAATAGAATTAGAAATGAAAAAGGAGAAGTAATAACTGAGACTGCAGAAATACAGAGGATCATGAGAGATTACTACAAGCAACTCTATGCCAATGAAAAGGACAACCTGGAAGAAATGGACAAATTCTTAGAAGAGCACAGCCTTCCGAGAACCAGAAAGAAATAGAAAATGTAAACAGACCAATCACAAGCCCTGAAATTGAGATTCTGATTAAAAATCTTCCAACAAACAAAAGCCCAGGACCAGATGGCTTCACAGGTGAATTCTATCAAACATTTAGAGAAGAGTTAACACCCATCCTTCTCAAACTCTTCCAAAATATAGCAGAGGGAGGAACACTCCCAAACTCATTCTATGAGGCCACCATCACCCTGATGCCAAAACCAGACAAAGATGTCACAAAGAATGAAAACTACAGGCCAATATCACTGATGAACATAGATGCAAAAATCCTCAACAAAATACTAGCAAACAGAATCCAACAGCACATTAAAAGGATCATACACCACAATCATTTGGGGTTTATCCCAGGAATGCAAAGATTTTTCAATATACGCAAATCAATCAATATGATACACCATATTAGCAAATTGAAGGAGAAAAACCATATGATCATCTCAATAGATGCAGAAAAAGCTTTTGACAAAATTTAACACCCATTTATTATAACCCCCCCCCCCCCAGAAAGTAGGCATAGAGGGAACTTACCTCAACATAATAAAGGCCATTTACAACAAACCCACAGCCAACATCATTCTCAGTGGTGAGAAACTGAAACCATTTCCTCTAAGATCAGGAACAAGACAAGGTTGTCCACTCTCACCACTATTATTCAACATAGTTTTGGAAGTTTTAGCCACAGCAATCAGAGAAAAAAGGAAATAAAAGGAATCCAAATCAGAAAAGAAGAAGTAAAGCTGTCACTGTTTGCATATGACATGATACTATACATAGAGAATCCTAAATATGCTACCAGAAAACTACTAGAGCTCATCAATGAATTTGGTAAAGTAGCAGGATACAAAATTAATGCACAGAAATCTCTTGCATACCTATACACTAATGATGAAAAATCTGAAAGAGAAATTAAGGAAACACTCCCATTTACCATTGCAACAAACAGAATAAAATACCTAGGAATAAACCTACCTAAGGAGACAAACGACCTGTATGCACAAAATTATAAGACACTGATGAAAGAAATTAAAGATGATATTAACAGATGGAGAGATATACCATGTTCTTGGATTGGAAGAATCAACATTGTGAAAATGACTCTACTACCCAAAGCAATCTACAAATTCAGTGCAATCCCTATCAAACTACCAATGGCATTTGTCACAGAACCAGAACAAAAAATTTCACAATTTGTATGGAAACACAAAAGACCCTGAATAGCCAAAGCAATCTTGGGAAAGAAAAATGGAGCTGGAGGAATCAGGCTCCCAGACTTCAGACTATACTACAAAGCTGTAGTAATCGAGACAGTGTGGTACTGGCACAAAAACAAAAATATATATCAATGGAACAGGATAGAAAGCCCTGAGATAAACCCACACACATATGGTCACCTTATGTTTGATAAAGGAGGCAAGGATATACAATGGAGAAAATACAGCCTCTTCAATAAGTGGTGTTGGGAAAACTGGAAAACTATATGTAAAAGAATGAAAATAGAACACTCCCTAATACCATACACAAAAATAATGTCAGAATGGATTAAAGACCTAAATGTAAAGCCAGACACTATCAAACTCTTAGAGGAAAATATAGGCAGAACACTCTATGACATAAATCACAGCAAGATCCTTTTTGACTCTCCTGCTAGAGAAGTGGAAATAAAAACAAAAATAAGCAAATGGGACCAAATGAAACTTAAAAGCTTTTGCACAGCAAAGGAAACCATAAACAAGAGGAAAAGACAACCCTCAGACTGGAAGAAGATATTGACAAATGAAGTAACTGACATAAGATTAATCTCTAAAATTTACATGCAGGTCATGCATCTCAATATCAAAAAAACAAACAACCCAATCCAAAAATGGGCAGAAGACCTAAATAGACATTTCTCCAAAGAAGATATACAGATTGCCAATAAACACATGAAAGGATGCTCAACATCACTAATCATTAGAGAAATGCAAATCAAAACTACAATGAGGTATCACTTCACAGCAGTCAGAATGGCCATCATCAAAAAATCTACAAACAAAAATGCTGGAGAGGGTGTGGAGAAAAGGGAACCCTCTTCCACTGTTGGTGGGAATGTAAATTGATACCGCCACTATGGAGAACAGTATGGAGGTTCCTTAAAAAACTAAAAATATAACCAGCATATGACCCAACAATCCCACTACTGGGCTTATACACTGAGAAAACCATAATTCAAAAAGAGTCATGTACCACAATGTTCACTGCAGCTCTATTTACAATAGCCAGAACATGGAAGCAACCTAAATGTCCATTGACAGATGAATGGATAAAGAAGATATGGCACATATATACAATGGAATATTATTCAGCCATAAAAAGAAACGAAATTGAGTTATTTGTAGTGAGGTTGATGGACCTAGTGTCTGTCATACAGAGTGAAGTAAGTCAGAAAGCAAAAAACAAATACCATATGCTAACACATATATATTGAATCTAAAAAAATAATTGGTTCTGATGAACCTAGGTGCAGGACAGGAATAAAGACGTAGACATAGAGAATGGACATGTCCTCAAGGACATGGGGAGTGGGAAAGGTAAGCTTGGACGAAGTGAGAGAGTGGCATGGACATATATACACTACCAAATGTAAAATAGCTAGCTAGTGGGAAGCAGCCACATAGCACAGGGAGATCAGCTCAGTGCTTTGTGACCACCTAGAGGGGTGGGATAGGGAGGGTGGGAGGGAGACGCAAGGGGGAGAAGATATGGGGATATATGTATATGTATAGCTGATTCACTTTGTTATACAGCAGGAACTAACACAACATTGTAAAGAAATTATACTCCAATAAAGATGTTAAAAAAATAAAATAAATTCATATTACTGATTGATGGGTGTGGCACTTTAGTGCATAATTATTCATCCTTCAAGGCAGTGATTGGCATCTAGCTGGTAACAGAAGCTGTGAAATACCTTAGTGTGGTTAGAGCTGCTGTTCCTTTGTTTCTTTCCTCTGGAAGAGATTACCATTTTTGGACTTCTTTAGCCAGAGCTGCGTGTATAGGAGATTCTCAGAGTGAGAATATGAGGAAAACCGTAGAAGACACAGGTTCTGTTACAGTGACTGGTCCAAACAGTCCCATAATCCAAGGAAAACAGGCCAAATCCTTACCTGCCACAGAAATTCCTACGTATGTCCCCAGACTTTGCTTAGTAACTTTTATAGCATGGCTGCAGTTTTATGGTCCATCGTTTGTTTACCTTTCCTCATGGTTTTTCTTCAGGTAGCTCTTGTGCTAATTTTCAATTCTGTGTGAATCCACATCTCCAGAAATGTATCCCTCATAGGTTTAAGCTAAGAAAATGGAAACTACTGGTGAAAAAGAGGTGTTGATTATTGGAAACCTAACTTCATGGAAGTTATTTTTCATTTTTTAAATTTATTTTTTTATTGAAGTATAGTTGATTTACAATGTGTTAGTTTCAGGTGTATAGCGAAGTGATTAAGTTATATATATAACTTAATCACATAAGTTAAAACTTAAGTTTTTTATATATATATATATATATATATATATTTAAGATTTTTTTCCCATAATAGGTTATTAAAAGTTACTGAGTATAGTCTCCTGTGTTATACAGAAGGTCCTGTTTTTTACCTATTTTATATATAGTAGTGTGTATATGTTATCCCAAATTCCTAATTTATCCCTCCCTCCCGCATTTTCCCCTTTGGTAACCATAAGTTTGTTTTCTATGTCTGTGAGTCTGTTTCTGTTTTGTAAATAAGTTCATTTGTATCGTTTTTTTAGATTCCACATATAAGTGATATCATATGGTATTTGTCTTTCTCTGACTTATTCCACTTAGTATGATAATCTGTAGGTCCATCTGTGTTGCTGCAAATGGCATCATTTAATTCTCTTTTATGGCTGAGTAATATTCCATTGTACATATGTACTACATCTTCTTTATCCATTCCTCTGTTGATGGAAATTTAGGTTGTTTCTATGTCTTGGCTATTGTAAATAGTGCTGCTATGAACATAGGGGTGCATGTATCTTTTTGAATTATGGTTTTCTGTAGATATATGCCCAGGAGTGGGATTACTGGTTCATATGGTAACTCTATTTTTAGTTTTTTAAGGAACCTCCATAGTGTTCTCCATAGTGGCTGCACCAATTTACATTCCCACCAACAGTGTAGGAGGCTTCTCTTTTCTTCTTCATGGAGGTTATTTTTATCCCCTGCTCACAGATGAATGTGGGAGCATTTTCAGTTGCTAATGATGGAAAACTCAACATGATCAATTCAAGAGAAATTAAGTATATTGGCTCACATAATTCAGCAGTTCTGGGGTAGGGCTGGCTTTAGGCTCCGTTGGCTTCAGGGCTTAAATTAGAATTGAGTTTCCTTATTTCTTGGCTCTGCTTTTAGTGCCTCTGCTCTGTGCTCACACAGCAGCTCCCTTTCTGGTCACAGATGGCTGCCAAGCATGGCCCCAAGCCAGTTAGGAGGAGTGAGGTTCTTTTTTTGGAAGTCCCAGCAGTCTAACTGGCTCCGAATGGGTCATGTATCCTTCCCCGCGTGGTTCACTGTGGCCACGGTGCATATCAAGTCTTAACTGTCTTGGATCTGGGTTATGCGCCTCATGCCTGGAGTCTGGGGGTGTATTCCCTCTCAAACAACCTCAAAGCACAATCCCATTGGCCCAGTGTATATATATGGTATCCTTTTTTTTGAAAGACAGTTGCTTTAATTTAATTTATTTTTCATTGAAGTATAGTTGATTTACAATATTGTGTTAGTTCAGGTGTACAGCATAGTGATTCAGTATTTTTGCAGCTTATATTCCATTAAAGGTTATTAGAAAATTATTGGTATAATTCCCTGTGCTATACAGTATATCCTTGCTGCTTATCTTTTTAATATATGGTAGTTTGTATCTCTTAATCCCATACCCCTAAGTTGTCCCTCCCTTTTTGATATAAAATATTAAATAATTAGATAAATAAAAGGACATAAGGAAACATGAATAGTGGCTATCTCTTGGAGTGGCATTGTAGGTGATTTAAGCATTTATTTGTTTTGTTTTTACTTTTTGTGGCTTCTAAATTTTCAAATGTGAGAGTGTAAAAGTTTTATAAGTAGAAAAATTATCTTAATTGTAGTTACACCTGAGTAGTAAAAGAACTTTATTATTGCATTCTTTAAGAAAATAATTTAAGATTTTTTCCTCCTACCTTTTCCTTTGCATATTTTCTTAGAAAATCTTTCTCCCAAATAACTTAAATATTTGCCTATGCTCTATCATTTATACATTACTTCTTAAATTCATTTGGAATTTATTTGAGTGTGTGGTATAAGGTGAGACTCTAATTTGATTTTCTTTTACCAAATTAGCAAATTTTTAGGCAATATTGGTTGAAAATGTAATTTCTTCTTCATTGATTTGGAAGGTTTGCTTTCCTGTGCTTAAAAAAAAAGACATCCTTGCCAAATTTCTTCTAAGGAAATTCTCTATTGTTGATCTTCTGTCAGCTAACCCCACATGGGTAAAGGAGAGAGAAAGCAAATGTGAAGATTAAGAAAACAGGAAAGAAAGAATGAATGTTCTCAGATTGGAGAGCTGTATGGTTCTTGGAGTAGTACCACTTCTGAAAATGAAAGCTCTATCATCACATGACAGTCCCATTTTTTTTCCTTCCCCAAATCTCTCCTATTCTCACACCTGTGAATGTAGGAAAATTTGGCTGATCAAACACGGGAAGCTATTTGCAAGCACTCTGGAATAATTGGTAAACAGCCCAGCCAAATTCACATCTTGTCCCACGTGGCAAACTTTACAGATAGAGAACTCCGAGGAAAATATTCATTACTGTACAAAGTGGTCCATGTTTGTGCATAAACAAGACATTTATTGCAAATGTGTTTTAATTGTCCATATATTTACAGAGTACCTCTTTTAATTTTACCAATCAAGTTTTATATTTCAAAGCACAATCCTCACCACTTTGGAACAGTTTTTGATATAGTTTTAAAATGAAAGATTTTAGTATAATACAGATATGAAATCTTATGAATGATTAAAAACAAGCTTTCTTAGTATCTCCCATAATAATGATCCCTGAAAGAAAATTGCTGGCGTTCAGGGAAAATTTTTAAAGGCTTGACTGTCTTTCAGTGAGTTTGTTAAATTGTACCTGGAAGCAACCCTAAAGTTATTTCAAGTTTAGAAGTTCCATGGAGGTCAATACGAATCTTGCTTGGGAAAGATTGCATTTTTAAAGATAACATTGAATATTTTATACTCACATAAGTCAAGAATACTGTGATTTTTGCCAATAAAAGATTGTAGAATTTTGTTTATTTCAAAATCCTATTGCTGCACCCAATCCCAGGCCATGTTCTAACTCAACTTTCTTAAATCACTTCTCATACAAATATCAAATGTTATTCTTTTTAAAAGACCAATTGCATTCAATGGCATGTTCCCATCACTTTGCAGGAGATAAAATTTCCATGAATGGGCTCGAGTTTTCTCTCTTGAGATTTGTGGACTGAATGAGACCATCTGCATAGATATGTTTAGCATCGATTTAGATGTTTTTAGATTCTGTTTAATTGATAATCAAGACTCAGGCCTGTTGATTAACAAATTGGTTTCTCTTTTAGGGAATTGTGTTTCCCATGCTAAAAAGCAAAATTCCGTATGCCAAATCTCAGAACTCTTAGGAAATTGTATATTTAAAATCAGTTGTCATGTTAAGTTTGAGTCTCTGTGATAAAATCAGATGCTGACTCCCCATGGGAACTGGAAATGGAGAGGCCTTTTCACGTCTCGGACAGGATACTGGAGTGAATTCATAGTCATGGACCATGTGGGCTTCATGGTTATGAAACTGGAGATAAGTCCATGTATAGGGCTGTTGAAATTATTTTATAAATATTCCACTCTGCTTTGCTTTGGGGCTCAGTCATGCTGCCATGATTGTTGCCTCCATGTTGAATTTTCTTCTTGCTCTCCTGTTGTTTCAAGTGGGAACACTTAAAACACTTTGGATTCTGCTTACTCTTAAATTATTTTTTATTTGTTGTGAGGTGCTATATGCTTCTGAAAACAAGGTCACTGTGTTAATTGAAGATTGTTTGTTATAAATACTTAGTAAAAATACTGATGCCACAAAATGCATTGTTACTTGGGTCAAAAATTAATGCGTATATATTTCTGCTCCTCAATAAGGATATTCATTTGTTTGCTTTTTCCTTATGAGCCAGAATTGTCATAATTTCTGTAACTCCAGTGCAGTACTCAGGACCTTTAAATCCTTGTTGCTGGATGCAGGAAGATGAATAGGAGAGCAGCTGAGAGTAGGGACAAAGCATGATGATGAAGGGGTCTATCTTTGGGTGGAGAAGAGAAGATGATGTGATCATTTGGGTGGGAAGATATCTCTCACTCTTAGGATATTTCATTGTTGACTTTGTGTTTAAAGCTGTCTAGTACATTTTAAAGGTTACATGGGGAGTCAGTCATCTGATTGAGTGCTTGATGGGAAAGAGTTGCCACAGACTTAGGGCTCTCAGGGGCCACTGTCATCAGAGACCCGTGAGAGCTGGGGCAAAGGGACTGCTATTTCAGGAAATTCATTGAGGCAGAGCACCCACGGAAGAAAGCTTTTTCTAGAATTTAGGCCTGACCTCAGTGTCAGGAAGCTTTCCAAAATAATCACACAAGTGAATTTTGCAGAAGTGGTATAAATAACAAATTCCTATTAATATGGAACTTCAGCTAGTTTTTTTTGTAAAAGTCTGAGCCTTGTCATGTTAAAAAGAAATATGATATATTCCTAGTACAAAAATGACTATTTATGCCACATTTATTTATATATTAAGCTAAATGAAAATCTGCTATTTTGTTAAAATAATTATGTATCCTCAAATCGGATCAAGATGGTGGAGTAGGAGGACACAGAACTCACCTCCCTACATAAACACACCAAAAATACATCTACATGTGAAACAGTTCTCACTGAAAACTAACTGAAAACTTGCAGAGGGACTCTTGCACAACCAAGGCTATAAGAAAGATATATATGTAATTAGGTAAGAAGAGAGCAAAAGCGATTGGGTCAGGACATGTGCCCCTGGGAGGGGACTCAGAGGAAACAGGAGATAATAGAGGTGGAGACCCTCCCTTGGGAATGAGCGGTTCAAGCTACATATTGGGCATCCCAGTCCTGGGGTCTGACACAGGGAAGATGAGCCCCCTTGGCTGGTGGGACTAACAGGAGGGCTGTGGGAAGCCTGGATTCTGCCATGAGGAGCACACAAATGTTTGCTTCCTCCTGAAGCAGGTTGGAGAGGGTGGACTGAAACCAGGAGGGTAGCTGACTGGTTTCCCTCGACTGCCCCGGTGTACACCCCAGCCTGAGTCAGGTGAATGCTCCTAACCCTAAAGTCTTGTTTCATCTCGCAGCTCCACACGGGAGCGAGGGCCGCCATGACTGAGGAAAAAGCTCGGCCGTGAGATGCTGTGGTGGCTCAAATTCTAAGTGGTGTCTGAGCAGGGAGGGGACAGCCGTTACTGGTGATTGTACAGACAGTGCATCAGAGGAAGATTGAATCTCTGACAGTGGCCACTTTGCCACACCCAGTGTCCTGGTCCTCACCAAATATCCATGCCAGCCCCTCTTACTTCAGCATGGCTCCCCTCTGGGGATGAGGGTGGGGGTGCTAGGATGGGGAAGAGCACACCCTTAAAAAGAACTGCACCAGCCTGGACCCTAACCCTCAGGGCTTCTGATCCAGCGGCTTAAGAACTGCCCCCGCCCCTGGTAGAGTGATGTTGGCCACTGAGCACAGGAGAAGCCCCAGCTCACACCCGGCTCTGGCTCTAGCCCATCCATCTCCAGCCCCATCTCCTACCAAGGTGAGAGCTGCCAGCCCACACTGGGGGAAGATGTGACTTGTGTTCACCAGCTCGCCCACCAAAGCAGCTGGCACACGCAGACTATATAGGGACGCTTTCACACAAGGACACCCCTTCACAACCAGAATAGGCCTGTTTCACCTAATTCTATAGAGATAGGGAAAGATAAGCAAAATGAGAAGACAGAAGAATTTGTGTCAATTGAAAGAACAAGAGAAAACCTCTGAGAAAAACTAATAAAACAAAAATAAACAATTTACTAGATAAAGAATTCAAAGAATTAGTAATAAGAATGCTAACTAAATGAGGAAAAAACTAGATGAACACAGTGAGAATTTTAACAAGGAACTAGAAAATATAAAAAAATATATAAAAAAGAACCAGTCAGAACTGAAGAATATAATAATTGAGATGAAAAACATCCTAGAAGGAGTGAACAGCAGGTTAGGTGAAACAGAAGAATGCATAAGTGGTCTGGAGGATAGAATAATGGAAATCACCCAATCAGACCAGCAAAAAGGAAAACAAATTTTAAAAAAATTTAAGGAAACTCTAGGACAACATCATGCATACCAAAATTCACATTATAGGGGCTCCAGAAGGAGGAGAGAGAGAGAAAAGGGGGTGGAAAATGTATTTAATGAAATTATGGCTGAAAAATTCCCAAACCCAAAGAAGGAAATAGATATCCAGGTACTGGAAGTACAGAGAATCCCAAACAAGATGAACCCAAACAGACCCACACCAAGACATATCATAATTAAAATGGTGAAAGATAAAGAGAGGATTCTAAAGGCAGCAGGAGAAAAACAGAGTCATATACAAGGGAACCCTCATAAGGCTATCAGCTGACATTTTTGCAGAAACATTGCAGGCCAGATAGGAGTGGTATGATATATTTAAAGTGCTGAAAGGGAAACACTTTCAACCTAGGATACATGCCCAGCAAGATTATCATTAGAATTGAAGGAGAGATAAAGAACTCAGGTTAGCAAAAACTGAAAGAGTTCACCAGTACTAAACTAACCCTAAAAGAAATGTTAAAGGGTCTTTTCCAAGTGGAAAAGAAAAGATTATAACAAGAAGTCAGTATCTATAGGAAAGGAAAAAAATCACACTTGTAAAGGAAAATATATAGTAAAGGCTGAGGATCAACCACTTAAATAAGCTAGTATAAAGATTAAGAGACAAAAAAATTGTAAAATCAAGTATAACTACAATAATCAGTAAAAGGATAAACATGAAGGTGTATAACATCAAAAACACAAAGTGTGGGGGAAGGGAGTAAAAAAATGTGGATCTTTTAGAATGTGTTTGAACTTAAAGGATTAACTTTAAAACAAATACAGTTATAAGTCAACAGACAAACAAACAATAGAAAAGATCGATGAAACCAAGAGCTGTTTTTCGAAAAGAAAATAATTGATAAGCCTTTAGCTAGGCTTATAAAGAAAAAAAGAGAGAGGACCCAAATAAACAAAATAAGAAATAAAAGAGGAGAAATTACAACCACTATCACAGAAATACAAACAATCATAAGAGAATACTGTCAACCATTATATGCCAACAAATTGTATAACCTCAAAGAAATGGAAAAATGTCTGGAAATAAACAACCTTCCAAGAGTGAATTAGGAAGAAATAGACAATCTGAAAGGACCAATCACTAGTAATGAACTTGTATTAGTAATTAAAAAAAAAAAACAAAAACCCTAGCAAACAAAAGTCCAAGACCAGACAGCTTCACAGGGAAATTTTACCAAATATATAAAGAAGAGCTAATACCTATTCTTCTCAAACTATTCCAAAAAATTGAAGAGGATGGAACAAATTCATTCTAGGTGGTCACCATTACCTGATACCAGAGCCAGACAAAGATACTACAAAAAAAGTAAATTACAGATCAATATCTCTGATAAATATAGATGTAAAAATCCTCAACAAAATATTAGCAAATCAAGTTCAACAATATATAGAAGGATCATGCATGATGATCAAGTGGGATTATTCCAGGGATGCACGGATGGTTCAGTATTCTCAAATCAAACAATGTGAGACACCACATTAACAAATGGAAGGATAAATGTCACATGATCATCTCAAAAGATGCAGAAAAAGCATTTGACAAAATTAAGTACTCATTAATGACAAACCCACAGCTAGCATCATACTCAGTGGTGAAAAGCTGAAAGCTTTTTCTCTAAAATCCGGAATAAGACAAGGACGCCACACAAGCAGCATGGCATTGCATCATTAACTTAGGGTCTACAGCCCAGATTTTCCATCTGTACAGGACAGTGGTGTAACTCTGGCCAGTGCCATCAGAGGAAAAATCAGGACCTTGAGGGCAGTTTAGAGGAGGCTGTTAGAGGCTTCCTGGTTAGAAGGGCCTCTGGCATGGACCCCCTGAAATAGCCAGGCCCCCTGTGTGTCAAGTCCTCGTGGGTTCCCAGCAGCCAATTTGGATGGCTTTCATTTCTTTTTCTTGTCCAGGGCTTGACAAAGACTTCCAATACTATGTTAAATAGAAATGGAGGGAGTGGGAGTACTTTTTTTGTCTGTATGGGCTGTGAGTAAGAATGATTTGTGTAGTTTTGAATGCATGAAAAAAATCCAACGAAGAATATTGCGTGACACATGAAAATAACATGAGACTTGAGTTTCAGTGTCAGTATGTACAAGTCTCATCTGTTTACTGTTGGCCATGGCTGCTTTCTTCCCTGAGACAGCAGAACTGAGAGAGACCCTTTGGCCCAAAAAACCTGAAATATCTACTATCTGACCCATTATTGAAAAAAATTGCTGATCCCTGGCTTTCACTCAAAGATTCCTTGCCCTCTTGTTTTTGTTGAGCTTGGCCAATGGGGAGCAGGTGTTGGAGGTCAAGGGGCAGGGGAGGGTGGGCTTCAGGACGTTTACTCCCTGCCTGTCTCTCCTTGAGTCTGCAGGTTGGCTGAACCAGCTTCTGAAGGTCACAGCTCCTACCAGGTGGCCCTCGAAATGCAAAACCCTTTCCACCTCCATATACCAGATCTGCACCCACCCTTCCCCTCCAGGCCTCACATCCCTCCTGTCCCGTGGCCTGGGGACTGTGCTGTCCTGCAGTTTCCCACATTCTGCCTGTACCTCTGTAAGGAGCCCTTTCCGTTAAGTGACGCCTGATTTATTTGTGGCATCTATTTCCTGCTTGGATCTGAATGGATAAAACAATACTAAAGAAATCAACGAATCAGATCAAGATAACTTTAGATGGTGAAAATAAAATATTGAAAAGAAAACGGGGGCTTCCTTGGTGGTGCAGTGGTTAGGAATCCGCCTGCCAATGCAGGGGACACGGGTGGGAGCCCTGGTCCGGGAAGATCCCACATGCTGCAGAGCAACTAAACCCATGCGCCACAACTACTGAGCCTGCTCTCTAGAGCCTGCGAGCCACAACTACTGAGCCCACGTGCCACAACTACTGAAGCCCATGTGCCTAGAGCCTGTGCTCTGCAACATGGGAAGCCACTGCAAAGAGAAACCTGCGCACCGCAACAAAGAGTAGTCCCTGCTCGCTACAACTAGAGAAAGTCTATGCGCAGCAATGAAGACCCAATGCAGCCAAAAAAAAAATAGATAAATAAATAAATATATAAAAATATTTTAAAAAATGGTAAGGTGATAACATATTGGAGGGGAAGTTTGAATGCTAAGAAGAAAAGAACAAGGAAATGATCTAGGGAAATGCCATTTTGTGAAGCAGAAGAAGCAGCTGGTGCAAACATCTTACGAGTGTTTGAATCACAGAAGGGCCACTGCAGGCTGCTTGGCAGGGAGTAAGACAAGACGAGTGGGTTTACCCGTGGCCTTGTAGACACATGGTGTTTCATTATAGATGCAACGGAAATATTTAAACAAGGATGGTGTAATCTAATGTGTGATTAAAAAAATCACTCTGACCATTGTTTGGACAGGGAATATTTTGGTGGAGTTTATTGCAGTCATGGGCAGGTCCTCAACCTGAAGGCTGCGGCTGGGTGTTGTTCTGGTATCTTCCAGTGGAACTTTGGGGAAGTTACTGGGCTCGGGTCTGGTTTGAAGCCACGTTAGAGTTGGTAGGGGAGATGGTGATGATTGGAATTAGGTTTCGTGAAATCTTTGGTCCATTCCATTGGATTTTACACCAAGAGGACATTGCATTTCTTTACTTCTTTGGGAGATAGTGTCTCACTTTCTACATTTTAACTCTTCTAAAGTTTTAAAAGCTATAATCTACCCTCTCTTTAGACAGTCAAGAGTAAAAGCTAGTTTCTGGGTATATTTTTCTATCTGGTTTCTGTGAAAGCAGAAAATCTGGCATGAGCTTGTGATTATGCTTTGATTGTGCTGACTGGTGTTGATTGCATTCTCTGTGCAGCTCTGGATTGTTCCTTTGGGTTTCTTGGTCTGGGCACTGTGGTTAACTTTTGTATTCTATTTGCAATATTTCAGCCACATTCATTTACAGCCCACACCTTATAAAGGCTGGTATTCATTCTCCCTGCCCCCACTTCCCCACCCCTAAACACACACGCACGCAAACACACGCGCACACACACACACACACACACACACATGCACACACTCACTCTTAACCTGGTTGTAAAGTCAGATCCTTGTCGGCCTCTTGCGATTATTCCCAGCATCCTGGACGATGCTCTTGAGCTGGGACTGCATTGCAGGCTGTCAGAAAATTTTGACAAAACTCTTCAACCACCTGCCTTTGTGTATTTAGGATTTTCTTTTCTCCCAGCTTCTGCCTGTTTCCTGTGGTATATGTGGTAAGTTCTTTTGGTAGGGCTACACAGAGCTTAAGACAGAACCATAAGCATATGTATGTGTCATTCATTTATTTAGCAAATATTACTGGCTGCCTTATATGTAGCAGGCCCTGTGCTAGTGAGTGGTGAGTGGTGAGTCTTTGTCTTCAAGGAACACATGATGGCCTGGGGCACTTAAGCATCTAAGCCAATCATTATAATTCAGTATGACAAGTGAAATAGAAAGATGATGACTGTCATAGAAGCAGTGAAGTGCAGTGGTTGACAGCCCAGATGCTGGAGCCAGACAGCCTTGGTTGACATCTCAGTCTCACTGCTAACTATTGCTGTGTTTCTGGGCAAATTACTTAAACAGTCTGTATCTTATTTTCCTTAGCAGGGAAAAGGAAATGCTGTAAAAGTGTTAAGATAGTTAATATAGCAAAACAGCCATAAGAATGCCTGGCATATAGAAAATGACTCAATAACCATTGTCTATTGTTATTAATATCCCTCAGAATATTCATGGGATTAAACTTTGAAAAGGAAGATAGAACTTAATATGGGTTGGTTACTACTTGGAATCTGGAGGATTTTTCAGAGCAGTTAATAAGAAGCCAGTTTCTGGTTCATGAGATTGTTTTTAGTAACTAAAAATACAGTATTGGACCCTTAAAGGTACTTTCAATATATCTCTCCCCTTGCATTCATGCTTTAGACTCAAACCTTCTGTACCTGGCTTGCTATGTTGCAAAAAGAAATTAATCTTTTCTGTTTATTAATAGAGCCAGTTTTACTCTTGTAGGGAACATTTTTCATCATGTAATTTTGCACTCTGATGCCTACCACTTTTAAAATTAGCTGTCTTTCTCTGACTTTCTAAGGAAATGGGTAAAAACTGGATATGTTGGTTTTAATTCCCATTTTTCAGCATTGCACCTTCTAAGCAGAATATGCAGGTAGAGCCTTCAGAAATGCCTGTGAGTATGAAGGCTAGAAAGCACTAGCCTAACCATCAGCAGCCTTCCCACCCACCAGTAATCCCAACCTTCCAATGTTCTTCTGAAATCATTACACCTGCTAAGCTCTTATTGACACATCCTTCTCCTTGGCATCTTGAAGGACCATGTCTAAGACACCTTTGAATCCTCCTTAACTGACACATATTAGCTGCTCAATCACTGTTGAATAAACAGATGAGTAAATGACTTTAGTGTCTGGGTCTGTCATAAAATATGTTTAGCTCCTACTCACTTAAAGAACTTACTTCTCTCTCCAACATAAATGGTACCAGTGTTTTCTTAGGTCAGTCTCCCAAGCCAATAGAAGCAAAATCAAAAATAAACAAATGATACCTAATCAAACTTATAAGCTTTTGCACAGTAAAGGAAACCATAAACAAAATGAAAAGTCAACCTATGGACTGGGAGAAAATATTTGCAAATGATGTGACCAACAAGGACTTAATCTCCAAAATATACAAACAGCTCATACAACTCAGTAACAAAAAAACTAACAGTCCAATCAAAAAATGGGCAGAAGACCTAAATAGACATTTCTCCAAAGAAGACATACAGATGGCTAATAGGCACATGAAAAAGTGCTTATCATCGCTAATTATTAGAGAAATGCAAATGAAAACTGCAATGAGGTATCACCCCGCACGGGTCAGAGTGGCCGTCTTTAAAAAATCTACAAACAATAAATGCTGGAGAGGGTGTGGAGAAAAGGGAACCTTCTTACACTGTTGGTGGGAATGTAAACTGGTGCAGCCACTATGGAGAACAGTATGGAGATTCCTCAAAAAACTAAAAATAGAGTTGCCATATGATCCAGCAATCCCACTCCTGGGCATATACCCAGACAAAACTATGATTCAAAAAGATACATGCATCCTTATGTTCTTGTAAATAGCAGCACTGTTTACAATAGCCAAGACATGGAAATGACCTAAATGTCCATCAGTGGATGAATGGATAAAGAAGATGTGCTATATATATATATATATATATATATATATATATACACACACACACACATACACAATGGAATATTACTCAGCCATAAAGAAGAATGAAATAATCCCATTTTCAGCAACATGGATAGACCTAGAGATTATCATACTAAGCAAAGTAAGTCAGAAAGAGAGACAAATACCATGTGATATCACATATATGTGGAATCTAAAATAGGACACAAATGAACATATCTACAAAACAGAAACAGACTCACAAACATAGAGAACAGATTTATGGTTGCCAAGGGGGAGGGGTGTGGGGGAAGGATGGATTGGGAGTTTGGGATTAGCAGACACAAACTATTGTATATAGGATGGATAAACAAGAAGGTCCTACTGTGTAGCACAGGGAACTGTATTCAATATCTTGTGACAAACCATAATGGAAAAGAACATAAAAAAGAATGTATGTATATATATATATAACTGTCACTTTACTGTGCAGCAGAAATTAACACATTGTAAATCACTTCTACTTCAATAAAATTAATTTAAAAAAAAGAACCGACTTCTGTCTCTCCTTCCTTTTCCTGTATCTTACTTGTAGATAAGAAAGTATAATATTTTATCCCCCAGGTAGGACTGCTGAGGACAGCGGTGCTGTTTTAGTTTTGCATAGATGTGTCCAGACAGGAAGACAGCTTGGCACTGAAATTCAGCCTACGCTCTGCTCACCAGCCATGCGCCCTGGCAGGTAGCTCCATCTAATCAGAGGTGGAGCTGCCTTTTCTTCCCCTGGCACAACTGTCCTTTGGCCACTTCAAGTGTCCGTGGGGCTTTTCTCCCCCATGTATGACACCCCGCCCCCTCCCCGGTACCTTGTACTCACTGTTCTGCTCGGGGTGGGGGGAGAGCTGTATCTAATTTGTGTACAGGCACCATATAGTCTGCTAGTGGCAATGGTAGTAAATTCAGGATTTCATCATCCTGTTCCATGATTACCAACAGCTGAAGGAGAATATGAAGAGTAGATAAATTCCCTGTTTTATTAGGCCTGTTGCCCCAAATAAAGATCTGTCATAGTATGAATACCAGCTTCCTCTTGTCACCCACCCCATGATCTAGTCTACACTTCAGAGCAGTCAGCTGTTATTTTCAAGTGGTTTCATAATCATATAGATAACTCGTGACAGTCCTTTCCTCTCTACCAGAATATTAACTTTAAAAGCATCTCCTACTAATGATGATTTTTTTTAGCACCAACTGTACGTAGGTGAGCTGGAAGGAATTTAAAAGTAAAGGTCTCATGTAATCCTTAATTGCCCTCTCAACCAAGATTTTCCAATTCCTGCACCCACTGATTCTATTTTGAGAACTGCTGATTAGAAAACATGAATAACTTGTATTTTTTCCCCTGTGCATCTCCTGTTTGCTCTAATGACCAATAAATGGGCTGGAGTGCAGGAGGCTGCACATCAGCCAGGCCCTCAGGGAGTTCCTGCTGGGATGGGGGGCGGGTACAAAGATGCAGGGGAACTGGGCCCAGCCTTCCCGGGTGCCCGTCCAGCCCACAGCCAAAGGCTTCATGCAACTAACCTTACTTCTCTCTTGGCTGGTGGCAGGATTTCAAAGTCACTTTTAAATCTCCCCCTCAATGATGGATTATAGGGTTCAAGTGGGCAACCTTAATAAAAGAAGGAGGCTGGTGTGATAAAGGATGTGGTGGAGATGCGCATGGACAGGTGAGCGCTTTCTCCTAAAGGAAGCAGTAGCCAGCCCCACCCCCGTGGTGTTTCTAGGCATTGCAGTATTTTCAGAGGAAACTGGAAATGCTAGTTTTTGACATGAACTGTAATGAATTTTTAAATGTTGGCCTGAATTATTTTGAAACAATGTGGGACAAATGAAACACTTCTGGACGGGATTCAGCCCTCCTGCTGAGAGTTCATGACTTCTGAATAGTGGGGGTATGTGCAGGGCAAAGTCCTGGATTGTCCTATTTTAGAATGATTCCCACCTGGGTGGGTGTAGTCATGGTGTTGGGAGGTTGGGAAGCGTGAGGCTAAGAATTGATGGGAGGGACACTCTCCCATGAGGACAGGTGTGATGAGAAAGGGTCGGGGGGGGGATGCTTATTCATGGAACAGAGTCCCGGCATCTCGAAGAGGTGGCCCGGTGCTGTGCCGTGTATCACCCCGAACTGCACACCCAGCGAAGAGCTGACCATACCCACCCCCTGAGCAGGAGGGGGCCTAGTGTTTCAGCCAGGGTTCTGCACAGAGATAGGAACAAGAGGAGATATGTAGATATACATGTGCGTGTGTATGTGTGTGTATAATGTATATTTATGTAACATTTATAAGTACTGATATTTATAAATATAGAAAAGATATACGTGTGTGTGTGTGTGTGTGTGTGTGTGTGTGTGTGTGTGTACACAGATGATTTATTTTAAGGACCTGGGTCATGCAGTTGTGGGCTGGCAAGTGTGGAATCTGTAGGGCAGGCTCTCAGCTTGCGAAAGTATTCCTATGTTACAGTTTTGAGGCAGAACTGATCTCTGGGGAGCCCCTGTTTTTGCTCTTAAGTCCTCAACTGATTGGATAAGGCCCACCCACATTATCGAGGGTAATTTCCTTTAAGTTCATCACATCTACATAATACCTTCCCTGCAACACCAAGGTTAGAGTTTGATTCAATAATAGGGTACAGCAGCCCAGACAAGTTGATACATAAACCTGACCATCGCACTCAGGGCTAGTGGTGTTGGGAGGTTGGGGAGCATGAGGGTGGGTGGGTGCTTCCAGAATTATGGTCAGTAAAGCACTGAGCATAGGCCCCACACACTCCGTAACATGGCCTTGAATGCAATAAATCACCTGTAATCCCAGCCAGAGGAGGAACTGTCTTGCAGTGAATAAAGTTAAAGCTTCAAGCCCACTCACGTGCAAGGGTCCTTCCAACGTGCTGTACCTCCTTTTGTGTTCATAACATTGAATTCTTTTTCTTGGTCATCGCTTATTGTATAAGCTCCAGATCCCTCAAAACCTGACCTGCTTCAGCTGGCTCTGCTACTAGTCCTGTGTGCCCTCCGGCCAGCCCTTCTGTGTTTCTGAGCCTCAGTTTCTTCATTTGTAAATTGAGGAAGAGAATTCTAACCATCCTTCTGGGGTACTTCTCAAGGATAAGAGACTGTGCAACTATGAACATATAAAAAACCTAAATGCTTTCTCCTAGTTTCTGATCCTCAGAAGTGTTCTAATATTAGTGTTTTATTAGCTAAAGACATAGCACTAACTTCTTGTACTCAATAAGAAAGGTAATTTAAAGTGTGAGAATGTATAATCCCCCATCCCCAAGGGGTATAAAGAACTCTTTTCATTTTGAATAGCTGGCTTTCCAAACGCTTCATATTGGAAATGCAGGTAACATCATATAGCCGGGTCTGTGGTACCCGGGGCCCCTCATTTGGTGTCACTGGAGCCTGGGCTGTGCTGAGGGTCTTGCACACCTGCTTCTCAGCCTGCTCCTCACAGCAGCAGTGTGGCAAGTGTCAACCATCCCATTTTCCAGATGAGGAAACTGAGGCACAGACAGGTTAAGTTTAACTCACCCCAGGTCACATAAGCAGCAGAGCTGAATTCAAACCCTGTGGGGTGCTGTCTGTTAGCTGAGGTCTAGAGGTAGAGAGGCAAATGAGAGCGGCCACCTGGAGCCTTGAGGAGAGGGTTTGCTGATGGCAGCAGCCACTTTACAAGCAAACTCAGGTCCTGAGCACCTGCTGGGAAAACGAAGTCCTCTGCTGCCTCTCAGGGAACCAACCTCAGGGCCACTCTGGATGGTAGTGCAGGGCGCACACTGCCCAAGGCTCCTGATCCTTGGCTAGTGGCGGCTGATATCTGCAGTGGCCCAGAGAAGTGCCTTTTTCTCCCTCACACAGGTCATTCTGTAGAGCTGGGGCCCTGGCCAGCCTGCACAGAATTCTTTCCATTCTTTGTACAAGTTCCTCCCTCATGCCATTTAACACACTCTCCCTAGTCCTTTGTACACATTTGAATCTTGTCGATTTCATGGGCCGACCCCTTTGTGCAAATCCTCCTTCACCTTTGTGGTTCGTTCTGCAGCTCCACTTCATTTATTCACTCATCAACACACATGTATTAATCATTTACTAGGTGCCCAGTACTTCTAGGAGTTGGAGTTAGGGTAAGGGTAAACTCAGAGGTGAGTGACATAGAGGCTTAGACATCAGGAAGTTCAAATTCATGGAAGGAAATGAATATCAGAAATTAGTCATGACAATAATAAAGTTGTGTTGCGTGTTCACTATGGGCTGGGAATGTTCTAAGTGCTTTTTTGCATTAATTCATTTGAACCTTCCAATGATCCCAGGAGTGTTGGTATGATGAGTATTCCCATTTTATATTAGATTGAACCGTGTGAGATTGCTGTTGTGATTGATGTAGGTCAGAACAGTCCTAGACCGGCGGTTTAATATGGTTCAGCCTAAGAGATGTGGACCCTCGTGCAGTTACATGCCCGGTACGCCTCACACTGTAGGTGATGGAGCTGAGGCCTGGACCAGGAGCCCGCGTGCCCCGGCCTGGTGCTGAGCTGCCTGGACATTTATGCTCAGAGGAGCGGCCCTGCCTGGAGGTGGGGGATGACTCGGCAAAGGGGCACCTGTGCTCTTATTTCCTGCCCTTTGGCTCTGTGGCTGAACCTGTGTTCTAGGGTTAGCCAGGGCGGAACCTCCATATCTACTCATCTCCTGCATCATAGCACCTGGTCCAGGGCTGGGCTCTTAGGAAACACTCTGTTGAGTGTTTTTGTTTGATTAGTACTCTTACTGTCAGTGTGTCTGAGTTTTCTGAGAGAGAAACATGTGGAGAAAGAAGAGAACAGGCTGAAGATAAGAATTCAGACTTTAGAAGGAGGGAGAGAAGAAAATTCGAGAAGGAACTTAAATAACTAAAAGTTTTCTGAGTCAATAGTAATTAATAATAAGTAATAAATATTATAATAATCTAAACTAAAAGGTCCTGGAGAGGTGAGGATTGGATGTTTAGAGTATGAAAAACAAGTGAATGTGATTTGTGAAGGAATACGATTTTTATGGCGTCTTGAAGATACCCTTGAATGATGCAAGTGTCATTCTCACAGAAAGAAGTCTCAAAAAGTGCTTGGTGTCTAAAGTGTATGTTAGAACTGAAAAAATGATCTAAAGAAAAGAGATGGGTAGAGATTAGAGCAGAGTATCAAGATTTCAATATGTTTCCATAGATTTACTTTGCGGCAGAAACCCCTTTATTCACACTTAGTGACTGTTTTCACCAAATAGAACATTCTTGTGTGCATATAATGGAGAATCCATTGATGATATATACATATGCTCATTCTAACATAACCTATATCTGCTAATTATGCAGTAGTTTGTGTTGGTAACAGGATGTTATACTTCTGCCTTCTAGCCTAGTCCTACTTTTCTTGCCAGCCATGGAAACATAAAGGAATGACTGAAACTTTCTGTAAAATTTATGAGATGGTCTTATTTTTATGATAAGAGATTCACCCTTCAACACACCCTCTGGTAAATTTTACGTTTTCCTCAGATTAGGTTAAATCACAGCAGACAACTAAAAATCATGTTGTTATTCTCCTTAAATTCAATTTTAAGCAAGTGCACTGAGGTTTATAAAGTCCCCAATAACTGTCTATAATATACAGACTTTGAAATATCCCAGTGTGTGGTCAAAATGCTGCTAGGTATGTGGTTCTCAAATGGGGGGAGGGGAATTTTGCCCCTCCTCTGGGACATTTCTGGTTGTCACAACTGCAAGAGTGGAGGTTGCTGGTGGAATCTAGTGGGTAGAGGGGCCAGAGACTTGTTTTTAAGATTGAAAAATATATCTTATTTGAAAGCATGTTAGACTTTTGACCTCATTTTTTTGATCTAAAGAGTTTCACCTCTGTTCTTGGAACTCTATTCTTAGAACTCATGAACAAGGCATGAACCAGAACTAGGAAGTTTTAAAGTATACATATATTTTTGCTGAGTCAATAAATGTGTATTATGCTTTAAAATCTTCATAAAATTCTGAGGAGCCTTTCTGAACAACCCAATCTATTTTCTGGACAAGAGACATTTGGGGGCAGTTTCCACCTTTTATTTAAACCTCTTTCTTCGGGTTTGTCTCAGACTGCACTGTCTTGCCTCCAAGCACCCGCTTTCCTATGCATCTCCTCCGTGGCTGGAGTGCCTTGTTTTCTGTGCACAGAGAGATGTGTCTACTGGAAGCAACTTCATCTTCTTCCAGTAGGTGATGCCTATAATCTGTGGGGTTCTGTCTCATGATGTGCAGACAGTGAACTTTATCATGGACTTCCTTGCTTTGCTTTTTGAATTGTGATCATTCAGACATGCTCCTCTTCAGAGCCCCTACCACTTGGTTTCTAGCTGTAGTTCTCCCAAGGCCTGCGGCCAGATGCACAGGTGCAAAAGACACCACCACTGCCCTGCATCTTGTACCCACCTCTGATGATCTTTCCCTTCACCTTCTTGTGAAGTAGAATATGCTACAGCGTAGCCTGCCAGGCCATCCTTTACGCTGGTTTTTGGGCGTTGTTGAAACTGGGGTAACTATCCCACCCTCTATTTTTAATTTAATTTTTTATTTTATATTGGCATATAGTTGATTTACAGTGTTGTGTTACTTTCTGCTGTACAGCAAAGTGAATCAGTTATACATGTAGATTTATCCATTCTTTTTCAGATTCTTTCCCCATATAGGTTATTACAGAATATTGAGTAGAGTTTCATGTACTATACAGTAGGTCCTTGTTGATTATCTATTTTATATATAGTAGTGTGTATATGTTAATCCCAAACTCCTAATTTATTGCTCCCCTGCCATGTTTCCCCTTTGGTAACCATAAGTTT
Source organism: Aethalodelphis obliquidens (assembly GCF_003676395.1). Taxonomy (NCBI): domain Eukaryota; kingdom Metazoa; phylum Chordata; class Mammalia; order Artiodactyla; family Delphinidae; genus Aethalodelphis; species Aethalodelphis obliquidens. The sequence continues at coordinate 1,482,727 of NW_020838006.1, forward strand.
GTTTTCTAAGTCTGTGAGTTTCTTTCTGTTTTGTAAATAAGTTCATTTGTATCACTATTTTTTTTTAGATTCCACATATAAGTGATATCATGTGGTGTTTGTCTTTCTTGGTCTGGCTTACTTCACTTTGTGTGATAATCTTTAGGTCTATCCATGTTGCTGCAAATGGCATTATTTCATTCTTTGTTATGGCTGAATAACATTCCGTTGTGTATATGTACCGCATCTTCTTTATCTATTCATCTGTTGATGGACGTTTAGGTTGCTTCACAACCTCTTTTAAAAGGCATCTGACAAGGTCTTTCTTGGCTTTTAACATGATGATCTAGCCATTATCCTGTGTTTGTGTGTTTTCTAATTATTTCCTCCTGGGTTACCGAGAATTTCCAAGCATTCGGTACTCAGCATGGTCTTGTCTTTGCCTCTATTTCAGTCGTGTCACTTGGAGGAAGCCTTTTCTTTGGGACTTTACCAAACTCCAGCCTGCTGCCTGGCTTGGCACAGACCCTACTGTGATGCTTCAAAACCACTTCATATTTACTGCTCTTCCAGAATTTATGAGGAATATTTGTCTACTCTAGATAAAGGTTGGAAAATACTTAAAAGTACAAAGATTAGAAATTACTTATAATTTTGTACTGTTGACTGTTAAAAATTTAGGCACATTGTTCTATATATGTCTGTGCATAGGTGGACGTGGGCATTGTTTTTTGTTTGTTTTTTTACAGAATGAAGAGCATACTGTTATTCAGCTTATTTTACAATACTTAACATATAGCAATCATTTACCCATATCCTTATGTAGTTTGGGTAACATTTTTAGTGACTGCATAGTATTAACAGTTAGCTGGACCACACACACACACACACACACACACACACACACACACATGTTCCTTTACAGTTGCTTTTATTCGGTGTTTATATCTTTGTCACCTCCCATTGTGACAGGCCCTTAGGCATGTGTGCACACCCCTGGTGGCTTATCTCAGATGGTAAAGTCTTAGACGTGGAAGTGGTTAGTAAAAGGCCTTTTGATGCATGTTGCCAATAACCTCCAAAAAATGTTTGCCACTTATTACTTCATTTTCTTATTCTGAATTGGCTAAAACTTCCAGTCTTCATCCTTGATTTTTTGAAATCTTTCTTTCAATGAGGATTTTTTAAACTCTCACTATTAAGGATATTATGTTATAGAAGTGTCTGCTATTCCAATTTTTTAAAGTGTCTGAATTAGGAATGGATGCTGAATTTTATCAGCTGCCTTTTGGGCATCTGTCTATGTTATCATATCATTTCTATCACTTGATTTATCAACTTGAGGGAGTATGTTCATGTGTCATCCTTGCCTTCCTTGCCCTTTGGGCTTTCAAGGCTTCTCCTTGCTCAGGAGGCATGGGCATCCTGTGAGAAGGGAGGTACAGTGATGCTGTGGGCTCAGGGCCTGTTAGAGGGGAGGGGGCATGTACTCCATCCCTGCACAGCTGACTTTTCTCGAAGTTCTTTGTCCCCAATTTCAGTGATGGCGCCTGGAGTGTCTTTCCTGGTTAAGGACCTGTGGCCTGAGTGCTGTGGATAGAAGGAGGGATGACTTGATTCCAAGTAGGGTTTCCTATCTTTCTTGACACACTGTTACCCACTTTCTCACTGGAACCTCACACTTGAGAGGTGCTGGTGAGACATTTTAGCATTTCCTGGTTACACTGCACTACTTTCTCGGGAAGGGGAGTTAATGCCAAATTTTGCTATATTCTTTTAGCTCAAAGGAGATCATTTATGGCACCTATATTGCTGGAAATGTGGGACCATTGCCTCATATCATTGTTGATGATAATGATGATGTGTTATTCATTGCTGATTTGATTTTGTTCATTTTATTTTTTTTGTTATTTTATTTTAGTTTTTTTATTGAAGTGTAGTTGATTTACAATATTGTGTTAACTGATTTTGTTCATTTTTATCACAGATTAGGAGAATGATTTTTAAGCCTACACATATAGTGTGGAATACCCCAGGACAGTTGGATAAAGCTTTCTAATAAGGAAAAAAATGATAATGAATTTAATGTACAGCCTTAAACATGTGTTGGATAATGAAAAAAGCCTTATAAAAACATGCTAATGCTGCTTACTGGCACTATCTGAAAAATTTTGATTTTAACCACTCCAATTATTTCAATTACTATCTGTGCCTGGAAATAATTTCCTGAAAACTATATTAAATATTACATGATTTACCTTCTTAAAAGTATAAAAAGAATAACATTTGACGATACCATTTTAGAACTTTCTGTATACTAAACCTTGTACAGTAGTGAATTTTAAGCTAAGCTCATGGTAGAAATTTGGTGTCCACAGTTGACATATGCCCAGAGATTTCAGTAGTTCTAGGCATCTTTATAAATCTGTGAAAATGTACATGGGAAATCTTGTGAGTACAGGCAATGAACTTCTAGACACATGTTCCTTTGAAGTGAAAAAAGATAATTTGAAACCTATGGTGTGTCAAACACAAGAAGCCAAAGTCACTATGATGTAATGAAAAATTTAAGTTGAGTGTTTTGAACAACTCCAGAATATCCAGGGCTGTGGAAGTTATCAAACAAGGTGTGATCTGAGGGCAATCTTTGTGGACGAGGGGAAAACGGCTGAATGTTGACAGTGAATGCAGGTTTCAACAGTCAGCTTTACTAAAGCCCTATATTTGCCACAGTCCTCAGTAGGGTTGATCACACTTCTAATAATGCTTGTGAATCTGTGTTTCAGAGCTACTGTAAAGGTGAGAAAATCATTCACAGAGTACTCAGTTTAACTCATAAGCTTTAAGCGATATCGTAACGGATTGATCACCTCATTCAAAAAATTTTGAAAAGTGGGTATTTTGATTGAAATATAACCAGTGACTGTTTCAAGTTTTGTAATCTCACATAATCACATCATCTTCAGTGTGATAGTGTGGAAATTGCAGATTGAATACAGCCCTTCTTTTCTACATTCAATGAATATATTGCTGTAAAGCTATATGTAAGTCACATTTAAAAACCGATTGAATCATTTTTGATATATTAGAGGACCTCACTGTGTGAAAGAATACATTTGGGAAAGACTTTATGGACTGATGTGTCATCTCCTAGTTTATAGTATTTCAGCGTGGATTTTCTCAGGCTTGTTTAAAGTGTCCACTTGTGGTTAATCACTCTGACATCCTGATGTGACTTACCCACGTTGGATGTGAAAGCAAAACTGAACACGGAGTTAGCAACTAGGAGAGGGAACAGATTACTGCATATGTATTTTATTTTGTCTGATTTTTATTTTTTCAAGGTTACATATAATTTTAAAATCACACAGTCCTGCAAAACTCACCATGAATGACAGTAGCCCTCTCAGCTCCATTCCTAGTTTCCAGAGCCAACTGCTTCCAGCTTTTAGAGCTGTTTCTTCTGTTTAATCTCCATGTTTCCAAAAAACAATCTTATTCTCCTACTTCTTTTTCTTGTTATTGAAGTATAGTTGATTTACAATGTTGTGTTAAGCTCTGCTGTACAGCAAAGTGATTCAGTTATACATATATATATATTCTTTTGTAAATATTCTTTTCCATTATGGTTTATCACAAGATATTGAATATAGTTTCCTATGTTATACAGTAGCACCTTTTTTTTTTTTTTTTTTTTTTTTTTTGGTGATACGCGGGCCTCTCACTGCCGTGGCCTCTCCCTTTGCGGAGCACAGGCTCCGGACGCGCAGGCTCAGCGGCCATGGCTCACGGGCCCAGCCGCTCTGCGGCATGTGGGATCTTCCCGGATCGGTGCACGAACCCGTGTCCCCTGCATCGGCAGGCGGACTCTCAACGACTGCGCCACCAGGGAAGCCCAGGACCTTGTTTTTTATCCATTTTATATATAATAGTTTGCACCTGCTAATCCCCAAACCCCAATCCTTCCCTTCTCCACCCTCCTCCCCCTTGGCAACCACAAGACTGTTCTCTATGTCTGTGAGGTTTTTTCTATTTTGTAGATATGTTTGTTTGTGTTGTATTTTAGATTCCACATATAAGTGATATTGTATGATATTTGTCTTTCTCTTCTGACTTCCTTCACTTAGTATGGTAATCTCTAGGTCCATCCATGTTGCTGCAAATGACATTATTTCATTCGTTTTTATGGCTGATTAGTATTCCATTGCATATCTGTGTGTATGTGTATATATATATATACATATATATATATTCCATTGCATATATATATGGAATATATATATTCCACATCTTCTTTATCCATTCATCTGTTGATGTATACTCCCATTTCTTGATGTATTTTTCAGTTTTAGGTATTATCTATTAATGTTCTCCTTTGGCAAATAAGGATTTAGCTCTTCCCCTCACCACAAGTCAGACACCTCCCCTATTATAGGTGTGTCATGATGTTTTTAAAAAACAGTATTTCGGTTTATAATATTTGATTATGTAAGTGTGATAGGATATTAAATTCTGTTTCATCCAAGGTGCTAGGTAGCAAAAGACAGAAAATTCCAAGTCAGCTGCAAGACTGAAATGTGTGTCTGAGGACAGGCTGTGCAGGGCAGTGAAGAATAAGTTGCTGTACAGGGCATGCTGCAGAGAGAAAGGAAAGATCCAGTTAAATGGGAGGATATAGCCTGAGTTTGGTGGGGCAAAGACTGCTCAGGTGTGTCCTGTGAACATTCGGGGTCCCAGGAAGGGGGCTGCCTGGAACCATTGTTACTCCTGCCAAGAAGATGCCCTTGGGTGTGTGATGTAGCTTGACAGCATAAGGGAGTTTGGTGGAGGGAATCTAGGGGATCTGGTTGTTTTTTGACTTCCAACCATTCCCTTATTCTCTGCTTAACTTACATCTTTCATCCGTATCCATTGCCCCCCATCCTGAGTCCTTTGGGGGCTGGCGGTACAGACCCTCTTGGAAAGGGGGTTCCTCATTGCTGAAACACTTCGTCTGGTCTGCTAATTTCAATTCCTCTCCAGCTTTCAAAATTTAATCATTGTTTTTCTCCTCTTCTTTGTGTGGTTTTCTTTTTTGGCCTTAAAATTTTTTTCTACTGTTATGATTTGTGGGATTTTGAGCCAGAGTGGTAATAAACATACGTGCTCAACAGACAATATTATGTCAAATGTCAAAATTTGACAAATGTCAAATGCTAAAATGTCAAAATTTATTAAAACATAAAGATGTATGAAGGCAGTATATGTCCATAGAGTGAGAAGGCAAATATGTAATTACTTAACTCTTTTGAGGAAACAGAAATATTTGAATATTTGTACTTTTCTCTTTTTTTCTCTCCCTGACCTTGAGTCAGCTGTTTCATCCTTCCTGAAGGTGGAAGGGAAGTTAAATGATTGTATCCGGAGTGGGTAGCCATGCTATTCAATGAAGACTGTGCTCTCCTGAGTAGTGGTCACCATGAAGTCACACTATATATTCTACTGGCACAGATTCAGCTACACCAATTCAACAAAAAAAGAACTTACAAAAAGATGTCCCTTTGCCCCATGGGGCTCCATGTACTCCCTCCCTCAAAGATTTTTTAAAAACAGAGAAAAACTAAAAAAATAAATTCTTGGCGTTTGTGCTTTTAAGGACCCAAGTGCTAGAAATTTATAGATGAATTAAGAGATTTTGCAAGGGCCATTTTATCTGTACTTAATTTTTGCTTTAAAATATGATTTTAGACCCTATTAGTCTACTATAATTGTTCTACTTTACTACCCAGAACCAAAATATTGAATGTATTCTTATCCTGTAGCTGTATGGTTTTATGAGAAAAGTTGAGTCTTATAATTCATACAACCTTGGGTCCAAATTCTAGTTATGCCCTAGTGGACATACTATTTAAATTTCCTGAATCTTTGGTTTACTTGCCTCTAGAATGATTATACTTATAAGCTACTTAATAGGTTTATTTTAAGAATTAGTATCAGGCACTATTTTAAGCACTATGAAGTGCTACAAAAACAGTAGATTCTTAAAAGATTAATTTGTTGGACCCATGGCTGAAAGTTCATTTATTATCTTTCATGGATCACGTATCTCATTATTTTTAGGATTTTGAGGTAGGCCTAAGAATATTCACATTTATTGAGCCCTTATTACCTCACATTGTCCTAAGTTCGTTATATGTATTGATTTATTTAATTCTTAGAAACACTCTGAGTTAGTTACAGTTGTCATCCTTATTTTATAGATAAGTAAACTGAGGCCCAGAGAGGTTAAATAACTTACCCAAGGTCACTAAAGTGCTAAGGATAGAGCTAGAATTTGAACCCAGAATAATAATAGTATTTCCCAGCCTGATTTAGGAGAAAAGATTAACTCTACCTTTTTCTTATACTTTGACCTTGTGGAAAATTCATACTTGCATCTCATATTAGTTTAAGGGAAAACACATAAGAAAGTTCTTCTGGGAAGAATATGAAATATTATATATAGTTTACATTTTGGGGGTTATAAATTAAGGAAAGCTAACTCAAAACTAATTTAGGCCAAAAGGCAGATTTATGAGAATTCAAAGAATGGTTGACCCAGCAAACTATAGAAAGGGCACCAATACAGCTGGGCTCGGGAGCAGCCAGCACCAGAGAACTGAGTCCCACCAGGACTTTCTTTCGTGTTTCCTTTATGTGCACATTGACACTTAGTTTCTCACTGTAGACAGGCATTCTATTCAGTGCAAAAACCATTGCTGTTGTGACCCAAGTTTAACATTTTATAAGATTCTAGCCATGTGAGAGGACTGAGTTTCCTTCCTAGATTCAGTTTAAAAAATCCCAGGAAGGAACTTGTGTCAGGGCCTCATGGTTGAACAGTTAACTGTAGTTTGAGAGTAAAGGCATGAAGCATATAGCTTCTCCTGAGGCATCCTTGTAGACTTGGCATTATGGAGGATGAGGGCAGGTAAATTTGTTAGGAATGTTTTTGGCTGCAGATAACAAAGTAGTGTAAACTAATGGTGGCTTAATACTTATTTACTATTACAACAAAAAATCTGGAGTTAAGGTTGAACCATTATTTCAATTACAGCATGAGTGACCTTCTACCTTTTCACTCTGTCTTCCCTGGATGGACTTTTCATGTTCTTGCTTGTTATCTCTTCATTGTAAGATGGCTGCCAGAGAGGTCCAAGGTTCATGTACATATTCAAGGCAAGAAGAGAAGTGCTTGCATGGTTTAGCACAATTGCTCCTATCTTTTTCACCTACTTTTTTTGGAAGCCCACGCTAGACTTTCCTTTATGACTTGTCAGCCAAAATGGAGCCATGTGAATGTCTCTACCTGTGAGGGAGTCTGGGAAAACAAGCAACTAGCTTACCAGCCTCTGTTGTAAGAGGCAGCACTCTAGTACAGGTTAGGAATGACTGTTACTTTAGCCAGTCAACAACGTCTGCTCAACAGCACATTAAAGGATCATACGTCATGATCGAGTGGGGTTTATCCCTGGGATGCAAGGTACACTTGGGTTCAACATATACGAATCAATAATTGTGATACAATATTCATTAACAAAATGAAGGATAAAAATCATATAATCATATCAATGGGTGCAGAATTTGGCAAAATTCAACATCATTTTGTGATAAAAACTCTAAATGAATGATATAAAAAGAGAATGTACTTCAACATAATAAAGGCCGTAAATGATAGGCCCACACCTAACATCATACTCAATAGTGGAAAGCTGGAAGCTTTTCCTTTAAGATCAGGACTTGATCTTAGGGTGCCTGCTCTTATCACTTCTATTCAGTATGGTAGAGGAAGTCCTAGACAGAACAATTGGGCAAGAAAAAGAAATAAAAGGCATCCATTTCAGAAAGGAAAAAGTAAAATTGTCTCTGTTTGCAGAATATATGATCTGATTTATAGAAAACCCTGAAGACTCCACCAAAAAATTGTTAAAACTAATTAACTCAGTAAAGTTGCAGGATGCAAAATCAACATACAGAAATCAGTTGTGTTTCTATATACTAACAACAAGCTATCTGAAAAAGATATTAAAAGACACTATCTGAAAAAGAAATTAAGAAAAAAATCCCATTTATAGTAACATCAAAAAGAATAAAATATTTAGGAATAAATTTAACCAATGAGGTGAAAGATCTGTACACTGAAAAACGTAAAATGTTGATGGAAAGAAATGAAGAAGGCACAACTAAACAGAAAACTATCATATGCTCGTAGTTTGGAAGAATTAATATTGTTAAAATGTCCATACTACCCAAAGTGATTTGCAGATTCAATTCAACCTCTATCAAAATTCCAATTTCATTTTTTACAGAAATAGGAAAACATTTCTTAAAATTTGTATAGAACCACAAAAGACCCCAAATAGCTAAAGCAATCTTGATTAAGAAGAACAAAGCTGGAAGCATCACATTTCCTGATTTTAAACTATATTGGAAAGCTATATTAATCAAAATAGTATGGTGCTGTCACAAAAACAGACACATAGATCAACGAAACAGAATCAAGAGCCCAGATATAAATCCATGCAGATGCAGTCAACTAATTTTCAACAAAGGTGTCAGGAATACACCATGGGAAAAGTAATAGTCTCTTCAATAAATAGTGTTGGAAAGCTGAATGTCCACATGCAAAAGAATAAAATTGGACCTTTATCTCACACCATACACAAAAATCAACTCAAAATGGATTAAAGACTTAAATGTAGGATCTGAAACTGTAAAACTCTTGGAGGAAAACAGGGTAAAAACTCCTTGACATTGGTCTTGGCAATGATCTTTTGGATTTGACACCCAAAACACAGGCAACAGAAACAAAAGTAGACAAGTGGGACTACATGAAATGAAAAAGTTTCTACATAGCAAAGGAATCAATCAAGATGAAAAGGCAACCTACGGAACAGGAGAAAATATTTGAAGCCATGTATCTGGTAAGATGTTAATATCCAAAATATGTAAGGAACGCTTACACCTAAATAGCAAAAACAAAAAAACAAAAACAAAACCCAATTAAAAAATAGGCAAAGTATCTGATTAGACTTTTTCCAAAGAAGACATACAAATGGCCAACAAGTACATGAAAAGATGCTCAACATCACTAATCATCAGGGAAATGCAAATCAAAACCAGAGTGAAATATCACCTCACACCTGTTAGGATGGCATTTATCAAAAAGACTAGAAATAACAAGTGTTGGCAAAGGTAGAAAAAAGAATCCCTTGTGCACTGTTGGTGGGAATGTGAATTAGTACAACCATTATGGGAAACAGTATGGAGTTTCCTCAAAAAATTAAAAATAGAACTACCATATGACCCAGCAATCTCACTTCTGGGTCTATATCCAGAAGAAATACAATCACTACCTCAAAGAAATGTCTTCACTCCCATGTCCATTGCAGCATTATTCACAATAGGAAACAATCTAAGTGTCAGTCGATGGATGAATAGATAAAGAAAATGTGGTGAGATGTATACAAACACAATGGAATATTATTCAGCATTATAAAAGAAGGAAATTGTGCCATTAGTGACAGCATAGATGAACATGGAGGACATTATGCTAACTGAAATAAACCAGACACAGAAATACAAATACTGCATGATCTTACCAAAAAAAAAAGAAAGCCAAACTCACAGTAACAGAGAGTAGGATGGTGATTACTGGAGGCTGGGGCACAGGAGAAAATAGGAGATTTTTTTTTATATATATAAAAGAAGAAAGAAAGTAGAATGGTAGTTGCCAGTGGCTGGGGGAAGCGGGGTGGGGAGTTATTGCTGAATGGGTACAGAGTTTCAGTTCTGCAAGATAAAAAAGAATCTGGAGATGGATGGTAGTGATGTTTGCACAACAATGTGAATGTACCACTGACGCATACACTTAAAAATGGTTAAGATGCTCAATCATAAGGAGAAAAAAGAAAGAAAGAAACAACATGTGAAGAGGTAGGTAAACTTGTCCATTGCCATGAGCATGAGAAGAAGGGTGTTAGGCAGATAGTCACATAGATGTGTAGCCCCTAATATATAAAATGTCCTGAACTAGACCTGAGCAGCTGTGAACTGGCCTCAAGGGAGTTGCCAAGCTAGCTGCACTCTGTCTGCTTCCCAAAGTGGATTCAAGGCATTCTGCCTTCAGGCTCTGTTCCTGTGATCCTTCCCCAACTCTTTTGTTCTTTCTTCTCCTGCAAAAGTGCCAGAACTTCTAACCTTATGTCAAGGTCCATCTCAGTCTGCCAAGTTCATGGTGCCATCCTGTTCCTTTGAATTTATACCGCTTCTGATCACACAACCATAAGTTATGTCATGTACTACCTGGAGACAACTTACATTTTGCTGTTTTGCCCTATAATTTAGCTTCTGACACCAAGGTGTCTGATGACCCTAGTTAGAACCAAACAACATTTCCTCTATTACTTTGTAAAGATGTAGTAGAAAGCAGAGCACATAGTTGGTACTCAATAAACTTATATTGGTTAATTCATCTTTATTTAATTAAAACCCAGATTTATCCATGAAGAATAATTTTAATCTCTGGCATGCCTCAACAGTGCTTTAGAAGAGAGAGCAGCAGAAAAAATTCCTTTAATGTGCAGTTGTCTTGCCTAGCTCAAACTTGATTTAGGGCTTCTATTTAAATGACATCTTCCTCCTCCCAAACTCTCCTGGTTCATCATTGTGCAGGTAATAATCAATAAAGACTATTTCTTTTTCCATTCCACGCTTTTGATAGGTTTATGTTATAGACCAAACCGTTGCTCTCCTTGTCCTCTGTGCTATTTTGGTCCTGCCTGTTTTTGAAGAATTTTCAGTAATGCCATGGGTTGTCAAATTTTCCTTTCTCTGGAGTCAAGTGACTATTATGCATGGGCAGAAAGGGAAAGAAAAGAATTTAATGTAAGCACTACAGCTTTTCAAAAGAAGTCAAGTTCTGCTGCTCAGTGTGAAAGGTGAGATGCTGCTAACAGTGGGGCCAGCTATGGACTCTGTGTTTGCTTAGTATTTGATGAATGAAAATGCTATTTGTACTTGAGGATGATAGAATTTGAAATGGTCCTATTCTAGCTTCATGATTTTCTTGAGAGTGTGGCTGCATTTTTTGGTGTCATTTTTTCTTTTCATCTTTGATGTCCGGCTGGTATTTTGAGACAAGAGTGTGATTATGGAATTGGGTTTGAAGGGCAGCACTAAATCATTCTCACTTGGTACTTGACCTTCATCCTAAACAGAATAGATTTCATGGGAGAAATCAGGTTGGGAAGATATAATTTAATTCTTCCATGGGTCAAGCAGAAAGGTTAAGTCCTTTTAAGTTCTTCATTGTATGATACTGCTTGGTGAGCTTTTTGAGAAGGCAATTTTTAATACAAGAATCATTTTGTCCCTGCCCCATGTTTTTTATTCAATTACTTTAATACACAAACACATTGAAACTAAGTTTTTCTTGCTAGTATTTCTTGCTGTATCTTTTAGGAAATGCTCAATTTTTCTGTTTTGTGAAGTAAATTGAAAAATGGTATTGATTCTGTGTTGTCACGCTAGGGGGCAACTACTTAGCACTTCAAAATGTAAGGCTGTGATGTCACTGTTCAAAAATGTTATTGGAGGGGATTCCCTGGTGGCGCAGTGCTTAAGAATCCACCTGCCAATGCAGGGGACACGGGTTCGAGCCCTGGTCCAGGAATATCCCACATGCCACGGAGCAACTAAGCCCGTGCACCACAACTACTGAGCCTGCGCTCTAGAGCCCTCAAACCACAACTACTGAGCCCCTGTGCCACAACTACTGAAGCCTGCGCACCTAGAGCCCATGCTCCGCAACAAGAGAAGCCACCTTAATGAGAGGACTGCACACTGCAACGAAGAGTAGCCCACACTCACCGCAACTAGAGAAAGCCCGCACGCAGCAATGAAGACCCAACACAAACAAAAATAAATAAATTTATTTTAAAAAATGTTATTGGAAATTGGATTTATTTGTTTCTTTCTCCCTCTGCATCTCAGAACAAGATGACAGGAGAGGGCTGTTGAGGGGTTGCTTTTGTATCACTCTGCCTAGGGGTTTATGTAACCTCGTGTTGACTGTCCCACCCAGGAGATCGCAGCTTCTCCTTTTTGCCAACGTCTTCCTTCAGGAGGAATCTCTGCTCTCAGCACTCTGATTTGCCATGTCCACAATATGCTGCTAGTGTTTTTTTTCCCCTAGGAGGAGAAATCTTGTCTCTGGTGGGTGGACTTAGTAGCTGTTAGATGAAGGTACTAACCTCCCCAAGCTCTTGCTTTGGATTGTTTCTTTGCAGACATAGTCCTGACTATGTCTCATTTCTCTAATTAAGAAGTATTATTTTTAACCTCTTCTCTAGGTATCATAGCCAATTCTTATCCCTTTGCCTTCTTTTACCTCCCGTCTCTGGACATGTTCAAAATGGAGTGTGTAGCACCACACCTTCTAAGGAGATTGCCACGTAAAGATTCCCTGACCTCTGAGCGGTACCTTCCATGTAAATGTCAGTGTGGTGCTGACCCATTACGGCTCCTGTGACTGTTTCTGGATGCTGGCCTTTGACTTGGCAGTCACTCTACAAGTTCAGATTTAGCCTGTTACCAGTCATTTTCCACCCACCCAACTCTTGTTCAAAATGGTTCTTAGTTTACATTCTCCCATCTTTTTTTGTGTATTGGTTTGAAAGTTTCTAGTAACCACTCCCTTCACATGTGACCTGATTTACTTGGTGGGTAGTCTTATTTTGGGGGTGATAGTGGTCACGGGGTGTTATGGCACCTTCCTATAAAACTGTAGATTCTCTTTTGGGCTCCTTGCCTTTGGGCGTAGTGAATATAATGATTCAGTCACATTTGGGAGTGCTTAACAACGTAATAGTATTAATTTTCTGGAAGGCCTGGGGTCACAAAAAGCCAGTAAGCCCTGCGCTGATTCTAGTACACAGCTTTCTTAAAACAAAATAATGATGAAATAGGCATCTCTAGCATTCCTGGACATGCGAATATAGATAAAGATTTAAAAGGGACCAATGAAGGCAGATATGAAAGACACAGTTCTCTCGGCCCGGGTTTCACCATAGGTCCCCTGACCCAGATACAACTCAGAGGCTCATACAAGCCAGCAATCTCAGCGTTCCACAGAATAACTCAGTTTTTGAGGGCAGGTACTTGATTCTCTGCTCTCTTCCCTATGGCACCTGGTACAATGCTTTGTACCTGGTAGGCACTCTCAAAAAATGCTTCAAATGAAGTGATGGGTTCAGAGATAGAGTGAGCAGTAAATGAACTACAGTATGTACCTTACTGAGCAAACGAGGCAACGTGGTCCATGGCATTGAGGTAGGAGATAGACCCCAGACTGAGCAGCTGTAGCTGACCTCCTGCTGTTGCTCTGAGATGGGATACCAGCGGGAGCATTGGGCCCTGATTGGGTGCACTCTTGTGGATTTCCCGGCCAGACACAGGCTCTCAGTCTAGGGCCTGTGCCAGCTGGAATCCATTTTGGCTGAGAGATGCATGCCCACACCAGGACCAAATGTGGAAATGATAGGCCAGGAAAAAAAAAACACCTGGAAAACTGCCCCTATATAAACAATCTAAGCCACCCCTATGGCGTGTAACTCACTCTGAGTCTGCCCATGTGTTTTTTTCACACGTGCTCTGCTTCTAATAAATGCTTTTATCTCTTTCACAGTATTGGTCCCTTTGCTGAATTCTTTCCTCAAAGGAGATGAGAGCTGAGGTCCTTCTTCCAGCTTTTCACTGCTGGAATCAGCGTGGCTGGGACTGGAAGCCAGACCAAGTCCATTCTGACCCTCACTCCACTGTATCACAGCACCACTCTGGCCCCATCACCACCTGTGGGACTTGAGCCCTCCCTACTATTTCTCCAGGGCAGATAGTCTGATTTGCAAACCTTAAGCATTAGGTACTAACTTAGAGCTGGCTGCTGTCCCATGGTCGTAGGCTGTGAAGTGTGTTAAATCCATCTTGAAGAAGCAAACCATTCCGAATGGTATAGCTATTGCTCCCTCCCATCTTCTCCATTCTCTTGCCTTGTGTCACCATGACAACACACATCCCTTACGAAGCAGTTGATTCCATTATCAGGAGAGGTGTAGTGGGGGCTTCATTGCTGCTCTTAGGGTTCATTTTCATCTTGTGGACTTCTCAGCTTCTTGTGTTCTGTCATTCCTCCATTAGCAGCTGGAAGACCTGGATGGGGCCAGTCACTCTTGACATCTCCCGGTCACGGATGAAGTCTTTCATCCGACCCACAAGTAGTTGAGCATCTGCTCTGTGCCAGCTACCATTCTGGGTGCTGAAGATAGAGCAGTAAAAAAAATGGACCGAATTTCTACCCTTACAAAGATTGTTTCCTAAAGGAAGGAGAGGCAGGCACATAAATAACAGTTATATTAAGTCAGATGAGAAGAACTATGGAGAAGAGTAGAGCAGGGAAGGGAAATTGCTGGCAGAGGAGGTCAGGGAAGGTCTGCCTGAAAAGGGACATTTGAGCAAAGACCTGAAGCTGGCAAGGAAGAAGGAGACGTGGCAGCTGGAGTTCCCAGCTGGATGTTAGAATTCACTCTGCGCCTGCCCAGATAGAATATTCATAACACACTGGGCCAAGGGTGAACTTCAGGAATTCTATTATATAGCAAGTGCAGGGTATATTGCTGTGGGACAAAAGCCAAGACAAATGCCAGCGGATAATGGAGGATGTTTCTAGATCGCACAGTGCCCTGTGCTGCGACCACCCAAGGCCCCTGACTCAGGATCCATCACTTATCTCCTGGGCCTCTGTAGTATTTGGATTCCTGACTTTGATTTACAATATCCATTATTTTGAAGAAATACCAAAATGTTTAGAAAGCTGTAGGGGGTGGGATCCAAGTAATGTTTCTAGCTTTCTGCTCCTTTATTGGAATTTAAACTACTTCCCCATCCCTTTTGCTTTCCCCTTACTCCTAAGCCTGATCTTGCACTAGGGCAGTTGGGCTGCCTGAGTTGAGTACATCTTGGTGTTCCAAGACATGAAATCAAATGACGCATTGAGCCAGATACAGTGGCTGGTGAAATCAAATGACGCATTGAGCCAGATACAGTGGCTGGTGTGTGTGTGTGTGTGTGTGTGTGTGTATGTGTGTGTGTAAAATATGGGAAGCTATGAACATTAAAAGCGCAAGCCAGAAATTGGAGCCATGTTTATGATTCAGATAGGAAAATAATCTTTCTTCTAATTGGTTTATCTCTGTGGTTATAACCTTTTCTATTAGGAAGATACTTTCTAGACTTAGGTAAAAGAGAGTGTTTCCTGCCTCCTGTGTATCCTGTTGAATTAGATAATATGATTTCTTTTCTTTTTTTTCTTCCAGTTTTATTAAGATATCATTGACATTCAGCACTGTATAAGTTTTAGATGTACAGCATAATAATTTGACTTACAAACATCATAAAATGGTTACCACAAGTTTAGTGAACATCCATCATCTCATATAGATACAAAATAAGAGGAAAAGAAAAAAATGTTTTCCTTGTGATGAGAACTCTTAGGATTTACTCTCTTAACTTCTTTCATGTATAACATACATCAGTGTTAATTATATTAATCATGTTGTACATTACATCCCTAGTACTTATTTATCTTACCTTTATACCTTTTGACCACCTGCATCTGATTCCCCCTCCCCTACATCCTGCCTCTGGTAGCAACAAATCTGATCTCTTTTTCTATAAATTTCTTTGTTTGTTTGTTTTGGAAGTATAATTGACTGACAACACTCTGTTAGTTCTTGTTATATAATATAGTGATTCAATATTTTGATATATTACAAATGATTACCACAGTAAGTCTAGTCACCATCTGTTGCTATACAAATATATTACATTATTATTGACTATATTCCCGATGCTATATATTTCATCCTTATGACTCATTTATTTTGTTACCGAATGTTTGTACCTCTTAATTTCCGTCACCTATTTCACTCATCTCCCCATCCCTGTCCCTGTGTTTATTTTCTGTATGTATGACTCTATTTCTGTTGTTATGTTTGTTCATTTGTTTTGTTTTTTAGATTCCACATAAGTGAAATCATATGGTATTTGTTTTTCTCTGAGTTATTTCACTTAGCATGATTCCCTCTAGGTCCATCCATGTTGTTGCAAGTAGCAAGCTTTCATTCTTCATATATATATATATATACACACACACACACACACACACACACACACACACACACACACACATATATCACACATTCTTTTTTCATTCATCTTTTGATGGGCACTTAGGTTGCTTCCGTATCTTGGCTATTATAGATAATTCTTCAGTGAGCATAGGGGTGCATATTTCTTTTGAAATTAATGATTTTGAGGGGATTTTTTGGAACTATACACAGAATTGGAATTGCTGGATTGTATGGTAGTCCTATTTTTATTTTTATTTTTTTTGAGGAATCTCCACACTGTTTTCCACAGTGGCTGCAACAATTTACATTCCCACCAATAGTGCATGAGAGTTCCCTTTACTCCACATCCTTGACAGTATTTGTTATTTGTTGTCTTTTTAATAATGGCTATTATGACAGGTGTGAGGTGATATCTCATGGTAGTTTTGATTTGGATTTCCTGATGATTAGTGATATTGAGCATGTGTCTGTTGGCCATCTGTATGTCTTCTTTGGAATCTGTCTATTCAAGTCCTTTGCCTATTTTTAAATCTTTTTTTTTTGATGTTGAGTTGTATGAGTTATTTGTTTTTTGGATATTAACCCCTTATCAGATATATAGTTCGCAGATGTATTCCCCCATTCAGTAGGCAGTCTTTTTGTTGTGTTGATATACAAAAGCTTTTCAGTCTGATGTAGTCCCTTTTGTTTATTTTTGCTTTTGTTTCCCTTGCCGGAGGAGACATAGCCAAAAAATGTATGGCTAAGACAGATGTCAAAGAGCCTATTGGCTATGTTTTCTTCTAGGAGTTCTATGTTTTCAGGTCTTACATTTAAGTCCTTAATCCATTTAGAATTTATTTTTGTACGTGGTGTGGAAAAGTAGTCCAGTGTGATTCTTCTGCATGTAGCTGTCCAGTTTCCTAACACCATTTATTAAAGAAGCTCTTTTCCCCATAGTATACTGTTGTCTCCTTTGTTGTAGGTTAATTGACCATATAAGTGTGGGTTTGTTTCTCAGTTTTTACTGTTGAGTATGATGTTAGCTGAAGGCTTATCATATATGGCCTATATTATGTTGAGGTTTGATTCCTCTATACCCACTTTGTTGAGAGTTTTTATCATAAATGGATGTTGACTTTTGTCAAAAGCTTTTTCTTCATCTACTGAGATGATCACATGATTCTTATCCTTCACTTTGTTGATGTGGTGTATCACACTGACTGATTAGTGAACCATCCTTGCATCACTGGAATAAATCCCAGTGATGATCATGGATCATGGTGTATGACCCTTTTAATGTCTTGTTGGATTCGGTTTGCTAATAATTTGTTGAGGATTTTTGCATTAATGTTCATCAGTGCTATTGGGCTATAATTTTTATTTTTCTGTAGTGTCTTTGTCTCATTTTGGTTATCAGGGTGATTCTGGCCTCACAGAATGAGCTTGGACCTTTCTTCCTCTATAGTTTTTTGGAACAGTTTGAGAAGGATAGGCATTAACTCTTCTTTAAATGTTTGGTAGAATTCACCTGTGAGACTCTCTGGTCCTGGACTTTCTTTGTTGGGAGTTTTTAAAATTAATGATTCAATTTCATTACTGGTAATTGGTCTATTCACATTTTTCATTTGTTCCTGATTCAGTCATGTGGGATTGTGTGTTTCTAAGAATTTATCCATTTCTTCTAGGTTGTCCGTCTTTTTGGTGTATAATTGTACATAGTAGTTTCTTGTGATCCTTTGTATTTCTGCGGTGTTGCTTGTAACTTCTATTTCATTTCTGATTTTATTAATTTGGGCCCTCTCTCTTTTTTTCTTGATGAGTCTGGCTAAAGGTTTATCAGTTTTATCTTTTTAAAGAATCATCTCTTAGTTTTATTGATCTTTTCTGTTTTTTTAAAAATTTTTTTTTTTTGTTTTTTGCTGTACGTGGGCCTCTCACTGTTGTGGCCTCTCCCGTTGCGGAGCACAGGCTCCGGACGCACAGGCTCAGCGGCCATGGCTCATGGGCCCAGCCGCTCCGCGGCATGTGGGATCCTCCCAGACCGGGGCACGAACCCGTGTCCCCTGCATCGGCAGGTGGACTCTCAACCACTGCGCCACCAGGGAAGCCCTCTGTTTTTTTTTCTCTATTTCATTTATTTCTACTCTGATCTTTATTATTTCTTTCCTTCTATTGACTTTGGATTTAGTTTGTCCTTCTTTTTCTAGTTCCTTTAGGTGTAAAGATTTTTTTTTTCTTTTGAGATTTTTCTTGTTTCCTGAGGTATACTTGTATTGTTATAAACTTCCCTCTTAGAGCTGCTTTTTCTGTGACCCTAGATTTGGGATTATTTTGTTTCATTTTCATTTGTCTCCAGGTATTCTTTGCTTTCCTCTTGATTTCTTCACTGATTCATTGGTTGTTTAGTAGCATATTGTTTAGCCTCCACTTGTTTGTGTTTTTTGCAGTTGTTTTCTTATACCATTGTCTCAACTAGTCTCATAGCATTGTGGTCAGAAAAGATGCTTGATATGATTTCCATCTTCTTAAATTTACTGAGACTTGTTTTGTGGCCTAGCATGTGATTGATTCTGAAAAATGTTCCATGTGTACTTGAAAAAAATGGGTATTTTGCTGCTTTTGAATGGAATATCATATATATATATATATATATATATATATATATATATA